>NC_134403.1:206970616-207293116 GCF_038048845.1 Mixophyes fleayi | reverse complement strand
GGAAGGATTTCAGATCATGTAAGTTTAACCAAGTTTAAACTATTGCTTTTCATACATAAGTCTTCACTCTAGGTGCATTACTGCACAAATGTTTTACTCTTCTTTCCTGCTTTCTCTGTATATTGCCAGCTAAATGCCTCCTTTTGTTACAATATATATATATATATATATATATATATATATATATATATATATATATATATTGTAACAAATGGAGGCATTTAGCTGGCTTTATGCAGAGAAAGCAGGGAAGTAGAGTAAAACATTGGCACAGTTATGTACCTAGGTGGAGATTAAACCAGGTAAAAACATATGTGTAGTTTAAAATTGGTTTACTTACATGATTTAAAAGCTGCTTCCTCTCAGCAAACAGACAGGGTGGGTCTGATAGTCTAAACAGAGCCAGGGATGGGCGTTTCCTTTTAAAGAGAAGGTGGGTGTGTCACCTGTCCATCAAGCTAGGCCTGTGGGAGGAGTATCAGGTATTAAACCCTGCTTGTTTCATTGTTCAGTGAGATCAACGCTGGGCTAGCTGGCTGATCTGGACAGAGAGCTGGACTATGTATAGTAAGCGTTGAGGGTCTCCATAATTGCTGTGCAAGTATACGGTGCCAAAACATTATTACCATCCTGACAATAAAGAACCATAAAAAGGAAGAAGTTGTACGCGTGTGCTTCTGCAGTAGCGGGCTCTTGCCACAATATATATATATATATATATATATACATACATATATAAAATAACTATTCTAATGCAAGATGACCAATTATCAAGGTGTTCACACTTAAATCATTCATAAAACATAGGAGGAGAAGGGGAAGTTACAATCTTGGCAGCAAATGACAATATTACACATTTGTCCACTAGATGGAGACAACAGATCTCTCTTGGATATAAAGACTAAAGGAAACTTAAATGGTTCTATTTTTCCTTCACCCATTCCTACTTGATCAGAGAGGAAGCCTCTGAGCACGAAATGTGGTACTCCTTGCTGGGCCCTGTGCAGAGCAAGGTGGGACACCAATGAAATGGCATTGCCAGAGGTTCACAACAGAGTCTAATAAAAAGAAAAATTGTTAGCAGAAGGGCTCAACATCCCATATTCACATCCGATAAATAGAAACAAAGGGCCCGATTCATGAAGGCACGCACACTGAGCGCAATGTGCGTTTGTTTTAAAAACAAGTAAATAAGCTCCACCAAATTCAACAAGGAACAGAACAGAAGGTATGTGCGCTGATGAATTCGGGTGTGGGACTGCTCTACTCTATTACACAAGAAACTGCAGGATATGTCCATTATCTATGTGGAATATGCATTCTCAAAAAAAACGCACAGAAAAAAAAATCTATTCAATTAATGTCACCGGTTATTAATATAAGCATTAATGACAAAACAGTTTTAAAAAAAATATTTATTTTTCCAAGAAATACATTGATTGTGATGTTCTTAATGTCTACTAAACATAAAATACATTGTACACATACAAGACTGTCATTATTAGTACTCAAGAGTTAGACTAGCCCTGTAGCTGGAGCAAGATACGACAGAAAAACAAGTAATTTTGAGATGCCCAGAGCTTGATTTGACGTGGCAGGGTGGTTAGCATTATAATGTCCCTTTAAAGTCCTGCCTACAACAACTTTAAGATCCTCTCCTTAGTACATTTAATTTTTCTTCTAAAAAACTGCTCATTCAAGCAAAATTTATATGTTAAATTAATCGTGAAACTGAAGGGACATCAGTACAAGGGCTGAATACTTGATAATGCGAGTTATGACACCCTATTGCGCATTTAGGATTACTCATAGTAAGAGGTTTAAAATTGTATCAAATTTGGCCAGTTCGAAGGCCTTGAATTTGTTTGTAGCTGGTAGTTAAAACAAAATACATTATTATTATAATTATCACTTTATTATAAGGCATCACAATGGGTCCACAGCACTGTACAATGGAGGTAGAGAAAAATGACTACAAATGGCACAATGAACAAACAGCAACAAGTTGCATAGTATAGATGGCAGTTCAGAGGAGCGATGGGGAGAAAACAGGGAGCATACCAGCATGATGCAAGTCTGTGGCCAGGAGCATGGCTGCAACAATCATGACCAAAGACTTTGTAGGCAGAGACCAAGAGACCTGGCACCATGTGCGTGACTGGGTGGGCAGGTGGAGTGGACAGTGTAGGTAGGGAAACACAAGGAAAGAGATAAACACAAGAAATGAGTGCCCATGAGATCTTACAATCTAGACAGGAGGGACAGGCACAAGAGAGTGACAATTACTGGATGAGCAGGTGTGGGGGACAATAGGGGATAAGTTAGGAGGAGGACTGATAGACTTTGCTTAAAAGATGAGTTTTTAGGGTTAATTTGAAGCCTTGAAGACTAGTGGATAGGCTGATTGGGCTTGAGGAGTTTGAACTGGATACTCAAGGAGCCAGGGAGCCAGGATAGGGACTGGCAGAGCGGGGGGGCAGAAGCAGTGCAACAAGAGAAGAAAATAAGTTGAGCAGCGGCATTGAGGATAGATTGAAGTGGGGAAATGCAGGTGAGAGGGAGGCCAGAGAGGAAGAAGTTGCATTAGTCGAGAGGAAAGATAACAAGAGAGAGGATGAGAGTTTTGGATGTGTATAAGGTAAGAAAGGGTTATGGGCAGCACAGTCGCCTAGTGGTTAGCACTTCTGCCTCGCAGCACTGGGGTCATGAGTTCGATTCCCGACCATGGCCTTATCTGTGTGGAGTTTGTATGTTCTCCCTGTGTTTGCGTGGGTTTCCTCCGGGTGCTCCGGTTTCCTCCCACACTCCAAAAACATACTGGTAGGTTAATTGGCTGCTATCAAAATTGACCCTAGTCTGTCTATGTCTATGTGTGAGTGTGTGTCTATATTAGGGAATTTAGACTGTAAGCTCCAATGGGGCAGGGACTGATGTGAATGAGTTCTCTGTACAGCGCTGCGGAATTAGTGGCGCTATATAAATAAATGGTGATGATGATGGAGATGTGTTGCAAAAGTGGAAGCAGTAGAATTGGGAGAGGGATTGAATGTTGGGAATGTTGGACAGGGAGGAGTGGAGGATGACACCCAGGCAACTGACTTGAGAAACAGAGGAGACAATAGTGTTGTCAATGGAAAGGGACAGGAGGGGAGGTGCTTTGATCCTGGAGGAAGAGAAAATAATGAGTTCCATTTTAGACATGTTAAGCTTGAAAAAAAGCTGGGAGATCCAAGAGGAGATAGAAGATAGAGAACTGGAGACTTGAGAGGAAGTAAGAGTAAAGGACAGGGAAATAGATATATATTTGAAGGCAAATGGAGCTGGGAAGTTCACCAAGGAAGGAAGTGTACAAAGAGCAGAGAAGGGGGCTGAGAATAAATCTTGGGAGATGCCAACAGGTAGAGGAGGTTGAGAAGAGTTCATGTTGGATAGACCTGATTTTGGATGTAAAGTGGATGGTGGAGTCAAGAGTGGAGAGGAAGAAGGGGAGAGGAAGATAGGGTACAAAGAAGGGAGTTGAATGTGGAAAAGAGGAAATGGGGATTGAAGGACTGGGAGGAAATGAGGGATTTGAAGTAGGACTGAGAGATAGGACAGAACTGTAGGAGGAGAAAGTGAATTTGAAGCAGAGTGTCAGCACAAGAGTGTGATTTCCTCCAGTAGTGGTGCAAGAGCATTTTTGTGGATAGCTGCTTAGTTTGGAATGCCATAGGTGCCAAAGACTAATAGTTTCAGTCACAGAAGCAGAGACCAGGGCAGATATAATGGTGACATAGTAGAGGAAGACATGGGAAGAAAAAAGGAAACTCTGGAACAGGCGCAGAAGTGAGGAGGAGGAAGGCAGCTATGGGGCCTTAGTTATGACTCCAAACCTCTAATTTGGACAATGGAAGCAGGAACATTTTTTTATTTATTCTGTACACTTTTCTACTCCCCAAATATTGCTATAGTTTTAATAGTCTACCCCATGAGACTGACTGTCTCTTGATTTCAGTGGGAAGATCAACATGCGAGTAATGTTTGTCTTATATCCACCAAAATTGTCAAATCCATTTGAAATCACTACATGTGGCTACAAAATGATAAGATTATGCGATTATAAGATCATGTGATTATTACCATACATTGACATTGACAAATGTGACCAATTTGGGTAACGACATGTGTGACCAAATTGAAAACATGGCCTCTTTTAGTATAAACAGAAAGGCAATATGGGTGGTAAAATTAAAAAAATCTAGGAGCATCCGGCAAAAAGATGAAAGATCAAAAAAGTTAGTATGGTGGGAAGACTGTGGCTGACATAGAATTGCGTATCTTCACATTATCTTTGTGATTGGAAACATTTTGCATTAAGACATGCGTTACTAAATATAAGGCAGTTAAAAAGAGAAAATAGTTATAGCTGAAGGAAGGAATCAATTTATCTTGGTAACAGATTTAATGCCTTATGTTAACTCATAGAGACGAGAGCACTGGATGTAAACAGTGGCAGAATATAGTAATGGAATTTGAGGCAGACACCTAGGACCCAGGGCAATGAAGAAGCCTGTGGCTCTGGTCTCATCTGTCCTGAGGAACTACAACTACCTGTCTAATATATTTATTTTTTTATGTCTTGGGCCCAGCCGGCCCAAATCTGACGTGTTTTGTGTGGTGGGAAAGGGGGCTTTCAGACATGAGTCTACCCTCCTACACTGGAGAAACCAATATCTCTTACCTTGCTTTGGTATCTGGTGAGGGAGGAGTCAGAGTGCACAACAGACAGCAATGGTGAGACCTGGGGATAAATGTATCGAATACCAATTTTTGCAAATTGCCAATATCCGTTTTGCCCTTAAAGTCATTGCTGCTTTAAATTTACCATGCAAAGTCGCTGGATATTGGCAATTTGCAAAAGTCGCTATTTGATACATTTACCCCCTGGTGTGAAGAAGTCCAGAGTACTCCTTCACTGGACACAACAGCAGGTAGGTGTGGTTGTGGAGGAAGGGATTTGGAACATATGTAACAAGAGGAGCATGACCAGGGACCATATGTGACAAGGAGAGGGTGGGGGGCATATGTCTCATATGTCACATGGGTCAACGAATGTGACAAAGGGAGAAAATGTAACAAGCAGAGAGTAAGGGGTTCATATGTGACAAGGGGAACAAGTGTTTTGGGGTATAATGTGACAAAGGAAAGTGGGGAGCATAATATGACCCAGGACCAGGAGGGAGGTGTGTGCAGCAGGACCACATCAGCTTTGACTACATGTCAAATGTACATTATGCCAAGTGATCTACAATTCACATGTAGTGTTGTGTGGGGTAGGGAACCTTGGAGTATGTACAGACCATAACCCCAGATCATCTGAATCCACCATAGGGAGCAAATACATAGGCAAATATACTGAAACAAGCAACTATATTGAAACAAGCAACTAAGGTGAAAGTTCCTGAAAATTTGTCATGTCACTGAATAAATGGCTAAACTGTCAGGTTTGAAGAAAATGTCCAGGAGTATAAAGTATCCTCCGTGGTTCCGATAAGGGGTTCTTAATATTTTTTTAATATTTTAATAAAGAATTGTGTGTCCCATGGTTCAGTAGCAGTTTGTGGCTCAGCTATGCATTTACAGTTTGTCTTATATATTTCTTTTTTTTACTGTTCTTCACAATTAAAATTTACTACTGTTATACTATAATAAGAATTGAGAGATTAGGCACACAAATAAGGCTACCGTAGTGCTATAAATATTTTCTTACATCTTTCATAATAAATGCTAAAACCAAATGCTTGGCGACCCACTTTTGGGGGGCAACAACCAAGACGTTATTACTACCTAAACCTATATATTTGTTTTTATAGAAGAATCTCTAAAAACAGGTGCACTGTGTAACATTAGAATGCGTATATGTTAATGGGCAAATAATCAAAATTAGTTCTAAATCATAGCAACCAATAGGATAGTACTTTACTTAAGTATGTTATATCATACTTGCTTACTGTCCCATAATTTACGGGAGGCTCCCAAATTTCTGGGAATACTAGGCATCCTCCTGGAACGTTGTGGGGGCGGAGCTTAATGGCACACATTTGCCTCCTGCTAGACAATGGCATTAATTTGGCCATTTCCTAGCAGGGGGCATGTTGACGCAATGGCACGTCCTTAATACACCTGTCACTCGACCTGGATCTCCCGGAGGGAAAGTTTAAAAAATATGCATCATTTATCTTACTCTTATTGTCAGGATTCAGGAACCAAAAGGATGGAGGAAGATTGTATTTCAGTTGGCCATCTTCCCTTTACCGAGTAAAAAAACCTAGAATCGTTTGGCAAACATGTTTTTCCCTATTTCCAAACTCTGTCAAGAGGCTGGTTTTCTGGAGTAGGCTCATGTGAAATGAGGTGGTGGGGTGTAACTCCATTCCCTATCCTAGTTCACACTTTCCAGCTAAACTCCAGACAGAGTTGATCGTGATTCTTATCTGGCTATAAGAAGTCGGTTGTATGCAACCTTTCTCTGGTTTGTTGGCTCTAAACTGGGAACTGACCTCTACTAAAGTAGAAGTTGTACCTACAGAGCTCTTGGTGTTACAGTTTCAAGAGATTGCCATGAAAGGCTCTGTCGGAGATAGAGCTCTGTCTGAGTACAGCTGCAGGCTCAGTTATTTCTGTATTGTGTACTGTTTTCTTGTTTACCACAAACTTATGATCTAAATATGACCTAATTATTCTAAAAGGGACTTTTTATTTTATATGTTGTTTTTACAAGAAGCAACTTTTGTATAGCACATTGTTTATTTAAAAGGGACAGAACTAACGATCCCATCAGCTAGATTTCATATTATAGTGCTAGGTTCCTCTGTAATGTGCTATCAACTATAGAACTGTGTAGTATATCAGGAAGGCAGAAGAGCTGCATACAAACGTGGATCTGCAAACATATGTAATTGTTTTCATACAGGCACCTGATCACTATGCAGCACCATTTAATTGCCGCTGGAATTACTAGCCAGGTAAGTATAAATAAAAAGTCTGATTCAAAAGTGTAATGCAAGTGTAAGCATAATTTGCAATTAAAAAACACGCATACAAGTGTATGCATATGAACGCTGTATTCAGAGTTGAAGATGTATTCAGGTCTGAATGAGTAGCAGATGTGTACACTTGACAACAGACACACCCCTCAAACACTTTTATACAACAGGTACAAAAAACATTTACTTTACATGGTACAAATACAAAATTACTAGAAGGCATCATTTAAACTTAAATAACCTAGTTAATACAGCAGGAATAACTTCCCAGCATGCGTAAAAAATAAAAGATTATCTTTGCTACAATACACTAGGTAAACACTAATTTATGGTCAAGCGACTACTATAGTCTCAATAAGTGCCTGTGAATCATTTGCAAACCTCTAATTGCAAGCAGATCACTAATTCAGGTGTTTAGAATCATCTGCTGCTTACAACTGACCCTGACCACCTGAAAGTAAAATTGCCTATTTTAGCCGTATCTGCGCCTACGTCAAAGTCTGAATCCACATGCAGCCGCCATTACTGTCCATTGACTACTTTAGAACAATCCTTCCCTTCTCTTTAACACCTCTTCAGGCATGAGAAGTCGTAATTACTTCTATAAGTTGGGAGATGGGCGCAGCACACAAGTGTTATGGTGGGGGAAGGATAAAAGAACTGCAACATATATCTCACAACTATGTTGATGTTAATGAAGTATCTATTACAATCAGATTAAAGTGTTCCCCTTATTCAGGTCCGTGTCTCTTATAGCATTCATTAAATCCAAAATATATAGGTGATTAATTCTCTGACTTAATTCCAATTAAAGGTAGAGTAGCAAATGTCCCTGCCAAAAGTTATCTGTGGATTACAATTCAATTATACAATATAAAGATAGTCAAGCAATTTTTTATTTTGGATGTTTAGTCCTATTGTGGACACATGCAGCGCTTGACAGCATATATGTAGCAATTAGAGATGGTCACTGAACCCCGTGTTTTGGTTTTGGATTCGGTTTTGGATCTGGATTACCGTCGTGTTTTGGTTTTGGTTTTTCAAAACCGCCATTGCATGTTTTGGTTTTGGTTTTGGTTTTGTTTGGTTTTGTTTTGCTATTTTGTTGGAAAATCAATGTTTTTGGGCCTAAAATAACCCAATTTAGTGCTCCAACTGTTTCATAGATAAGTAATCTAATTGTAGAGGTAATAAATCATCCAAAAAACAGTTTAATTGCTGGTAGGTAGGCCTTCATTTATTCTACACACAAAACTGATTGTCTTCCTCTCCATCTATGCATATTAGCAATACAGCCATCGTCTTTGGATGTATATTACACCCTACACTTATACTTAAATATGTAAAGAAATGGAAAAAGGCAGTTTGCTTTCTGTCTTTAAAGGCCCCCCTCCACTTGTTTAAAAAACCAAAAAATTCAGCCGTTATAGACTGTACAATATTAATTGAAATGGACAAAGCCAGTTTGGTTTCTGTCTCCCTAGGCCCCTCTCCACTTGTCGACAAAACAAAAAAATTCAGCCGTTATAGACTGTACAATATTAATTGAAATGGACAAAGCCAGTTTGGTTTCTGGCTCTCTAGGCCCCCCTCCACTTGTCAAAAATACAAAAAAATTCAGCCGTTATAGACTGTACAATATTAATTGAAATGGACAAAGCCAGTTTGGTTTCTGGCTCTCTAGGCCCCCCTCCACTTGTCAAAAATACAAAAAAATTCAGCCGTTATAGACTGTACAATTTTAAGAGAAATGGACAAAGCCAGTTTGGGGTCACTCTGTCTATGACACCCTACCCTTAAGGATAAATTGCCCAAACAGCAGCCTTTCAAGACAGTACGTGATATGGAAATGCCACAAGTCCCTTTCCTCTTTGGGGGTAGATTGCACCCTACACTTACATAGAAAGTTTTAAAAAGATGTTATCGTCATCATCTTCAGCTTCATCCTCACCCTCATCAGTGTGTACGTCATCATCATCACAGACTATCAATTCATCGCCGCTTGAATCCGCCATTAGATAACAGTCAGTGCTTGGATGTCTTGGATGGTGAAGGCCTTCCTCATGATAGATGTAGTTCATTTTTATAAACATCATTTTCTCCACATTTTTGGGAAGTAACCTTCTACGGTGATCACTGACTAAGTTCCCTGCTGTGCTGAACACTCGTTGAGAGTACACACTGGAGGATGGGCAGCTTAAGTATTGCAAAGCAAGTTTGTACATGGGTTTCCAAATGGCCTGCTTTTCATCCCAGTAAGGAAAGGGACTGTCTGACATTTCCATATCAACTACCTCTTGAAAGTAATCCTCCACCATCCTTTGCATGTTTATACTCGTATTGGATGGAGTTATGGGCAAAGTGACACATTTTTTTGAAAAATCCTTGAACCCAGCCCAGATGTTAAATTGTTCTGGTCCGCCCCCTGCGTCTTCCCTGCTTCTTTTTGGGAAATTTAATTTTTTACGAGCAGCAGCAGCTTGAAGGAGGACACGTCATCAAGCCGAGGCCCAGTTCAGCGGCCAACTTGCTGAGCAATAGCTCCTTGCAAAAGTTCACATCTCGCTCATTTAAAAGTAAAGACTCAATGTAGGTCTTAAACCTTGGATCAAGCACAGTGGCCAAAACGTACTGATCCGAGTTCAAGATCTTAATAACTCGAGGATCATTGTGAAGTGAATTAAGTACTTGATCGACAAGGCCAACATACTTTGCTGAATTGCTTGCTTTCATCTCCTCCTTAATTTTCTCAAGCTGCTTTTCCAATAGTCTAATTAAAGGAATGACTTGGCTCAAACTAGCAGAGTCTGCACTCACCTCACACGTCACAACTTCAAATGGTTTCAGCGCCTTGCACAGCACTGAAAGGATTCCCCACTGTGCAAGGGTGAAATACATCCCCCCTTCTTTCCCAATGTCATGGCTTGTGCAATATGCTTGGATGGCTTTGCGCTGTTCCTCCATCCTCTGAAGCATGTACAGGGTGGAATTCCACCTAGTTACCACCTCTTGCTTAAGTTGGTGGCAGGGCAAGTTAAACTGCTCTTGGAGCTGCTGTAATCTCCTACATGCTGTGGCTGAATGCTTGAAATGGCCTAAACCTTTACAGGCCACCGAAAGCATCTCCTGCACCTCACGGGTATTTCGTAGGAAGCTCTGCACCACCAAGTTGATGGTGTGAGCAAAACAGGGAATGGGCTGGAAATCACCCAGCTGTAATGCTCGCACTATACTGTTGGCATTATCAGAAATGACATATCCTGGGCAGAGTCCAAGTGGTATAAGCCATGTATCAATCACATGTCTTAGTTTGCGTAACAAATTATCAGCTGTATGCCTGTTAGTGAAGCCGGTGATACAAAGAGTGGCCTGCCTGTGACAAATGTTACGTAGTGGTGTACATGCTGCTGCTGTTCCTGCTGGTGAAGGTGAATGACCAACCCAGTGGGCTGTCACAGTCATATAGTCTTTGGTTTGACCACTTCCACTTGTCCACATATCTGTGGTTAAGTGGACAGTGGGCAGAATGGCATTTTCAGCGCAATCTCTACATTTTTACACACTTTTTGGTATAGTTGTGGAATTGCTTTACGGGAGAAATGGTGTCGCGATGGAATTCTGTAACGCGGACATAAAACCTCAATTAAGTTTGAAAAACCAGCTGCGTTTATTGTGGAGATTGGACGCAGATCTAACACTAACATTGCAGCCATGGCGTCTGTGATTCGCTTGGCGACTGGGTGACTGCTGTCATATTTGCTTCCCCTCGCAAATGATTGTTTCACAGTTAATTGCTGAAATGTAGGACTGCTCATTTTCTTGACCTGCCTCTGGGATGGCGATTCACCCCCAGCAGCAGCAACAGCAGCCGCAGTGGGACTAACGCTTTCTTCAGAAGAACCAATAATAGTGCAGGAGTCATCCAGCCTTAAGTGGGATGCCGGGCTAACTCCGAGCGCTACTGAGGATATTGATTAGGATGGTGTGGTGGGTGTGTTTTGTAGCCTTCGGGATGTCGGTGACCGGAGGGTCTTAGCTGATGATGGAGTGCTTGTAATTTTTTTGGAAGAACTTTCAGCTTTTCCCAACACTTTGCCATGAACTCTCGTTAAATGGCGTAACATAGACGAGGTTCCAAGATGTTTAAGGTCCCTCCCTCGACTGACTGTGGCTTCACATACACTAGAAATGGCTATACAACTGTTGTCTGGAATTGGGTAGAAATAATTCCACACATAAGAAGTGGATTTTTTTGTTTTATGCCCAGGCATGACAATGGCCTTTTTCTTGTCACGTGCCAGAACTGCTGCCACTGGTGCAGGACTTACACAAACAACCTCATCAACATCCTCATTAGCGCCCTCGTCGCCTACAGAAATCTCCCCCTCATCCTCTTCTATTCCAAAGTGGCATCCTCAATTTGTGTATCACCGGCTACACTCGGGCTATTAAAGCACACATCAGCAGATTGCTCACGATTAGACATCCCACTGTTGGATGGACTCTCCACAGGGATTGGTGTCATTTGTGAATCAGAGCAAACATTATCCTCTAAGGCTTTACTGTTATCTTGCAGCTCGGCTTTGACGCGTAACAGTAGTCCTGCACCAATTGTAGGCTCGGTAACTTTTTGGGATCTGCCACTAATAGCCAAAGGTGAAGGCCTCATTCTCTCTTTGCCACTGCTTGTGTAGAATGGCATATTGGCAATTTTTTTTTTTATCGGCACTTAACTTTTGCTCAGTAACACTTTTTTTTCGCTTCAACACAGTAAAAGAAAAATTTTGTTTTTGCTTTTTGGACTGTTTTCGAAACACTGTGTAGTTTGACATCGCCTTGCCCAGATGACGTACTGGGAACCCTAACATCAGGACTGGTGACAGAACCCGGTTGCTCATTCTGCTCATTTGTGGACTGCTTTGAATCCATTCTCAGCCCAAAGCACTTGTAGTGCTAAAAAATTTTTGGTAAGATACTGCTGACAGATAGTAATTTTGACAGCCAGAAATATTTATGCACAATTATGGGGGACACCCCAAAAGCACTGGGGAGTGCTAAAAATTATTTGGTAGATACTGCTGACAGATAGTAATTTTGACAGCCAGAAAGATTTATGCACAATTATGGGGGACACCCCAAAAGCACTGGGGAGTGCTAAAAATTATTTGGTAGATACTACTGACAGATAGTCATTTTGACAGCCAGAAAGATTTATGCACAATTATGGGGGACACCCCAAAAGCACTGGGGAGTGCTAAAAAGTATTTGGTAGATACTGCTGACAGATAGTCATTTTGACAGCCAGAAAGATTTATGCACAATTATGGGGGACACCCCAAAAGCACTGGGGAGTGCCAAATATTGAAAAAAAAATCCTCTATCCTCCTCTCTTCTCTAGCGATTTTTGATAGCTCAATTGGAATAAGAATATTGTATTCTCTGCCCCTGCTCTAATCAGCCTGTGACTACACCCTGCTCTCTCCCTCTGTCAAATGGCGATGGATTGCTGTGGAGGCGTGTATTTATAATATTCAAGTATCGCGAGAACCAAGCCCCGAGATCCGCCGACGTCACAATGACGTTCGGCCTCGACTTGGATTCCGAGCGGGCGGGAGAGTACCGAGCCTACTCGGCTCGGTACTCAGATACCCAAAGTTCGGGTGGGTTCGGTTCTCGGGGAACCAGACCCGCCCATCTCTAGTAGTAATTCTTCACTCCATCTGCTGCATAGAAAAGAGAAGGCAGAGAATAGCATATAGTGAAGTATTGTTTTCACATTTTAATAAAACTCACAGTTAAAATGCACTCACATTTAAATAGATGTATAAAAGCTTATCAGTGTTTCATACACTCCTCGTGGTCTGTAAATTCCATCAGATCAGCTGCACAGAGAGCCCCTTTAAAAGATATAACTCTGTTTTCAACGTATTGCTCATTCTAATAGCAGATGATCTAAAGGTCAAAAGATTGCTGTTGATAAACTAAATTAAAATGAGCAGAGTGCTTAGAGAAAGTTTGCAGACATAAAGCATACTTTAGTAAACAGAATCCATTCTTAGGCAAGCAGGTCCCATGTCTACAGAATTACGACATACTCTTCAGGGATTTCCAGTGGGAAATGAACTTGTTTATAGGCCCTAATCCCAGTTTGTGGGAATTAATATTACGTAGTACTCCTTTCTTTTATTAACCTTTTAGTTCTCAGAACTAGAACTTACTTTTTGAAGTTAAAGTGGATGTGACCTAACTAAAAAATGTCAGAGCCATTATTGGCAGCACATAACACTAGCATCATCTGCTTCTTGTTTTACACTGATTTTGATGCAAAGAAGATTCTTGGGTGATACTTGAAGAACCCCCCTATTTTTTGTGCAAAAAAAATCATATTTCACAGAAGTGTGGAAATATTAGGAGATGGTGAGACAGGTCACTTTTAGTGCAGTCAGGGAAAGTGAATGATATCCTGCTGCCACTGTAGCATCATCACTGGCAGTGCTTACAGCTAATTAAAATTTCTAAATATATATAGAAAGTACACTTTAACATGTATCTTCTGTCCTAAACTTTTTCTAGCTTTATTAATCTTAGTCTGCCCCACTTAACAACTTGATTCAACTTCAGAAATAGCAGAGACATGGTGGTTCAGAACAGACATTGTTTTAGATGAATATTAGGCCATTTCCAGTTGGGATGGATACTGTTACACACAGAATAATGAGAACTTTGCTCATATAGTTTTAAAAAGTTTGATTATTTTGCTCATCTGATACTTTACTGGTGATTGTAATGTTGTTTTTGGGCAGATTCAATTATACTAAGGAAGATAACTACTTTCTGTGCTTCTTAAAATCTCAAGTATTCATCTAAAATTATGCTTCAGTGTATGAATCAGCCAAGCACTGCCAACCAAAGTATTTTTGTATCATTTGGAAATATTCTAAATTGCCGCCTTGCCTCAATTGTGGATGCATACTAAAGTTGTTTGGTTGTTACGCCTGTGGGGAAACAGAATAGATGCACATAGATGTCTCTTCCTTTGCCCCAAGTTTGCCAAGGGCCACCCTCTGGGTCCTGTAGGGGGGAATATACGTAGGAAAACAGACAGATGCACAAAAAATAACAACAGCAATGGGTTCATCATCATCGTCATCAGTTATTTATATTGCGCCACTAATTCCGCAACGCTGTACAAAGAACTCACTCACATCAGTACCTGTCCTTTTGGAGCTTACAGTCTAAATTCCCACAGAGACTATGGTAAATTTGATAGCAGCCAATTAACCTACTACAATGTTTTTGGAGTGTGGGAGGAAACCCAGGCAAACATTGGGAGAACATACAAACTCCCTACAGATAAGGCAATTGTCAGGAATTGAATTCATGACCCCAGTGCTATGAGGCAGAAGTGCTAACCACTAAACCACCGTGCTGCCTGTTAGGTATCTTACCTGTTGTGACCACCTCACAAACGACCACCGGTTTCCTCCTGCCCTTAACTGTGTCATCGGCCTCGGCCTGCGGCCTGGAACCTAGGCTTGTAAGCCTGACACTTTGGGGCCCAGGACGTTAAGAGCCCTTCCGGACCGGATAGAGGGGTCATATATGCCACTCTCACAACCTAATGACTACCCTCACAAGGGACCAAATATTCCCATACATCAGGGAAACTAGCTGTCCAGGGCCTAGCGCACTTCTACACTGACCAGGGCCTAGCATCCTCTTGATGCCCAACTAAACTATCTATTGGGCCTACTGCCCAACAACTACTATGGGCCCAGTCTAACTAATGGGCTTAGAGCTCAGTCTAACTAATGGGCCACAAGCCCAGCCTAACTAATGGGCCTTGTGCCCAATCTACCTAACTAACTCAACTCAACTAACTAACTTTGAGCTCAGAGCCTAGAAACTTATGGGGCTGTCGAAGTCAACAAATTGGATAAAGTCATTTCAATTAAAGTCTAGCAAACTTGGTTGTCTTTGTTTGAAAAGATGCGTACGGTACGCATCGACATACAAGGGCACACTACGGCGTGAAAGGGCGTACGCATCCACTACACGTGGCAGCAACAGTAATTGGTCTTTTACCATACATTCGCACAAACACGCATACTTATAAAATAGTACACATTAATGGTAGTTGCAACACATAGTCAGTTATGTCGAAATATAGTAGTATTTATATGTTATATCAGAGTTACATGCATATTAGTGAAATACACGGAACGGGTTAAAGGAATAACATCATGAGTGGTATCGTAATGAACCTTGTTACATATCCTACTGTTTGGTTCACTCTGCGAGGGAATTGTAGAGTGCATACGCAAGTTATGAATGATAGGGAATTATGAACTACTTAAGACTAAGGAATCCTGGCGGGAAGAGCAGAGCATACCCCCTGCAGAGATGACCCCCTCCTTTGGATTCCTTAGGATGAACCAGCCAATGATTGACGACCCCTTGGACATCCCTGAGACCTGGACCAATAGATGCAAGCTATACCATCTTCATTGTATTACTGTATTTGATTGTGTATATAAGCAGCAGCTTGTGATCCAGAGTGCAGACATCTTGTCCCCAGACTTCAGGATTGAATGACTGCACTGGATCCAGAGCGCCTGCGATAAGTAACGGCTGTATTTACAATTACTTCGTTTGAGCATATATATATTCTATTATTTGCGAATAAATCTCTGTGCTTTGGAAACACAACTCGAGGTTCGACAATCGTTATTGGTTAGCGACAATACGCACATAACAATTTGGGGGCTCGTGAGCTTTGGAGGTTTCGTTGCCGATGATACGCAAGACCAACGGATTTCGGTTCCTCAACAAAGGGTGGAGACGCGTCATAAACGGGTAAGAACGCATGGTGTTCAAAACCTGAATTTTACTCTGTGTTGCGAAACCGAATGTCCGTTTTGCATTATCTAGGGCACGCTAACTAGAACCTAGGGACAAAAGAGAAAACTGTTTCTTTTTTCTGTCATTGTGCGTTTTAACTGTATTGCATTGCTTAGCGTATGTGTATTTCCTGCTGTGCATACGCGAACTTCCGGTAGACTTGCCACGTGGTTAAACAATCGTTTTGATAGTTATTATACATGCATAGTATAATTACTTGTGAAAGCCTCTGAGACATTATTACTATTGTTGGGAACTTTTGATTTTCTGCGCAGAAAAGGTGTATAGTGTGTGATGTTGTAACGTAGATACACTGTTTTATTGTGGATTGTGCTCAGTTGCTGTCTGACGAGGCGGATTGCCCAACTGAAGGACGGTATACAGGGCAGGTATACCGAATGCGAAAACGTGTTTTTCGCAAAGCGCTACCAATAGATCGCAAGGTTTGCTAATAATTAGTATTGGTAGGCAGTGCGATCCGATCGCACCGTTAGTGCGAATTGGTGAAGCAGCTAGGAGGAATTATACTGGAAAGGCAGGTTAATTGTATTAACTTGCGCTCCCAGCGATAATAAACTCAGCAGATTTTTGTGGTTGAGCCAGGGTATCGAGGAGCTGATAGCGCTTGGGGCCCACAGTGATATTTCTGTATTAGGGATCCTCGCCTGGTGCGAGAAAAGCGAGTGAACGCGGCTAAAGGAAATACGTTCACCGAGCATTATAGATCTCTAGCGGTGAGTATAGCAACAGAGTTGAAATTATTAGGTGGAAAGAACAGAGCATTGCGGTGTGTCTGTATTTCACATTTGGCCGGAAGGAACAGAGCATTGCGGTGTGTCTGTGTTCCGGGTAGAAGGTATATTGTTCAACATGGGTGCTAAGTATACGCTAGAGATGGTCAGTGTACTGCCTAAGGAAGTCCCTATTGGTTCAGCGAGATTTCTCATGTGTAAGAAATATGGTGCATACGCAACTGTGTATTGTGACACGTGGGTCGAGATGACCAAAGCTTGTGATAGGC
Source organism: Mixophyes fleayi (assembly GCF_038048845.1). NCBI lineage: Eukaryota > Metazoa > Chordata > Amphibia > Anura > Limnodynastidae > Mixophyes > Mixophyes fleayi. The sequence continues at coordinate 207,276,169 of NC_134403.1, read as the reverse complement.
CTTTCCCAACAATAGGAAGTTTTAATGCAGAGGTACTAAATACTGTAAAAGATAAAGTATGGTTGATCAAGTCAACGAAAAAGAGAAATAGACATAATGATTGTTTAAAATTGTGGCAAATGGAAGGTAACACATGGCAGAGCAGCGAATGCAAACCGAAAGTAGGCGTGGCGAAAAGCGCGCGCAAGGCGGATGTAACCGTTGAGAAGCGTGGCGAACACAGCGCAAGCGCGCCCCCGCCACCTTATGTGGCGGGAGGGGTAAGTACAGCCGTTGTTAAAACTGAAAATAGAAAGATTGCTAAATTGTACCCTGTTTTAAGCCAGTTTCAATCAAGTGTATCTGAAAATGAAGATGAACCCACTGTGATTTCGGCCATTGCCCATGCTGTTAGTGTACTAGAGGCTCAGCGCAAGTATGAGAAAATGGCTGAGATAGGTGAGAGTAGCGTGATTACTAGGAGTGAAAGCGCTCTAAACCTAGGACCAGTAAATCCTGTAGTGTCCCCTGAAGTCAGTGTACCAGAGGGTGCGTTCCCAGTCCGCACAATATCAGTTCCCAATGGGAAACCGGATAAGGATGGTGTAGTTCCTTTAAGAAATGTTACAATGCATTGTCCCTGGACTAGATCAGAATTACGTTCCATTATGACTGAGTTCCCAGACCCTAGAAAGGAGTTAGCTAAATGTCAGAAATTTGTTAAAGCTTTAGGGAATGCTCACGAACCAACCAGTAAGGATTGGCGGGTAGTGTTGAGGGCGTGTCTTCCTCCCAATACTAACATACAAAAATTTATTGAAGATTGTTTGTTGGAGGAAGATGACACCTTGACTGATAAGATTAACCAACGGAATATAGAGCAAATTGTCAAACACTTAGCCATCTGTTTTCCAGTAGTAGTAAATTGGAGTAAGATTTTCACCATTAAACAAAAGGATAGTGAAACTGCCTCAGATTACTTTGCTAGAGCTATAACAGCGATCGCACGATTTACTGGGATATCCAACATAAGTGAGGATCCACATCACAGAGAGGTAGCTGTAGGAGTACTGATGGACGGCCTTAGAGAAAATTTAAAGACGAGGGTACAAACCACATTACCTAATTGGAGAGGCGTCACGGTAGACTCTCTTAGGGAGTCTGCTGTGGAGCATGACAAGAACCTTTTTAGAAAAAGGGAGGAGAAAAGTGATAAGGTAATGACGGTAAGTATACAGGCTCTAGAAGGGGTGCGTACACGACCACCAGCATACAACCCATATAACAGGAAACCTAAAGTGATCAGGTGTTTCAACTGTAACGAGGAAGGACATTACAGGAGAGATTGTAAAAAGGAAAGACTAAATACACATAGGGGTGGGTCACATAGATATCCTCCAAGGAGGGATTCACATACACTAGAAGACTCACATCTACCCGCGCATATTACGGCAGCAAATGCTGCGCGGGAAATCAATAGTCAGCGCTAGGGGTCAGGTCATAACTGTAGTCTACAGCCAGTGAGGTTAACTGAGAGTCAGAGTGAAGAACCAACAATGATAGTTGACATAGCTGGTAGGAAACAAACTTTTCTTGTAGATACAGGGGCGGCCCGATCTGTGATAACCTCTCCTTTCAATCTACAGGTGACCAGCAAAACTATTCCAGCTATGGGGGTAACGGGAAAAGTGTTACGTTATCCTCTAACTAAACCCGCTGAAGTTACTATCGGCCCTCTGCATACTAAGCATTCGTTTCTCTTAGCTACAGCGGCTCCTACTAACTTGCTAGGGAGAGACTTGTTATGTAAAATGGGATGTGTCATATACTGTACTTCAGATGGTGTGTTCCTAGATATACCCGAGAAGGTTGCACATGAGGTACAGGACATATTGGACACCCCTCAAAGGTTAATGTTACACTCTCCTGTTATAGAACAAAGTCCATATCAAGTAAAGGGGATATTGCTGGAAATACCAGGTTCCCTATGGACCAGAGATGGACAGGACACTGGACTGATGGCAAACGTAGCCCCTGTCATGGTCAATCTAAAAAGTGGTAGGATAGCTCCAGAAATCCCACAGTATCCATTAAAACCGGAGGTGGAACTAGGGGTATATCCTGTTATTGAGAGGCTGTTACAACAAGGGATTTTAATTCGTACAGCCAGTACAGCAAATAGTCCCATTTTCCCTGTGAAGAAGAATGGGGGGAGGGGCTATAGATTAGTCCAGGACTTTAGGGGAATTAACAAAGTTGTTGAGAGCCAATTCCCCGTAGTGCCGAATCCAGCTGTCATCCTCATGCAGATTCCACCGTCTGCCAGTCATTTTACTGTCATTGATCTATGTTCTGCTTTCTTCTCAGTCCCTCTTCACCCTGACTGCCAATACCTTTTTGCATTCTCCTACAGGGGAGTGCAATACACATGGACCAGACTACCCCAGGGGTTCATTGACAGCCCCAGTATTTTCTCTCAAGCCTTACAATGGGTCTGTTCTAATTCAATATGTGAACGATTTGTTGTTGTGCTCTGATTCTTTTATGTCATGTTTACATGATACTAAATTGTTGTTGCTTCATCTTTCACAAACAGGGCACAAGGTGGCAAAGGATAAATTACAGCCATGTCAGACTAAGGTCAAATACTTAGGACACTGCCTCACTAAGGGGCTAAGACACCTGACAACCGACAGAATTGAGGCCATACAACACATGACCCTGCCGCAGAGCCAGAAGCAGATTCGTACTTTCTTGGGGATGTGTGGATACTGTAGGTCCTGGATCCCAGGTTTTTCTATTCTGGCATTACCATTGCAGGAGCTAGTCTCTTCCTCAAAACCAGAACGTGTTGTACACACAGAAGAGTCAGAGCAAGCGTTCTTTAATCTTAAAGATAGTCTGACTAGAGCACCTGCATTGGGAATACCTGATTATGAAAAGCCTTTTGAGCTATTTTGTACAGAAGCTGATGGTTGTGCAGCAGGTGTCCTCGCACAGAAACATGGTGACGCTAGCAGACCGGTAGCATACTACAGTGCACAATTAGACAATGTGGCAAGATCACTCCCAACATGTCTCAGAAGTGTAGCAGCAACGGCTCTTCTGGTGAGTAAGAGCGAGGACGTAGTATTAGGACATAATTCAACTATCTATACACCCCATGCTGTATCAGCTCTGTTAAATTCAGCCCAAACCAGACATGTTTCTTCAGCTAGATTCACAAAGTGGGAACTAGCCCTGATGGCACCCTCAAACATCACCATCAAACGATGTAGCACCTTAAATCCAGCTACATACCTTCCGTATGTGTCTCTAGAGACACAAAGGGTGGGAGGTGAGGAGACCCTGGTTGATGATGAGTTAGGCAAGAATACTGACACGCATGACTGTATGGAACACCTGAATCAGACCTTTACTGCAAGGCCCGACATACGTGACACCCCCTTAGAAAATGTAGATTTTACGTTTTATACAGACGGAAGTTACCATAGACAGACAGAGACAGGAGAGCTATGTACTGGTTACGCTGTTGTAGGCGACCAGGATGTGGTAGAAGCTGAACCCCTTGGCCCACCTCACTCAGCCCAGGTGGCGGAACTAGTAGCACTAAGGAGAGCGTGTGAATTGGCAGAGGGTAAATCAGCCAATATGTATACTGACTCTAGGTACGCCTTCGGGGTAGTGCACGATTTTGGGGCCCTTTGGCGTCTTAGAAACTTTACGACAGCAGCAGGTACACCAGTAGCACACTCACAACACATAAAAGGACTTCTGACAGCGATACAGTTACCCAGAACAGTAGCCGTCATAAAGTGCAAAGCCCATACCTTTGAAGAAGACCCAGTGTCATTGGGCAACAACAGGGCAGACGAAGCTGCTAAATGGGCAGCAGGGCAACCTATGACTGTATCGACCGAGACTATGATGGTTTTTCAGACATTAGACACGCAGAAATTAATTGAAATGCAAGATTTGTGTTCCCTGCAGGAGAAGGCGGTCTGGAAGGCGAAGGGATGTGGTCAAGAGTCCTCAGGACTCTGGAGGGATGGACAAGGTAAGCCTGTAGCTCCCCGAACGTACTATCCAAGCCTGGCTGAAGCAGCACACGGCCTGACTCACCTGGGTAAAGAAGGTATGTGCAAACTGGTGAGAGCATACTGGTGTGCTCCCGGATTTTCCTCTCAAGCTGGTAAGAAAGCAATGTCATGTCTTACTTGTTTGAGTAAAAATGTTGGGAAAACTATTCCAACTGAGCCATCCCACATCCCTCCTACAGACGGACCTTTTCAGGTAATACAAATTGACTATATCCAATTACCACCGTGCAGGAATCTAAAGTATGTGTTAGTGTGTATTGATGTGTTTTCCGGTTGGGTAGAAGCATATCCGGCAGCCACTAATACTGCTGTGTTCAGTGCAAAGAAAATTGTACAAGACTTTGTGTGTAGGTTCGGTATCCCTAGAATCATTGAAAGTGATAGGGGTACCCATTTTACTGGTGATGTCTTCCAAAATATGTGTAAACTCATGGGAATCAGTAGCAGACTTCACACCCCTTACCGACCACAAGCCAGTGGTAAGGTGGAGAGAGTAAATGGTACTATAAAGAACAAACTGGGTAAGATAATGGCTGAAACTGGGTTGGCATGGCCTGAGGCTTTGCCGTTGGTCCTCCATAGCATTCGAACCACTCCTAGACCTCCTCTTAATCTGTCCCCCTTTGAGATACTGTTCGGACGACAACTTCATTTGATCGTGAGTCCACAAGACGACTTAAAGTGTAATAATGAAGTGACTGTACAATATCTTATAAGAATGAGTAGACAGCTGAAACAACAACAACAAAAACTAAAAATGCTGTCACCTGGTATGCCAGAGACGAACTGTCATGATGTTGAACCTGGAGACTATGTTGTGATCCGCAATTTCTTACGTTCAGGTTGTTTAACAGACCGTTGGGAAGGCCCATACCAAGTGCTGCTGACCAGTACTACATCACTGAAGGTTGCAGAGAGAGACACTTGGGTCCATTCCACCCACTGCAGGAGAGTCCATAATCCGGAGAAAGTGCAAGACAAAACTCAGACCGACGACATAGAGCTGTCACTTGTGAGCCTGTTCCGGGAGACCTAAAGCCTGCAGTTGAGACACCTGAACCAGAGACGTTGCCTCAGAACTATCTTTCCAGCGATGGAGTGGTGGTTTTTGTTTTTCTTTTGTTCCAGGATTTTCCTTGTTTTTACTTTTTCTAGGACATTCTATTTTTGTGAAGGAGGATGGAGGACGGAGGAGAGTTCTGGGAGTGATACGGATGAAATGGAGGCCGAAGAAATGTTAATAGGATACTCTGAACAGCCCATTATCAAACTTGGTCCAGGGGTTATGAAAAGGTCTGCTAGCTCAGGAACTCAGAGGCAGTGTGAGGGGCTATTGTCTGATGAGTATTGTATCTGCAAGTTCTGCGACTCCCTAGTTGAAGAGAGATGCATCCAACGATGCCAGTCCCCCAGTACTCTGAATATAGGCGGGCATCCTTTGGAGGATTATCACTCCCTGGTTGGTAAGGTGCTAAACCAAACCGAGTGTTGGGTGTGCTTTCACGTGCCTCAAGGGCAGGATAACATAGGACTAGTGCCATTCCCTCTAAACATATCCGAAGTACTCAAATTAAGGGGTGGGAGGCCCATAGAAGGGAGGTACAATAATACTAGGTCCCCTAGTCTGACGCTTCGACAATACTCCATAGGCAGATCTTTGCTGTGCCTAAACATATCTCATGCAAAGCGCCTGGAGAATTGGGAGGCTGACCTATCAGATCAGACAATGGCTCGCCACACTCATTTTAGAGGGAGACTAACAAGGTCACTACTAGGCAGGAATGTTGATGGAGGTCACAAATTAGGGCGTATAACCAAACATAAGAAGGTATCCATTGGAAAAGTCTCTACAGATAAATGTAAAAATGTCATTAATGCCGACACGTGTCTAGAGCAGATGGAGACACTAGGCATGGGTAGTTTTATCAAAACTCTGTGTGATATAATTCATGGGCATACTGTTCCTTATGTTCTCCCTGAGGATGTGTATTTTGTTTGTGGAAGAAAAGCTTATTCCTGGGTAACTCCGAGTTCCAAGGGCTTGTGTTTCCTAGCTAAACTGGTTCCTGAAATCATGACTATTACTCATGAAGAAATGATAGATATTCACAAGACTACATCACCACCATACATACACACACAGTATGAACACCGTGGCAAGAGAAATATGATTCCTGGTGAGGAACCCATAGCTACAAAATTGATTAGTGAAACTGCTGGTTTCCAAGTTATGGTTGCTCTAGATCTCACCAGGACCGCTCGGGGAACATTAAACTTTAAATATATCCAAGACCTAGCTAAATTAATAGATAATATCACCGAGATGTATGATGACACTTTCAGGTATACTGGAAGGGAGCTACAAGCGTACAAAAAGGAGTTGGTGCAACATAGACTGGTACTAAATTATCTCACCTCTATTACTGGTGGGTACTGTGTGACACTGGCCACCCAGTTCGGTGTCAAATGTTGCACATACATTACTAATAATACAGATGACCCTAAAGAGGTTATAGACCGGAAGATGGATGAAATTTTGCAGCTGAAATGGGAATTTCGAAAGAGCCATAATTCTTCGTTATATGAGGTCGGGGAAAAGGTGGCGGGTTGGTTCTCATGGTTGAACCCAGCAAAATGGTTCTCCGGTCTGGGGGAGTGGGTACAGGAAATGATTGCGAGTGTAGGTAAGCTCCTTCTCCTTATACTGGGTGTCATCTTAGCAATTGGTTTAGTTGTCAAATGTGTTCCTACTGTGTTGAAGTGTGGAAAATGGTCTCATAGGAGTGACACTGAGAAAGAGATTGAAAGGGTGGTACCAGATACCAAGATCATGGTCTGTGAAGAAGTATTGTATAATCCTGAACTTGAAACGGTGACTGGGTGATAGTTTATTACACTATCAAAGGGTGGAACTGTCGAAGTCAACAAATTGGATAAAGTCATTTCAATTAAAGTCTAGCAAACTTGGTTGTCTTTGTTTGAAAAGATGAGTACGGTACGCATCGACATACAAGGGCACACTACGGCGTGAAAGGGCGTACGCATCCACTACACGTGGCAGCAACAGTAATTGGTCTTTTACCATACATTCGCACAAACACGCATACTTATAAAATAGTACACATTAATGGTAGTTGCAACACATAGTCAGTTATGTTGAAATATAGTAGTATTTATATGTTATATCAATCAGAGTTACATGCATATTAGTGAAATACACGGAACGGGTTAAAGGAATAACATCATGAGTGGTATCGTAATGAACCTTGTTACATATCCTACTGTTTGGTTCACTCTGCGAGGGAATCGTAGAGTGCATACGCAAGTTATGAATGATAGGGAATTTTGAACTACTTAAGACTAAGGAATCCTGGCGGGAAGAGCAGAGCATACCCCCCTGCAGAGATGACCCCCTCCTTTGGATTCCTTAGGATGAACCAGCCAATGATTGACGACCCCTTGGACATTCCTGAGACCCGGACCAATAGATGCAAGCTATACCATCTTCATTGTATTACTGTATTTGATTGTGTATATAAGCAGCAGCTTGTGATCCAGAGTGCAGACATCTTGTCCCCAGACTTCAGGATTGAATGACTGCACTGGATCCAGAGCGCCTGCGATAAGTAACGGCTGTATTTACTATTACTTTGCTTGAGCATATATATATTCTATTATTTGCGAATAAATCTCTGTGCTTTGGAAACACAACTCGAGGTTCGACGATCGTTATTGGTTAGCGACAATACGCACATAACAGGGCCTATTGCCCAGATGAACTCTACCTATGTCCTAACTGTGCTGGACCTTGTTCCCCTCTACTCGCCCATGGGCCTAGTGCCTTCTAGTGAAAGGAGAGAGATGTGCGGGTGTGGGTCCGGAAAAAGGGGTGTCCACATTGACCGTACCTGGTTCGCGGGTCTTGCTCTCTGGAGCCATCCTCGATGCTCTGCCGCTGGATTCCCGAAGTCTTCTGTTCTTGATCTTGGTGATTCTTCAGGAGGCAGAGTAGTTCTAAGCCCTAACAAGGGCTCTCTGCCTCCACTGTCTCTCCGCCATCTTCTTACTTAAACTGCACTGACCGGATCCCGACATCTTTCTTCTTTCTTTTTCCGCTGAAGACTGACAAAAAGGCGGCATGCACACCGGCATAAATAGCCAGCGGCGCACCAACAAAATGTCCCAACGGTGGGGAGGTGATCCCTAATTGGCTCACTGCCCCGGCCAATAGCGGCGCACTGGCACCAGACTGGAGGGGTCAAGCGGACCTCCAGCCGCCTGGTAAGCCCCTCACATGGTCATCCATTTATCATTTTGGCCCTGATTTATCAAGGCATGTATCTGGCAATTTTGAGCATATATTGTTTGAAAAATCACTCTGCTCATGCCCAGAACAGGTAGATACAGCGTGAATGCAGCCCTGTCCATTGCATATCTCTACGCTAAGGACACTTACTACAACCTACAATTTCAGGGAGTGAACTGGAAGGGAAAGGGGCGTTTTGCCATAGACAAAGTACAGGAGCCACAGCCGAAATAAAGTTCACGCAGCCACGTCCAAATCCAGCTCTGAGCATCTAAAAGTTACTTGTTTCTTCTGCTGTATCTCTTATTCCAGCTAAGGGCTAGACTAAGTCCTGATCAGTAGTGTTGACAGTCCTGTATGCATGCTATAACATGTGTTTGCAATCACAAGCAACTCTAAAAATTGCTTTATGTTCAGTAGTCATTAGCAACATTCGAATAAATGTATTTCATGGAGAAAAAAAATTAACAAAAAAAACCCTACTTTTTAACTGTGTTATCATTAATGCCTTTATTATTAACAGGTTACATTTATTCAGTATTTCTTTAATTCTCCTGTGTGTTCTTTTGCAAATTTATAATTCACATAGATATTGCATGTATCCTGCAGTTTCTTGTGTAGAACAGCACAGCAGACCTACACCGGAATTCAACAGTGCACGTATCTAGAGATCCATGCCTTGATGAATTCGGGAGGGCGCAAAGCCTAAATATGTGCATCTAATGCTGACCGTGGGTTATGCTCAGAATACGTGCGTTGATGAATCAGGCCCTTTGTCTGTTTGGACATTCAGAAATGGATTAGAGAGAGTATGGAGCAATAGTGCCTTTGCCGTTCTCTTGGTTCTTTATTGCATAAGGAAAGGTGAGTGTTTCCATGCTGGACCTGTTCTTCTAAAGTTTCCTTGATCTCAGAAGAGAGATTTCCTCTGATAAGTGGACAGCGACCATTACAAAATCTTTGCAGAACTGGTGGTTACAGAGGTCACTGGTCTGATTCATTAAGGAAAGTTAAACAAGAAATTGAGTAAGTTTTCTTACTTAAGTTTTCTGGACAAAACCATTTTGCTATGCAAGGGGTGCAAATTAGTTTATTATTTTGCATATAAGGAAAATACTGGCTGTTTTTTCATGTAGCACACAAATACGTGACAGCTTATTTTTACATTGAAATTTAGTTGATCTAGGAAAAAAAGCCAGTATTTTCCTTATGTGCAAAATAATAAACTAATATGCACCCCTTGCATTGTAACATGGTTGTGTCCTGGAGAAATGTCTCTGAGGAAATCGCAATTCAGCAATGAAACGTATCGGGCTTTTTCTGTTTGAGACACATGTGGTGGTTTTTGGACTACTGTGTGGAGGCAAGTGTGGTCTATTAATATTGGATCCTTAAACATCACTCCAAGCCGAGCATTGCTGCAGAGCATATTACCATCGATACAGAGCTTTAATCTCAAGAAGAGGCAGGAACCATTCTGGGCGATTCAGTTTGCCGGGGAAGCCAGTTACCTACTACACCTCCCGAATATATGGAGGATAATTATGCAAGTGAGTTGTTTTACATTCTAGACCCCAGCGGGAAACTATCCAGGAAATTGGTACAATAAGAACTGCAATTAAACTCCAAACAGTGGACATTATTACTACTATATATTCTCTGATTTGGTGCTCTCTGGAGCACAATTGTCTGTTATATTGTGAAGAGCTAACTACACTTGAAAATACCACCCTACATAGTGTGCTGGGCTGAAACATTGGTTCTATCTAGAGATGCTCAGGCTCGGTTACCCGAGAACCAAACATACCCGAACTTACCAGATCTGAGTACCGAGTCGGCTCAGTACTTTTGCGATTTTTCGGAATTGAAATCAAGGCAAAATGTCATTGTTACATCCTTGGATCTCGCAAGTTTTGGATTCTATAAGTACCGCCCTCCGCAGCAATCCAGCGCTATTTCACAGAGGGACACAGAATGGGTAGCACAGTCTGTAGAGCAGTTGGGTAGCAACATAGGTAGAATAGAAAGAGGAGGTAGCAGTGTTCTTCAAAGTCTACAGTGACATTCAGGAGAGCTTCATTGCTCCATTGCTAATTGTCAATGCTGAAATAGAATTAATAGGGCAGGCTTGGTCTTCTAAATCTGCAGTCCCATAATGTGCTGTGTTATGTTGGTAACACACAAAGAGAAGAGCTCCATTGCTCCATTGCTAATTGACATTGCTGAAATACAAATACTAGGGCTGGCAGGCTTTTATTCTGACTTTGCAGTCAATTTGTACAGTGTTATATAGGCTACACACAAAGAAGAGAGCACAATTGCTCCATTGCTAATTGTCATTGCTGAAATACAAATACTAGGGTTGGCAGGTGTTCCTTCTGACTTTGCAGTCAAATTGTACTGTGTTATATAGGTTACACACAAAGAGGAGAGCTCCATTGCTCCATTGCTAATTGTCATTGCTGAAATACAAATACTAGGGCTGGCAGGCTTTTCTTCTGAATTTGCAGTCAAAGTGTACGGTGTTATCAAAATGCATTCACAGCAGTACACAGAAGAGCAGGAGCACCAAGCAACTGCTGCCACCAGTCATGATGATAGTAATCCCTCTACGTCATCTGGTAAAGCCTATGTAAAAGTGCATAGTGTTTTTAAGTCAGGGAAACAAAAATGTAAAACAACATCATTATACCTTGGTCAAGAAAAAAAGACCTATAATCCAGGCAAACTTATCTGCAGAAAAAGATAAGATTGCCAACATCCCATTCTACACACGCAGTGGCAAAGAAAGAATGAGGTCTTCGCCTTTCTCTACGACACCAATATTGTGAGAGCATTACAGCTGGGTGAATTCCATCACATTCCCTGTTTTGCTCACACAATAAAGTTGGTGGTGCAGAGCATTTTAAATCATGACAGGGACGTGCAGGAGATTCTGTCTGTGGCCCGTAAAATATCTGGACATTTCCAGCATTCGGTAACAGTGTGTAGGAGATTGCAGCAGCTGCAAGAGCAATTTAATTTGCCCTGCCACCAGCTGAAGCAAGAGGTGGTGACAAGGTGGAATTCTACCCTGCATATGCTTCGGCGGATGGAGGAACAGCGAAAAGCCATCCACGCTTACTCCACAAGACATGACATTGGGAAAGGAGGGGGATGTATTTTAGTCAAGCACAGTGGTGAATACTTTTCCATGTTGTGCAAGGTGCTGAAATCATTTGAAGTAGTAAACTGCGAAGTGAGTTCAGGCACTGCTAGCTTGAGTCAAGTGATTCCCTTAATTAGACTTTTGGAAAAGCAGCTTGAGAAACTGAAGGAGGAAATTAAACAAAGCAATTGCGCTAAGTATGTTGGACTTCTAGATCAAGTACATTATTTGCTTTACCAGGATCCAAGAGTTATCAAAATCTTGAAATCGGATCATTACATTTTAGCGCCTGTGCTTGATCCTCGGTTTAAGAGCTATGTCTTCTCTTTGTTTCCAACTGACCAAGATCTGAAGAGATGCAAGGAGCTCCTGGTGAGCAAGATGACAGCTTAAGTGTTACATGACAGGACGGCGTCTCCTCCTTCAGTTTCTCACTCAACTGCTGCTAGGAAAAAACTTTGCTTTCCCAAGACATCCAGGGATGATGCAGATGACTCTCCCCAAATTTTGACATCTGGTCTGGTCTAAAAGAATTGACCAAAAAACGTGACACCTCTGCCATAACTCTACCTGATCCTACTAGCAGCATCCAAAGGATGGTGGAGGATTATTTTCACGACAGCATAGAAATAGACACATCAGACAGTCCCTTTACATACTGGGAGGAAAAAAAGGACATTTGGAGACCCATGTACCAACTCGCTTTGCATTGCTTAAGCTGCCCACCCTCCAGTGTGTACTCGGAAAGAGTTTTCAGCACAGCCGGGAACCTTGTCAGCGATCGGCGTAGGAGGCTACTTCCTCAAAATGTGGAAAAGATGATGTTCATAAAAATGAACTTCAAGTTCCACGAGGAAGGCCTTTCCTGGCAATTACTTCAAAATACTGAGACTTCTGTAATGCTGGATTCCAGCGGTGATGAATTTATAATGTGTGAGGATGATGTACACACTGATGAGGGTGAGGATGAGGCTGAGGATGATGACAAGAACATCTTGCCACAGTAGAGTTAATTAACAGCACTGTTACCTTAGGTGGCTTAAGGCCATTGTTACCTTGTTTTGTGGGGGCCCAAACAAACCAAGCACTTCAGCCACAAGGAGTGGCACTTTTGTGGCTGAAGTGCTTGGTTTGTTAAAGTGTGCATGTCCTTTTTAAGATCCAACATAAGGGTGGGTGGGAGGGCCCAAGGACAATTCCATCTTGCACCACTTTTCTTTTCTGCCACTGCTGTGTACCAATGTGTCCTAGATGGGCTAGGAACTGCCGTGTGTTTGAGTCATTGCTCTGTCACTTAGCTTCCAGCCAGGTCACTGCAGTATTTGTCCGAAAGTGTTTGAAAATAATAATGTGACCTGTGAGGTGGTCAAATTTGACTGCAAATGACTTGAAATTAGTGTTAGTGAGGTTAATAATGATGTAGGATCAAAAAAAGAGCAAAATTATGTGATTTTAGCATATTTTAGCAATTTTTCTAAAAAAATACAGATCCGAAACCAAAACCAAAACACACAATGGTGGTTTTACCAAAACCAAAACCAAAACACGAAGCTAATCAAGATCCAAAACAAAAACCAAAACCACTTCACGTGGTTCAGCGAGCATCTCTAGTATTCTTATCTGCACAAAGATTGTGCCCTCTCTGTAATACCAGGCTACTCGTGTATTCTTTGTACTGCTCTGTTATGTCCAGTTGCACTATTTACTCCTCTGTGCTACAACTAAGCCAGATTTAAAAGATCTAGAAATGTCACTACTTCTTAGAGATGCATAACCTAGTTTGGAAGCAAAAACATTTTTGACTAATCAGCTAAAAAATCTAATTTACATGATCTTTCACTATGTTTCAACATGACTTGTTGCTTTGTGCATATCAGATTGTAAGAAGCATAATTACATGATAGGAAAGACAATAAATATTGGTGAGTCAGTCATCAGGCATTTCATTCAGCTTGTCTACAGAAACAGCACTGAAAGCTAAAGTCAGATCTTGACCCTGTTAAGCATCATAACATAGACAGAATTTTCAAGTAAAACAGTGTACTATATTTGGCAGTACATAATGAAATAATAATATTAACCAGCTATTCCCATGTCAACTAGGGATGTGCATCGGCCACTTTTCGCATTTTGGGTTTTGGGTTCTGATTACCTTCAGCTAATGGGTTTTGCCAAAACACCCCCTTCAAGGTTTTGGGTTTTGGGTTTTGATTTTTTTTTTAAAAAAAGCATAAAAACTGCTAAAATCCAGATTTTTGGATTTTTTTTCACTCCTACGCTATTATTAACCTCAATGACATTCATTTCCACTCATTTCCAGTCTATTCTGAATACCTCACACCTCACAATATTGTTTGGCGAAAATGGCATATTGGCAAGTTTACGTTTCTCCTCAGATGATTTTAATTTCTTTTTTTTGATCATTTTAGTGAACTTTGGCTTTTTGGATTTTACATGCCCTCTACTATGACATTGGGCATCGGCCTTGGCAGACGACGTTGATGGTATTTCATCGTCTATGTCATGACTAGTGGCAGCAGCTTCAGCATTAGGAGGAAGTGGTTCTTGATCTTTCCCTACTTTATCCTCCAAATTTTTGTTCTCCGTTATATGCAGCACAAGAGAGCGTACCCCTAAACCTCACACACTCGGCAAAGCCTTTAAAATTTATATGCGGCACAGGAAAGTACCACTGGACTGGAGTTATACGGCTGTACCACTGGACTTATACGGCAGGATCAGTGGACTTATACAGCAGTACCACTGGACTTATATGGCAGGATCAGTGGACTTATACGGCAGTACCACTGGACTTATACGGCAGTACCACTGGACTGGACTTAAGCAGCACAGGACAGAACCACTGGACTTATGCAGTACAGGACACCACCACTGGACTTTTGCAGCACAGGACAGCACCATTGGATTTATATGGCTGTACCACTGGACTGGACTTATATGGCAGTGCCACTGGACTGGACTTAAGCAGCACATGACAGCACTACTGGATTTAAATGGCTGTACCACTGGGCTGGACACAGGACAGCACCACTGGACTGGACTTATATGGCAGTGCCACTGGACTGGACTTAAGCAGCACAGGACAACACAGGACAGCACCACTGGAATTATGGCAGCACCACCACTGGACTGAGCAGGACAGAGCACAGGACAGCACCACTGGACTGAGCAGGACAGCACCACTGGACTGAACAGGACAGAGCACAGGACAGCACCACTGGACTGAGCAGGACAGAGCACCGGACAGCACCACTGGACTGAGCAGGACAGAGGACACCACCACACACCCTCCCTCTTCCCTCTCCAATGTCCGAGTGAAGATGGCGTCGGGAAGCGGGGAATAATATGAATCTGGATCTCGCGAGATCCGACGGCGGGATGATGAAGTTTTGCCTCGTTCTGAGTTTTGCGTCGGGCGGGAATCCCCGAACAGTGCTCGGATCCGGGCTCGGATCGGCACTGTTCGGGAGTGTTCGGATTTCAAAAATCCGAACCCACTCACCCCTAATGTCAACTGAGCCAAATTAAGGAGGGGGTACCGAGGGCATGTGCCTTTGTCAGGGGGACCCCCAGACCAGGAACTCTAAGAGGGTGCTAGCATGGGAGCACTATAGTTCATGGTGGCTGGTTCCTTCTCCGGGACAAGCCACCTACCTTAATGTGCCCGCGGATCTATTGATCCATACCTCCCTCCTCCCCCAGTGTGGCTGCCTCCCCGTACTGTCAGAGGTCACATGGAAAGCGCACCACGTGACAAGTGCTGTCCTATGTGTGCGTGGGGAAAGAGGCAGAGAGAGGAGTCTCCTGCACAGTGCTGCAGTAACAAGGTAAGTGTGAGGAGTCTGCTATAATGTGTGAGGAAAGAGGTGTATGCTGCTATAATGTGTGAGGAAATGGGGTGTATGCTGCTATAATGTGTCAGGAAAGAGGTGTATGCTGCTATAATGTGTGAGGGCAGCACGGTGGTGTAGTGGTTAGCACTTCTGCCTCACAGCACTGGGGTCATGAGTTCAATTCCCATCCATGACCTTATCTGTGTGGAGTTTGTATGTTCTCCCCGTGTTTGCATGGGTTTCCTCCGGGTTCTCCGGTTTCCTCCCACAATCCAAAAACATACAAGTAGGTTAATTGGCTGCTATCAAAATTGACCCTAGTCTGTGTGTGTTAGGGAATTTAGACTGTAAGCTCCAATGGGGCAGGGACTGATGTGAGTGAGTTCTCTGTACAGCGCTGTGGAATCAGTGGCGCTATATAAATAAATGGTGATGATGATGATGATGATGATGATGAGGAAAGGGGTGTATGCTGCCATAATGTGTGAGGAAAGAGGTGTATGCTGCTATAATGTGTCAGGAAAGGGGTGTATGCTGCTATAACGTGTGAGGAAAGGGGTGTATGCTGCTATAATGTGTGAGGAAAGAGGTGTATGTTGCTATAATGTGTGAGGAAAGGGGTGTATGCTGCTATAATGTGTGAGGAAAGAAGTGTATGCTGCTATAATGTGTCAGGAAAGGGGTGTATGCTGCTATAATGTGTCAGGAAAGGGGTGTATGCTGCTATAATGTGTCAGGAAAGGGGGTTATGTTGCTATAGTGTGTGAGGGAAAAGGGGGGTATGTTGCAATAATGTGTAAGGGAAAGGGGGTCTTGATATATTGTTTGATAGGAGGAAAGGGAGGAGGGCTATCCTAATAGTACATGGGTGGGAGGTAGGCTATTAATTTAATGGTGGAGTTCAGGTAGGGGGTTATTATTTAGTGGGTGCTATTTTATTTGTGGGGTGATGGTGGGGCTATTTAATTTAAAACTGGGCCTATTAAATTGAGAAGGGGTGAAGAGACCGTTAATTTAATGCTGGGTGGTTTGGGGCTATTAATTAGAGATGCTCACTGACCCCCGTGTTTTGGTTTTGGTTTTGGATCTGGATTACCGTCGTGTTTTGGTTTTGGTTTTGTTTGGTTTTGTTTTGCTATTTTGTTTAAAAATCAATGTTTTTGGGCCTAAAATAAGCAAATTTAGTGCTTCACCTGTTTCTTGGATAATATCCAAAAAACAGTTTAATTCCTGGTAGGCCTTCATTAATTCGACACACAAACCAGATTGTCTTCCTCTCCATCTATGAATATTGGCAATGCAGCCATCGTCTTTGGATGTATATTACACCCTACACATATACTTAAATATGTAAAGAAATGGAGAAAGCCAGTTCGGTTTCTGTCTCTCTAGGCCCCCCTCCACTTGTATAAAATACCAAAAAATTCAGCCGTTATAGGCTGTACAATATTGATTGAAATGGAGAAAGCCAGTTTGGTTTCTGTCTCTCTAGGCCCCCCTCCACTTGTATAAAATACCAAAAAATTCAGCCGTTATAGACTGTACAATATTAATTGAAACGGAGAAAGCCAGTTTGGTTTCTGTCTCTCTAGGCCCCCCTCCACTTGTATAAAATACCCAAAAATTCAACCGTTATAGACTGTACAATATTAAGAGAAATGGACAAAGACAGTTTGGGGTCACTCTGTGTATAACACCCTACCCTTAAGGAGAAATTGCCCAAACAGCAGCCATTCAAGACGGTAAGTGATATGGAAATGCCCCAAGTCCCTTTCCTCTTTGGGGGTAGATTGCACGCTACACTTACATAGAAACATGGGTTTCCAAATTGCCTGCTTTTCCTCCCAGTAAGGAAAGGGACTGTCTGACATTTCCATTTCAATTACCTCTTGAAAATAATCCTCCACCATCCTTTGCATGTTAATACTCATATTGGATGGAGTTATGGGCAAGGTCACACATTTTTTAGAAAAATCCTTCAAACCAGCCCAGATGTTAAATTGTTCTGGTCTGTCCTCTGCGTCTTCCCTGCTTCTTTTTGGAAAATTCTATTTTTTACGAGCAGCAGCTGATTGAGAAACTGAAGGAGGACACATCGGCAAGCCAAGGCCCAGTTCAGTGGACAACTTGCTGAGCAATAGCTCCTTGCAAAAGTTCACATCTCGTTCATTTTGAAGCAAAGACTCAATGTAGGTCTTAAACCTTGGATCAAGCACTGTGGCCAAAACGTACTGATCCGAGTTCAAGATCTTAATAACTCGAGGATCATTGTGAAGCGAATTAAGTACTTGATCGACAAGGCCAACATACTTTGTGGAATTGCTTGCTTTCATCTCCTCCTTCAGTTTCTCAAGCTGTTTTTCCAATAGTCTAATTAAAGGAATGACTTGGCTCAAACTAGCAGAATCTGCACACACTTCACACGTCACAACTTCAAATGGTTTCAGCACCTTGCACAGCACTGATAGGATTCCCCACTGTGCAAGAGTGAAATACATGCCCCCTCCTTTCCCAATGTCATGGCTTGTGCAATACGCTTGGATGGCTTTGCACTGTTCCTCCATCCTCTGCAGCATGTACAGGGTGGAATTCCACCGAGTTACCACCTCCTGCTTAAGTTGGTGGCAGGGCAAGTTAAACTGCTCTTGTAGCTGCTGCAATCTCCTACATGCTGTGGCCGAATGCCTGAAATGGCCTGAAATCTTACGGGCCACTGAAAGCATCTCCTGCACCTCACGGTTATTTCATAGGAAGCTCTGCACCACCAAGTTGATGGTGTGAGCAAAACAGGGAATGTGCTGGTAATCACCAAGCTGTAATGCTCGCACTATACTGTTGGCGTTATCTGAAATGACATATCCTGGGGAGAGTCCAAGTGGTATAAGCCATGTATCAATCACATCTCTTAGTTTGCGTAACAAATTATTAGCTATATGCCTGTTAGTGAAGCCGGTGATACAAAGAGTGTCCTGCCTGTGACAAATGTTATGTAGTGGTGTACATGCTGCTGCTGTTCCTGCTGGTGAAGGTGAATGACCAACCCAGTGGGCTGTCACAGTCATATAGTCTTTGGTTTGACCACTTCCACTTGTCCACATATCTGTGGATAAGTGGACAGTGGGCAGAATGGCATTTTTCAGCGCAATCTCTACCTTTGTACACACTTTTTGGTATAGTTGTGGAATAGCTTTACGGGAAAAATGGTGTTGCGATGGAAATCTGTAACGCGGACACAAAACCTCAATTAACTGTGAAAAACCAGCTGCGTTTATTGTGGATATTGGATGCAGATCTAACACTAACATGGCAGCCATGGCGTCTGTGACTCGCTTGGCGACTGGGTGACTGCTGTCATATTTGCTTCCCCTCACAAATGATTGTTTCACAGTTAATTGTTGAAATGTAGGACTGCTCTTTTTCTTGGCCTTCCTCTGGGCTGACGATTCACCCCCAGCAGCAGCAACAGCAGCAGCAGTGGGACTAACGCTTTCTTCAGAGGAATCAATAATAGTGTAGGAGTCATCCAGCCTTAATAAGTGGGATGCCGGGCTAACACCGAGCGCTACTGAGAATATTGATGAGGATGGTGTGGTGGGTGTATTTTGTAGCCGTCGGGATGTCGGTGAGCGGAGGGTCCTAGCTGATGATGGAGTGCTTTTAATTTTTTTGAAAGAACTTTCAGCTTTTCCCAACACTTTGCCATGAACTCTCGTCAAATGGCGTAACATAGACGAGGTTCCAAGATGGTTAAGGTCCCTCCCTCGACTCACTGTGGCTTGACATCCACTACAAATGGCTATACAGTTGTTGTCTGGATTGGGGTAGAAATAATTCCACACATAAGAAGTGGATTTTTTTGTTTTATGCCCAGGCATGACAATGGCCTTTTTCTTGTCATGTGCCAGAACTGCTGTCACTGGTGCAGTACTTACACAAACAATCTCATCCTCATCAACATCCTCATTTGCGCCCTCGTCGCCTACACAAATCTCCCCCTCATCCTCTTCTAATTCCAAAGTGGCATCCTCAATTTGTGTATCACCGGCTACACTCGGGCTGTTCAGGCACACATCAGCAGAACTGCTGAAAGGGTCCCTCTTTATTGGTACACTAACAGAATGCTCACGATTAGATATCCCACTGTTGGATGGACTCACCACAGGGATTGGTGTCATTTGTGATTCAGAGCAAACATTATCCTCTAATGCCTTACTGTTATCTTGCTGCTCAGCTTTGACGCGTAACAGTAGTTGTGCACCACTTGTAGGCTCAGTAACATTTTTTTTATCTGCCACTAATAGACAAAGGTAAAGGCCTCATTCTCTCTCTGCCACTGCGTGTATAGAATGGCATGTTGGCAATTTTTTTGGTGTGTTTTTTTTTGACTGATTTCAAAAGACTGTGTAGTTTGACATCGCCTTTCCCAGATGACGTACTGGGAACACTACCATCAGGACTGGTGATAGAACCTGGTTGCTGATTCTGCTCATATGTGGACTGCTTAGAATCCATTATGAGCCCAAAGCACTTGTAGTGGTACAAATTGTTTTAGATACTGCTGACAAACAGGACTTTTGACAGCCAGAAATACTAATGCAAAAGAATGGGGGACACCCTAAAAGCACTTGGGAGTGCTAAAAATTATTTTTCAGACTGCTGCCAAACAGGACTTTTGACAGCCAGAAATATTAATGCAAAAGAATGGGGGACACCCCAAAAGCACTTGGGAGTGCAAAATATTATTTTTTGAGACTGCTGAAAAATAGTACTTTTGACAGCCAGAAATATTAATGCAAAAGAATGGGGGACACCCCAAAAGCACTTGGGAGTGCAAAATATTATTTTTTGAGACTGCTGAAAAATAGTACTTTTGACAGCCAGAAATATTAATGCAAAAGAATGGGGGACACCCCAAAGCACTTGTAGTGCCAAATGTTGAAAAAAAAGACTCCTCTATCCTCTATCAATTGTTATCAGAATTGTAATTAGAATTGTTATCAGAATTGTATTCTCTGTCCCTTCTCTAATCAGCCAGTGACTACACCCTGCTCTCTCCCTCTGTCACATGGCGATGGATTGCTGTGGAGGCGTGTATTTATAATTTTCAAATATCGCGAGAACCGAGCCCCGAGATCCGACGACTTCACGATGACGTTCGGCCTCGATTTGGAATCCGAGTAGACGGGAGAGTACCGAGCCTGCTCGGCTCGGTACTCGGATAGGCAAAGTTTGGGCGGGTTTGGTTCTCGGGGAACCGAGCCCGCCCATCTCTACTATTAATTGACTGTGGGGCTGAGTTTGGGGAAGAGGGCTGTTTATTAAATATGAATATTAATTATTTAATGTTGGGGATGGTTGTGGGAAATGTTTTTATTAATTTTAAATGCTATTAACTTGTAGCTGGGGCTGCTTGGAGTGAGGGTTTATTTTTATAAATGGGAATACTATTACTTTAATATTGGGGTTGGTTGGAGGGAAATAGATCTATTTATTAAATGTATATACCATTAATTTAATGTCAGGGCTGGTTGGAGGGAAACAGATCTATTTGTCAAATGTGAGTACTATTATTTTAATGTTGGAGCCGGAGGGAAGCCTAAATATTAAACGTGGGTGCTACTGATTAACACTGTACTCAGGGCTTGATCAGCCAATAGGCTGATCAGGCTGCAGCCTGGGGCACTGAGACCTGGGGGGTGCAACGCCAACAGCAGTTAAAAAGGATTTTACTTTTTTTTTTTTTTTTTTACTATTGATTATGTTCACCCAGAGGTGTCCCTCGCCCCTCCTCGACACTGTCGCTCTCTCATCTTCTCTCCTCCATCCACTCTCCCCTCTCCTCCCCAGGGAGAAAGTGAAGCTGCTCAGAGTGGGCGTGTCTGGTTTGATCAGCTTATCTTCAGCATCAGAGCTCCTTCCCTCTGTCTTCAAACAGTACCGAGACTATCACATACCTCTGAGTTTGTCTGTGAGGGACCTTACTTGCCAGAGATAGGAAGGGCTGTGCAGTGATCCAGACGCTGCAAAGTCACAGCTACCATAGACTCAAGATGTGTGGTTGTGTGTGCAATAAGTCCAGGAAGAGGAAGGATTTGTTTGGTTGAATGTCGTGATAAATAATATATATTTACTTTGTTTGCAGGCAAGTTACCACTCTGTGCTGATATTAACCAATTGCATCTGTCACATCCCAGAGGTTCCCAGCTTCAAACTGATATGACATCACAGGGGTGGGTGGCATTGTCACTGTGTAGCTTCCTAGCTCTGGTGGATAACTCTTTAGCTAACTCATTCTTTAGACTTTTCCAAAGACCATTACATTGAAACATAGAGTATTGCACCAAATCATGTGCAATGTCCCAAATTTGAACCTTTTGCATGCATTTCAGAGTAATTGATTTCTTGTGACACTATTAACCCATTTATAACATATACATTTATATGTTTATATATTTACAGTTTATACATATATAATGTAAAGGGTTACGATTTATGCTTGGATTATGTTAGGTTTCAGGATAATGCTTGGAGCAGGTGCAAACTCCAGATTCTGGAATTGGGCTAAATTAATGGCAGGTCTATGTGAGCGTAATGATAAAGTATTTAAAGGTTAAACTCAATGCAGAATTTTGCTTTCAATCTTTACATCTCATTCCCTTACTACTAAAACCACATAGTCACATACTTGGTGCCATGTGTCGGGAACATAGAGAGCTTGCAGTTATTTATAAGGGATATATCATAACTGCAGTGTAAATATGTTATATCAAATCAATCCATTGATAAGTTAAAGTGTAAAATGTAAAGACAGAGGGGCATATTCAATTGTTGGCGTTACACGGAAAAGTAACGTGGTGTGCGCACTATTACCATCATTACAGTAATAGTGCGCGTAATTACCATTATTACGGTACCTTTCACGCTGGATTTCAGCTCGCAGCTCTAGGATCTGCGAGTCGAAATCCGGTTTAGTGTTACCGTAATAACGGTAATACTTATAACGCTGCGGGAAACTGCAACAATTGAATATGCCCCAGAGAGTCTGATGTAAATGTATTTGCTGGGTTTGCACATTTCAGTGCGAAAAGATAAGTGTTCACCTGTGACAGCTTCAAATGGTTCCTACTGTAAGACAGCCTGGCCTGGGAGGGAGTTTTGGACACTTGAATAGACTGTGTGGGGCCAATCACAGCTGGAGATCCTTGTAGGCAGCATGTGAAAGCCTATACAGGTATATAGAAATATGACCTTCAAAGGAAAATGTTTCATAGTTCATATTTTGTGGAATTCGGGTGCTACTACACTGAGGAGCAGAAATCACACCAGGGTTGTGAATGACAGGTACCGGGGGTATCCGTGAACAGCTAAAATAACATATCTTTGGAAAAGGTATGTCACATTGTCAAATTGACGCGACACATAAATTTGTCAGACTTTTTGGGAAATTAATTCACATTGATAAGCTGTCCATCTTCCAAGCCAAATTTCCCATTGGCCAGAATGCAATTAATGTAAGTGCAAATCTGAATGTAACCCCTTTTATTTTAAACTGCTTTGCTTGTTATGTCAATCTATTAATTGTTATTCATTATTTTTTTTTATCTGTATGTCCTGTATTTTTGTATATTAAATCCATAATTTAATGAGTTGCGTCCTTGATACTCCAATGAATCCATTAGTCTGTGAAGAAGAGAGCTCGACAAAGTTAACCCTTGGAATGCCAGTGTGTGATTTGTTGATACAATTGATTAACAAGCTATGTGTGCTTGCATTTACATTTGTGTAACAGTCTGGAGGTGTGAAGAGGTAACCCTTTGCTTGCTGGTGTGGGTCTTGCTAGTCTGTGGATAACTAGAAGCCTGTGTGCCGGTGTGGGACAATATATTGGGGTCCTATTGCCCGTATTTAATAGGTGGTGGCAAACCTGAAGTGTCTGGGGGTGTGAGAGCGCTGTGTTGTGGGCGATTCCGTAGGTCTATAACCTGTGTGATAGGTGAGAGAGACTGCGGGCTGAAATCGTGTGGGACCCTTATACAGCGAACACCCCAATGTCATGGCAGCTGGGAGCGTGTTCGTGACACCGTGTAATGAATAATTGTTCTGGCATGAATTATTTAGAACTTTGAATCCAAATTGGGCTGGTCAGATCGAACCTGAGTGGACAGACATATGGCGTGTCTAACGAGTTTCTCAGAAAATCCAGCACAGTGCAATTGATGTGAAAAATTCTACAGGTTTCCATACCCAAATAATTGTCTATTAGAGCTGTTACTTTATTTAAAAAAAAATTGTATGACAGGTACACTTTAAGATTGAGGTTAGTATTTTATTTATGTCTTTTACTCTAGTTTTTTTTTTTTTTTTAAGCAAATCACTTGAAATCGCGTACTTTTCCCATTGTTTCTCATCTTACTGGAACCCTCTTAATACCCCTTAAATAGAATAACCCTGACTACAAAGAAGGTCAGGTTTTGAATGTTATTCCTAATAAAGTACTATGAAAGTATAAGGTCATTTAACCTGTATGTGACATTTTGTCTTTATATGATTAGTGTGTTCTAAGGGGGAAAGAGTGTAAGGCGGACAGTGTGTGCAGAAAGGGGGACAGTGTACGTTTTGAGGGGGATAGTGTGTGTTTTGAAGGGGATAGAGTGTAATGTGCAAGCTGTGCAAGAAAGAGCTCAAACTGTGTGCCGCCATTATGATAGATTTGGATTCATCAAAGTAGCATCTTTGAGAGGCCATAGAGTTTTAGGATTAGAAAGTCCCTTAACAGGCTGCAATAACATTCCTGCATCCGTGAAAAAGCTGGAAAACTGACATCACTTGTATAGAACAGATATTAGATAGATTGTAAGCTTGCGAGCAGGGTTCTCTTACCTCTGTCTGTATGTATTACCCAGTATTGTTTTATTAATGTTTGTTCCCCATTGTAAAGCGCTACGGAATTTGCTGGTGCTATATAAATAAATGTTGTTGATGATGATGATGATGATTAGGTCACTTGTCTCTATTCCCCCCTTTGTAGAACTGCAAGAACACCAGCACAGCCGCTAACAGGGATTTACTAATTCTAAATGTATGTCCCCACTTGTCAGAGTTTTCTGTTTCAAGTTTCACGAGGATGCTCATGAGGATGCTCTCTAAATAGCCTAATCATTGAGGGTTTGTAATGTTTGCACATTTTCAAAACAGGACCCCAACTTTCCAGAAGACAGCTAAACAACAACAAAGCTGCAAGAAAGAACAGCAGAACAGGTAAGAGAATCTATCTAAATTTGTTTGCTGGAGAATACACCTGAATTTTCCGTTATTGGTTTGAAGGGGGGGGTGCGCCGCGCTATGAGTGTATTAGCCTAGGGCGGCCAGAACCCTTAATCAGGCCCTGACTGTACTGTTGTGAAGGCAGAGCTGCGTGCACCTTATAGTAATGCACATAATATTGCCTGTATGTAGTGTCAGCGGACAGAATGGCATGTGCACTAATGTCAGGGATTGATAAAGCTCTGCTCCCAGTGACATCACAGAGACCAAGGGTGTATGCATTATTAATAAATATTTTAATTAAAAAATAAGACTAGTCACAATAAATTCTATTCTCAGTCTACTTATACCCCAACTAGCATAGCAATATCCCTGGGATGAGCACAGTTTTCTCAGCAATGTCAAAGCTTAGGGTACTTGCAGAAAGAGCAGTCAAGAGATTTGCTATCCAGATACAGTGATCATGTATCACTCAGTGAACTTTCATTTCAGATGACCAAAAATACTTGATAAAATAATTTGGGTACTTTACATTAACCGATAAAATTAATTTGGGAAACACCAACATAAAATATATATCAATGACAGTCAATACCATTCATGCTAACCTCCACATTCGGTGCCAGGACAGCGTCACTGCCGGGACGGTCCCCCTTCTTGACAAATAGGATAGCAGAAGCGGACCGCTCCTGATCACCTTTCGCCCACCACCATCCCCCTGCACCGCCGAGAGGCTAAAAAAAAAAAATGCTCAGAAAGAAAAAAAAATGGGGCGGCCTCATTAGGCCAACGGCCTATCGGGAAAGGCCAATGGCCAATCCGCCCCTGGCTTGAGGTAGCTAGACCCTGCCCCCGGGACTAGCCACTTTGCAGCTTGCGTGCAGATCGTTTCTTTGTCTCCCACTGCCTGCATGTATAATGTGTGCAGCAGGAGGACACAAGACACCAGAGCCGTAACTTAGAATTCTAGCGCCTGGGGCGAGAAAGACAAATGCCGCCCCCTTAGCCCTCAATTTTAACCAAATTAACCTAACATATTCATAAATTGCGCCCCCCTTCAGCGTTGCGCCCTGGGCGGTCGCCCCTGTCGCACAGCCCTAGTTACGGCCCTGCAAGACACAGCACTAGATGAAGAGGGTGAGAGTGTGAATGTGAGAGTATGTGAGTGTGTGTATGCCCCTGGAAATACCACAGGTCACAATACACTTTACATAGACACCCAGCTGATCTACGGGAAATGGGGTGCTACATGTGTATTTGTCTAAAACTTGTCTAAAATGACAATCATATTACATCATAAGGGCCCCCCATCTTAAGTAGTCAGGGGCCCCCAGAACCTTAATCCAGCTCTGCATGTCAATGTCTTCTAACATTCTTGGTGGCTGTATAACATAGTGTCACTGTCATATTTTAAACTTTTGACAGCTGCCGGACCTCCGGCTGTATAGACAGTCAGTGTAACAGTGATGTGTTTACTAATCTCGCAGCTAGGAAACACAGGAAAGTTTGCTAAACACGGGAGTGTTTGAAATCACAGCAAATCACCAGAGAGGACCAGCGATTTGGAAGGTCAGAGTAAAAATCGCAGCTTAATACATGGCCGACTTGGGAAATAAAATCGCGGGTTATCACTCGCGATTTGCTGCAATTTTAAAGTATGGCTTTATAATGCAGACTTTATAAAGCAAAGCCTCCCCCTCAATCATTCTATGTAAATATCTGTAATAATAAAAAGAAATCAGCGCCAAGATCGCTGGTGGCATTATAATGCAGAGCCCCCTCACCATCCAATCTCTGGTGAAGTAAAAATGAGACCTTAGATCTGTCACGGGCACTAGGAGTCTTTACCCAGGGATCACCAGGTGGTAAGCTTACCAGAGCAATGTAGATGGTAATAGTGTACTCTGGTAGCAGGGTGATCACGGAACAGGCAATAGTAGATGATGAGATGCTCAGGAAAGTCTATGACTAGCAGCACTGGTAATATGGAGGTAATAATACACGAGGAACTGTATGGACAAAGGCAAGTGGAGGTAGTCAGTGGTCTGCGTTAGCAAGTTGTACCACTGCTATAGTGAGGAGGAATGTCCAACAGAAACGAGGAGGTGATGAGAGTCAGTGGTCTGCGGATAGCAAGTGGTACCGCTGTCTGAGTGAAGGAATGGAATCCAAGTGGAGGTATCCGGGAAGTCAGTGGTCTGCGGTAGCAAGTTGTACCACTGCTATGTGAGAGGAATGGAACAGGTGATACCGGAACAGGAATCAGTGGTCTGCCTTCAGCAAGTTGTACCACTGAAAATATATGTGAGGAGGTGTACGGGGAGAGACTGCAACACAGGATGTACACGGGCACATTAAACACGATCCACAGTAATATGCACAATATATATAAATGACTGAACAGGTCTGCAAATGTAGGAAGTCTCTGAAGTAATCCAGCACAAGGTAACACAGTCAATGATGGCAAAAGACTCAGCGGATTGCAGACTCCAGAGGAGAACCAACACAGTCCAGCAAGATATGCAATACACCAGCACAGTCAATGAGAAGTATGCATACCGTGGTTCAGAAGGCAGTCAGATAGGAGTGCAGTGATACCTGGGCGGCAGGAGGCCGACAGGATGAGAAGTCCCTGGATGTAAGAGGCAGGAGTCTAGTAGGTGCAGCGCACAGGTAAGTAGACCAACAGGGACACGAATCCACAGGAATCAGTAAAACATGGAACTGGACTCATGGAGGACCCAGGAGAATGGAGATGATCTAGCAGAGGAGTAGCTAATGAGATACGAATCCAATGCTGACAGGAGGGTAGCGACCAGGGGAAACAGGAAGGCGTGGAGAGCGGATCAGCAGTAGATGGACGATAGGACTGGCAGCGGCAGCAGGACTCTGCGAACCCACGGGAGAGATGAGATGAGGCTGACGTGCACAGGAGCAGCGGATAGGAATCAGCTAGCAGTCACGATGATGAACACAGGCGAGTTGCCAGCTGGAGGCTGTAGTGCACGGAGGCAGCGGACAGGAATCATCTCACAGTCACGATGATGAACACAGGCGAGTTGCCAGCTGGAGGCTGTAGTGCACGGAGGCAGCGGATAGGAATCAGCTCACAGTCACGATGATGAACACAGGCGAGTTGCAAGCTGGAGACTGCAGTGCACGGAGGCAGCGGCTAGGAATCAGCTCACAGACTTGATGATGAACAGGTGAGTGGATAAGGAGAGAAGGCTGTAGTGCACGGAGGCAGCGGATAGGAATCAGCAAACAGTCACAATGAAATATAATAGCGTTGAAGTGGTATAGGAGACGGTAGTGCACGGAGGCAGCGGATAGGAATCAGAAAACAGTCACAATGGAATATAATAGCGTTGAAGTGGTATAGGAGACTGTAGTGCACGGAGGCAGCGGATAGGAATCAGCTCACAGTCACGATGATACAGTTGATGGTAGAAGTGGTATGGGAACCACAGTAGTAGAAGTGGTTTGGAAACCACAGAGGTAGAAGTGGTTTGGAAACCACAGAAATCAGCAGCGCTGAATACACGAGGAAACACAGGAACACCTTCAGAGGCTCATGGGGAATGAGACTCCAAGATCAGGCCACGTGGTGTTGACCACAGGTGCTTAATATAGGGAGTGTTGCCTGATCTGCCAATTGAGTTAAAGGGACATACACTGAAGTATAGGAAAGGGCTGCGCATGCGCAGACCCTCAGGATGGAGGACGGCCACGGTTCCTAAATGTCCGGGAAGAGGCACTCACGGTCCGGTGAGTGACAGTACCCCCCCTTTTAAAGGTGGGCACAGAACGCCTGGAACCGGGCTTGTCCGGATTTTTGGAATAAAACTTCTTCAAAAGGGCAGGAGCATTAAGATCTTCAGCTTTGATCCAAGAGCGCTCCTCAGGACCAAAGCCCTTCCAATGAACGAGGAAACGGAGGACTCCTCGCGAAATTTTTGCGTCTAGTACCTCAGTAATTTCAAAATCCTCCTCCTGATGAACTTGAACTGGCTGCGGAGCTGAGGGAGGTTTTGAAAAACGGTTGATAATAAGAGGCTTGAGTAAGGACACATGGAAGGCATTAGAAATCCGAAGATTCTTAGGAAGAAGAAGTTTCACACATACAGGATTGATTACTTGAATGATCCTATATGGACCAATAAAACGAGGGGCGAATTTCATAGATGGGACCTTCAAACGAATGTTTTTAGTAGATAACCAGACACGATCTCCAATTTTTAGTGGTGGAATAGCCCGCCTCTTCTTATCTGCGAAAGATTTATATTTGATAGATGTTTTCTTCAAACAGGTTTTGACCTGAGACCAGATATTTTTAAAGGTCTGACAGGCCGTCTCCACCGCTGGAACTTGGGTGGGCGGGAGGGCAGGAAATTCCGGAAAAGACGGATGGTGACCGTAGACCACAAAAAATGGAGTTTTGGATGATGACTCATGGTACATGTTGTTATGGGCGAATTCGGCCCAAGGAAGCAACTCTACCCAGTTGTCTTGATTGGCTGAAGAGAACATCCTTATAAAAGTCTCAAGATCTTGATTGACACGCTCAGTCTGTCCGTTGGATTGCGGATGGTAAGAAGATGAGAGTGCTAATCGTATGCCCAAGGATTTACAAAGGGCTCGCCAGAATCTGGAAACGAATTGTACTCCTCTATCTGACACAATCTCAGACGGACATCCATGGATGCGGAAGATCTCTTTAATGAAATGTTCAGCCAGGATAGACGAGGAAGGCAAACCAGACAGAGGGACGAAATGAGCCATCTTCGAAAATCTGTCCACCACCACCCAAATAGTGTTATGATTCTTACTAGGTGGTAAGTCAGTAACGAAATCCATACTAATATGGGTCCACGGCTTGGACGGAATGGGTAGTGGTCGCAGCAACCCTGCTGGAGTTCTGCGGGAAGATTTGAATTGGGAACATAATTCACAGGAAGCAATGAACTCTTTGACGTCTCTCCTCATTGAAGGCCACCAGTAACTTCGAGAGAGCATCTCAAAGGTCTTGTGTTCACCGGCGTGTCCAGAAAAATGAGAGGCATGGAACCACGAAAGGATTTTCCTCCTTAAAGTAGGAGGCACGAGAGTCTTCCCAAATGGTAGCGTTTTGGTGGATGAAGCAGCCAGTGAGATACATTTGGGGTCTAGAATGGTATGGTTGGAAACCTCTTCTATATCAGAGGACGTCACAAAAGCTCTAGATAAAGCGTCAGCTTTTTTGTTCTTGGCAGCTGGTTTGAAGGTTATTATTAATTCGAAACGGGAAAAGAAAAGAGACCATCTTGCTTGGCGAGGGTTCAAGCATTGGGCAGACTGAAGATATGACAAGTTCTTATGATCCGTGAAGATCGTCACCGGATGGCGAGCTCCTTCCAATAGGTATCTCCACTCCTCTAATGCAGCTTTGATAGCCAGTAACTCCTTGTCCCCGATAGTATAATTCTTCTCTGCGGGCAGAAGACCCCGAGAATAGAAGGCACAAGGATGGAATTTTTGCTGTTCAGAGCGTTGGGAGAGAATAGCTCCCAAGCCCACATTAGAGGCATCTACTTCTAGAAAGAAGGGGAGTGTCACATCAGGCTGTCGAAGGATTGGAGCCGAAGAGAAGGACTCTTTGAGTGTTTGAAAGGCTTGAAGAGCCTCAGGCGACCATTGCTTAGGATTAGCCCCTTTTCGAGTCAGGGCCACAATAGGAGATGCAATGGAAGAAAAGTCTTGAATGAAGCGTCTATAGTAATTGGCAAAACCTAAAAAACACTGAATAGCACGAAGAGTAGTTGGCTGGGGCCAATGTAGTACAGCATTCACCTTGTCTGGATCCATCTTCAGGCCAACTCCGGAAACTATATACCCCAAGAATGGAATCTGGGGCAATTCGAATGAACATTTTTCTAATTTACAGAACAATGAATTCTTCCATAGCCTGGAGAGGACTTCTGCCACATGTTGGTGGTGAGAAGGCAGGTCCTGGGAAAAGATCAATATGTCGTCCAGGTAGACGACGACACATACATATAATAAGTCCCGAAAGATCTCATTGATGAATCCTTGAAAAACAGCGGGGGCATTACACAGCCCGAAAGGCATTACCAGATATTCGTAATGCCCGTCTCTGGTGTTAAACGCTGTCTTCCATTCGTCACCGGAACGGATTCTGATTAAATTGTAGGCACCACGAAGATCCAACTTAGTAAAAATACGGGCTCCCTTGATGCGATCGAATAGCTCAGTGATCAGCGGAATGGGATACCGATTCTTGATAGTAATGGCATTGAGTCCACGAAAATCTATGCAAGGGCGTAATGATCCATCCTTCTTTTTGACGAAGAAGAACCCAGCTCCAGCGGGAGAGGTGGAAGGTCGAATAAACCCACGCTGGAGGTTCTCCTGTATATACTCAGATGTAGCTTGAGTCTCAGGTAACGAGAGTGGATAGACCCGGCCCCTGGGGGGAGTCTTGCCAGGTAGAAGGTCGATCGGACAATCCCAAGAACGATGAGGAGGAAGGCGTTCAGACTGAGCTTTATCAAACACATCGGTATATGAAGCATATTGAGGAGGGAGTCCCGGTGAGGTAGATGAGATGGAAGATTGCTGTACTTTGAGAGGAATAACTTGGGAAAGGCAACGATGGTGACATTCAGGCCCCCAAGACGTGACTTGAGGGGTGCGCCAGTCAATCTGGGGAGAGTGACACTGAAGCCATGGAAGGCCTAAGACAATCGGACTTGTCGTAACAGGAAGGATTAAAAACGATATTACTTCATGATGCAGGGCACCAATCTGAAGTGTTACTGGAGACGTACTCTGAGTGATGAGACCGTTGATGAGACGTGATCCATCTATAGCCGTCACAGTAATGGGTGTTTTTAAGGTAATCACTGGTAGAGACCATTGATTTACTAATGATTTGGAAATAAAATTTCCTGCTGCTCCGGAATCAATTAATGCCTGTGACTCAAAGGTTTTGGTAGCAGAGGAAATCGTAACATCAAAAGCGCAGACTTTAGATTTCATGGACGATGGAGAGGACTCCAGGGACCCTAACTTCACCTCTCCAGAACTAGTTAGGGCCTGGCATTTCCCGATCTCTTAGGGCAGGAGCTGAGAATATGAGTGGAATCAGCACAATAGATACAGAGTCTATTCTTTACTCTTCGTTTTCTCTCCTCGGAAGATAATTTGGAACGTCCTATCTCCATGGGAATCACAGAGGGTGAAACTGGACGAAATTGAGGGTTAGAACGAAGAGGTGCTTTAGCAGAAGTTGTTTTCTCAGCCTCCCTTTCACGAAATCTCATATCAACACGATGGCAAAGAGAGATCAAATCTTCAAATGACGAAGGAAGCTCTTGAGTAGTCAGTGCATCTTTAATTTTATCGGAGAGCCCCTGCCAGAAGGCGGCAACTAGGGCTTCAGTGTTCCACTGAAGTTCAGAGGCTAAGATCCTAAATTGAATGACGTACTGGCCTACTGTATGAGGTCCTTGTCGTAGGCGGAGGATGCTGGAAGCAGCGGAGGTCACACGACCTGGTTCATCGAACACACTTCGAAATGTAGAAATGAATTTGGCACTATCTTGCAATATAGGATCATTTCTCTCCCACAGAGGGGAGGCCCAAGCCAGGGCTTGTCCTGAAACCAAAGAGATAAGATAGGCCACTCTGGAACGATGGGTAGAAAAATTTTGAGGTTGGAGCTCAAAATGGACTGAACATTGGTTAAGGAAACCCCTACAAGTTTTGGGGTCTCCATCGTACTTTGACGGAGTAGGCAGGTGAAGCGTGGAAGCCGTAGACACCTGGGATGGCACTGGGGAAACGGAGGAAAGCACAGAAGCCTCAGGAGTAGCTGTCACAGTCTGTCCAGATGTTCCTTGGGAGGTTAATGACTGATAACACTGAAGTAACAGCTGTTGGCGGGCATCCTGTTGCTCCACACGGCTGACCAGATGCTGCAGCATCTCTTTGGCGGTAGGTTCCGTATCTGGGTCTGTCATGGCCTGATCTTACTGTCACGGGCACTAGGAGTCTTTACCCAGGGATCACCAGGTGGTAAGCTTACCAGAGCAATGTAGATGGTAATAGTGTACTCTGGTAGCAGGGTGATCACGGAACAGGCAATAGTAGATGATGAGATGCTCAGGAAAGTCTATGACTAGCAGCACTGGTAATATGGAGGTAATAATACACGAGGAACTGTATGGACAAAGGCAAGTGGAGGTAGTCAGTGGTCTGCGTTAGCAAGTTGTACCACTGCTATAGTGAGGAGGAATGTCCAACAGAAACGAGGAGGTGATGAGAGTCAGAGGTCTGCGGATAGCAAGTGGTACCGCTGTCTGAGTGAAGGAATGGAATCCAAGTGGAGGTATCCGGGAAGTCAGTGGTCTGCGGTAGCAAGTTGTACCACTGCTATGTGAGAGGAATGGAACAGGTGATACCGGAACAGGAATCAGTGGTCTGCCTTCAGCAAGTTGTACCACTGAAAATATATGTGAGGAGGTGTACGGGGAGAGACTGCAACACAGGATGTACACAGGCACATTAAACACGATCCACAGTAATATGCACAATATATATAAATGACTGAACAGGTCTGCAAATGTAGGAAGTCTCTGAAGTAATCCAGCACAAGGTAACACAGTCAATGATGGCAAAAGACTCAGCGGATTGCAGACTCCAGAGGAGAACCAACACAGTCCAGCAAGATATGCAATACACCAGCACAGTCAATGAGAAGTATGCATACCGTGGTTCAGAAGGCAGTCAGATAGGAGTGCAGTGATACCTGGGCGGCAGGAGGCCGACAGGATGAGAAGTCCCTGGATGTAAGAGGCAGGAGTCTAGTAGGTGCAGCGCACAGGTAAGTAGACCAACAGGGACACGAATCCACAGGAATCAGTAAAACATGGAACTGGACTCATGGAGGACCCAGGAGAATGGAGATGATCTAGCAGAGGAGTAGCTGATGAGATACGAATCCAATGCTGACAGGAGGGTAGCGACCAGGGGAAACAGGAAGGCGTGGAGAGCGGATCAGCAGTAGATGGACGATAGGACTGGCAGCGGCAGCAGGACTCTGCGAACCCACGGGAGAGATGAGATGAGGCTGACGTGCACAGGAGCAGCGGATAGGAATCAGCTAGCAGTCACGATGATGAACACAGGCGAGTTGCCAGCTGGAGGCTGTAGTGCACGGAGGCAGCGGACAGGAATCATCTCACAGTCACGATGATGAACACAGGCGAGTTGCCAGCTGGAGGCTGTAGTGCATGGAGGCAGCGGATAGGAATCAGCTCACAGTCACGATGATGAACACAGGCGAGTTGCAAGCTGGAGACTGCAGTGCACGGAGGCAGCGGCTAGGAATCAGCTCACAGACTTGATGATGAACAGGTGAGTGGATAAGGAGAGAAGGCTGTAGTGCACGGAGGCAGCGGATAGGAATCAGCAAACAGTCACAATGAAATATAATAGCGTTGAAGTGGTATAGGAGACGGTAGTGCACGGAGGCAGCGGATAGGAATCAGAAAACAGTCACAATGGAATATAATAACGTTGAAGTGGTATAGGAGACTGTAGTGCACGGAGGCAGCGGATAGGAATCAGCAAACAGTCACGATGATACAGTTGATGGTAGAAGTGGTATGGGAACCACAGTAGTAGAAGTGGTTTGGAAACCACAGAGGTAGAAGTGGTTTGGAAACCACAGGAATCAGCAGCGCTGAATACACGAGGAAACACAGGAACACCTTCAGAGGCTCATGGGGAATGAGACTCCAAGATCAGGCCACGTGGTGTTGACCACAGGTGCTTAATATAGGGAGTGTTGCCTGATCTGCCAATTGAGTTAAAGGGACATACACTGAAGTATAGGAAAGGGCTGCGCATGCGCAGACCCTCAGGATGGAGGACGGCCACGGTTCCTAAATGTCCGGGAAGAGGCACTCACGGTCCGGTGAGTGACAAGATCTCAGGGAGTGACTAAATCCATGTGCGAGCAGCCATCGACTGGATATGACATTTTCATACCCAGTAACTGTTCAGCCACACAATTTGGTTGATATACAGGAAGAGGATTTTAAAGAAACCACTATGATTGTGTTCAAAAAGCAATCAAGGGCGCATACTCTTTTTGCATCTCAACTGCCAGGCACATGTATTTAGTGTATAGCCATAGGCAGCCATCTGACTTCAAAACATTAAAATTGCACCAGCCACACGTCCCCCTGTCCTCGTCCCTACCCGCCCCTGTACGCAAACCGCTTTTTCCTGCCCCCCCATAAAAGAAACTGATTTCTCCAGGGAGTCAGAGGTGCCAGAAAAAGACACATTTTGCACCTTACATTCAAACAAAAGTGCCACATGGAATAAAGACAGTCCTGGTGTCCTCTCACTCTCATGGTTAATTTGAGAAATAAATAAGACTAAATTTAAGCAGTATTTTAAGAGAAAATTTAAATAAAAAAGAGTTTACAAGAATAAAGGTAATGGCCATAAAGTGTTAGTAGCTTGGACAATTTTAGGTTGGTTTGTCAACCCACAAAATTAGGTGCAGATTGATTTTCTGTTGACAGCTCTGAGGACCAGGAAATGAGCGTGCACTTGATGAGCAAGTAGATACAACTACGTAACTAAAGACAGTAAATATTTGCAATTTGGAAAATACGTTTTGTGTCCTGGATTACATCTTAATACTGAGTTAAAACAATTACCCCATTCTTATTTCATCAAAATGTATTTCCTCTTTGTGAACTTTATGTCTTTCATCTAGTTGTCATACTTGTATTAATATTATCTTGTAAAGTAGTTATATACAATTGATGACTTGGCCCTAAAATATAACACCCCGTTTAAACTGCTGAATGTTTTTGCTGCTACTGCCAGCGGATGCATCAAGTTATGGACCATCCAACAGTTAAAGGTTTCAGCTTGACCGGTTCTGACGGGATAACACAAACTTTACCTCCTCTCACAAAGGCCAGTGACAGGAGCAGTTGAGTGATTTTTCTAAGTTTAATGGAGCATAGACAGCAGCTGAGTCATAGCCCACTAAGAAAGATTCTCACACTTTTTATAAAAAATAATCCATTAAAGGAACAATGCTCATACATTATAATTGTCTGTGTGGGTTTCATCAGCAGGCTCCCACAGTTCAAGAACATACCATTAGGTTAATGTTAGTATTTGGGTGTATATGATTTAGACTGTAAGTTCCACTGGGGCAGGGAGTTATGTAAATGATAAGAATTCTGGGAAATTAATAATTGCACCTATTGTACCTATAAATAATTGAACTTATGCTGTGCTACCACCATGATCCACACAATTCTATATGTCCTGTAAGTTGCGAGGTGTGGCCTCCATGGCTCAGACTTGTTTTTTCAGCTCATCCCAGAGATGCTCGATCAGATTGACATATGGGGAATTTGGAGGCCAAGTCAACACCTTGAACTCTTTGCTATGTTCCTTAAACCATTCCTGAACAATGTTTGCAGTGTGGCAGGGCACATTATTCTGCTGAAAGAGCCCGCTGCCTTCAGAGTATACTGTTGCCATGAAAGAGTGTGCATGGTCTGGAATGATGTTTAGGTAGGTAGTACATATTAAAGTAACATTCACATGAATGCCTGGGCCCAAGTTTTCCCAGCAGAACAATGCCCAGAGCATTACACTTCCTCCATCAGCTTGCCTTCTTCTCCTAGTGCTTCCTAGTGCCATCTCTTCCCAGGTAAATGACGCACATGCACTCGGCCGTCCACATGATGTAAAATCAAAGGTGGTTCATCAGATAAGGCCACCTTCTTCCATTGCTCCATGGTCCAGGTCTGGTGCTCACTTGCCCATTGTAGGCACTTTCATCGATGGTCAAGGGTCAGCATGGGCACTCTGATCGGTCTGCAGTCACACAGCCCCATATGCTTCAAGCTGTGATCCACTGTGTGTTCTGACACCTTTCTATGATAACTAGCATTAACTTTTTCAGCAATTTCTGGTACAGTAGCACAAACTGCTAGTTTGTCTGGGATTGGGCCAGACGGACTTGCCTTCGCTCCTAACGTGCATGAAAAAGCCTTGGGCGCCCATGACCCTCTCACCAGTTCATCAGTTGTCCTTCCTTGGACCACTTGTGGTAGATACAAACCACTGCATACCAGGAACACACCACAAGACCTGCCTTTTTGGCAGAGCTGGATTAACAATGGGCCTGATAGGGCTGCAGCCCCAGGCCTCTCCATAGATATAGGCCTATGTTTTGTTCTTGGTTTTTTTGTGAGGGAATCTGGTGCAAGGAGGGTGGGGGCGTCTGGTGCGATGAGTGGAGTGGTGATCCAGA
This sequence comes from Mixophyes fleayi, assembly GCF_038048845.1. NCBI lineage: Eukaryota > Metazoa > Chordata > Amphibia > Anura > Limnodynastidae > Mixophyes > Mixophyes fleayi. Next base: position 207,239,160 of record NC_134403.1, on the reverse strand, counting down.
TTGCCCCGCTTTTGGTTTCCCTGGTTGCCAGGGAGAGCAACAGGCAGCTAATCACAAGGCTGTCTGTTGCTGAGTGGGGTGGGGGCTGCAGCTACAGAGGTTGTGTGTGACTTGTGCTGTGTGACTTGTGCTGTACCAACTTCCACCCAGACCAAGACGGAGGTCAGCTACGTTCAACACAACAGGTAGGAACAATTTATTTTTACAGGGATATGTGACAACAGGGGATATGTGACAACAGGGCATATGGGACAACAGGGGATATGTGACAACAGGCCCAACAGGGCATATGTGACAACAGACCCAACAGGAGGTATGTGATAACAAGAACAACAGGGCATATGTGACAATAGGGGATATGTGACAACAGGCCCAACAAGGGTATGTGACAACAGACCCAACAGGGGATATGTGATATGTGACAACAGGGGATATGTGACAACAGGCCCAACAAGGATATGTGACAACAGGGGATATGTGACAACAGGCCCAACAAGGGTATGTGACAACAGGCCCAACAGGGGATATGTGATATATGTGACAACAGGTCCAACAGGAGATATATGACAACATATGGGACAACTGGGAATAGCTATATATAGCTATATATAACAAATCTTATACATTCCCCTTTGGCCATTTCAGGTGTCAGGAGGTATAAAAATAACCAACAGCTGACAATCACATTCTCAGATATTAACTGCACAGTTAGTTTGTATCAATTAAAATAATATTTTGCTCTCTGTATTCGGTGCAGTCTCATGGCTGTCCTGTGTTTTGTGTGCAATGACAAGGGTGCTATGTATTGTGTGGTGGTCCCAACGGTGCTATTTATTGTGTGTCAGTCACAAGTGTTGTGTATTGTGTTGGAGTCATAAAGGTGCTGTGTATTGTATGTCATTCACAAAGGTTTTGTGTAGTCTTCTGCTGCTGTAGCACATCCACTTCAAGGTTGGATGTGCTGTGTATTCAGAGATGCTCTTCTGCATACCACCCATGGTTAACTTGGTTACTGTCGTCTTCCTGTCAGCTGGAACCAGGCTGGGCATACTCTTCTAACCTCTCTCATTAACAAGGCGTTTCCACCCACAGATCTGCCTCTCACTGAATGTTTTTGGTTTTGGTTTTGACAACCGTTTTCTGTAAACTCTAGAGACTGTTGTGTGTAAAAATCCCAAGAGATCATCAACAACCCGTATGGCACTAAAAATCATTCCACAGTAAAAGTCACTTAGATCCCATTTCTCTTCTATTCTGGTGTTTGGTATGAACAACAATTGCAATTTTTGGCCATGTCTGCATGCTTTTATGCATTGAGTTCCTACCACATGAATGGATGATTAGATATTTGCATTGACTAGCAAGTGTTCAGGTATACCCAATAAACTGGACAATAAACGTGTGTGTGTGTGTGTGTGTATATATTTAAATATATATATATATATATATATATATATATATATATATATATATATATGTGTGTGTGTGTGCGCATATATATATATATATATATATATATATATATATATATATGTGGCTTTAAAAACCCACCTTTTTCTTAAAGCCTTTCAGTCTCCCACTTAACTCCCTACCTTTTCTGCTGCCTCTCCTCCTTCTTTCCCCTTCCCCGCCCCTGTCCCCCTTTTCTCCCTCTCTCCCCTGCGTCTCTCTGTCTGTCCACCCCTTCCCTTAGATTGTACGCTCCTCTGAGCAGGGCCATCTCTCCTCCTGTTTCCACCACTTCTAACTCTGCTCTCCAGCTACTTTGCCCTCCTCCTCGAGGACCCTCCTCCCCCCGTCCCCTCTGGGGGTCTCCCTGTCTTCCGCGCCCTCCTTCTTGGGCTCCGTTGTTTGCCGATCCTCCCTCCCCCTTTCCCCGCCCTCTCTAGCTGTGCATTGAGCCTACTGAGTTACTGTGCTTACTGTTTACTGTACTGTACTGTCTCACCTTGTATTATAATTCGTTTTGTCCCTGTACGGCGCCACGGACACCTTGTGGCGCCCTATAAATAAAAATTAATAATAATAATAATATATATATATATATATATATATATATATATATATATATATATATATATATAATCATACTTACCTACTTTCGCGAAGCTTTTTCCGAGACTGGAGGGCGCAGCGAAATGCGTCATTTTGGCCCTGCCCCCGCGATGGAAATGCCGTTTTTTTTCGGGATTCACCGCAAATCGCGTCATTTAGTGGTGGCAGTAGCGGGATGCGGGAGATTTGCCAGCTCTCCGGGAGTCTGTGAGACCCATTCGAATTTCGGGAGTCATTTACCAGTATTTTTCTTTTTTACAGATAAACTTTTTATTGAAAATGAACAACAAGATGCTTGCACTGTGTCATGTAAAATATTTCTTTGCATTGTCTATAAAGTTGTTCATTTTAGGACAACTGTTATTGTTGAGTGTAAACCTATATTTAACCAGCATAAGATTACTTCCAATGAAAACATCATGAATTTTTCTAACCACATGTATCATATAAGCTGCAAGGATGTCAAACATATGTCAGTTGTCAGAATGTCTGTTTATTATACTTGCAAAGACATTATGAACACCTTACACAATATAAATAATGATAATGAAATGTATGCATATTCAATGTGCATTAAACTTGACTATTTTTTTGGGGAGGGGGGTTGCTTTTCAAATTTTTATTTGCATAATCCTCAAATATGACATCATTCCTCTGTTCATTGTGTTCATGTTTAAGGTCCTGTGATCCTATATTTATATTTGACTAATTTGAGTGGAGGCAGCAATTAAGGTGCAGTGAGAGCATTGACAGGACAAATGTAAGCTTCTTTTGGATTCATCCCACAGAGCATTAAGCCAGTTCAGGCTACCACCTCATGTCATTCTGGACACTCTGAAAGTTGTGCTAAGTGACTTTCATTGACATCTGTAAAGCAATACCACTGCTGACAAATTGTTGAATGTGTTGCATTTGTGGTGTAGGTCATACATGTATTTTTGCCACACCACAAGCAATCTATTTATTTGCCATTGGGTGATGACTCCTGTTTTCAGTCAAAACTGCAATTTTACAACATTGCTGTTTCTGCTTTCATCCACTGGTATTAAATGAATTCGTATTTCATAAGCATTTTCATTCAATAAACATGCAGGCTATATGTGATGCATCTTTTCCCATCCGTAACCTGGTCCCAACAGGGAGGCTTCTTCCTGTTTGTTGCATTGCAATAGGCTGTGCAAGGTTTGCTCCTAATGTAGCAATCTGATAGGCCAAGATTAATTTAAAGGGCTGGGAGCTGTCTGTTTTGACCTTTGTCTTTGTTACTGGATCTCCTCGCTCACTGTCCTCCCTGACCTTTGGTTTGTCTCTGGTTATTCTTGTTTGCTGCTTATCTGGACCATTTGCTTCCTCTCTGGTTAGTCTCTTGTGAACCATCATCTGTACTGCTTCACAGTCTGCCAGTATACTGCCAGGCTCTATACCCCTTCACTCCCTGGCACATAAGATAAGTTGGACATTCGATGGACCATTCTGGAAGCTTGAATCAGTCATTGAGGTGTGGTTTGACTGGTGACTCGTGGATCTTCACTGCTCCTCAGCATATGACTGTTTTACATGACCCACCTTCTTTCATCCATTGGCTTGGCAGCAGAGGCAGACTATGCCATAGGAGTAGACCAAGATACAGTACTACTTCTTCATTTTATATTGTATTTTTGAATGGAGGTTCTTCAAAATTGAATTAGGTGATCCAGCTATTAAAGAAGGAGAGTGAGAGAGAGAGAGAACGAGAGAGAGAGAGAGAGAGAGAGAGAGAGAGAGAGAGAATAGTACCAACTCTACCTTTAAAATGGAACAAAAGCATTCCATCCTATATTACATTGCCTGAGCCAGTTATGGAATGCAAACACTGCCCATCCATGAGAAGCAGAAGTGAATTTAGGACATATGCCCACTGTCCTAAATGAGCGCATTTTCTTAGCGGTGGTTAACAAGCACTTGTACTATTATACAGGGAGGTCAAGAGTCAACACTTCATTAATGTCAGTACGTTCAATTTGCAGTGAAAAATGGAGCAGGCAGCTTCCAACTCTACCAAACACATGTATGATTGAGAGTGACTATGGTAACATTTTAAACAATTATGGCAACTGTCAAGATGAGAGCATAAATCTGATATGATGAAATAAAATATTAAATGCCAGGGCCCAAATAAAATATTGCATAGAAACATAAATGAACCTGATTTTCAAAACAGAGAAATGTTTGACCAAATGTTTTTAAAAAGGAAACAATTAGCCCAGTAGGAGGTAAGTAGGTTGAGCAAAACCTTTTGTGAGGAGACCTGCTTAAGATATGCAGATCACAGACATCCATTGTTATTGATCATTTATTCCGCTTCCTAATTTACTTCCTTTCAATAGGTAGTGTAAACACAAAGAACCATTAGATGTAAATGAGAGCGCCATATGCCTAGGTGAGAATCTTGGAGTCAAAGGCCACATTTGAAAATATCTTCATAGTTCATATTTTGGGAAATCTGTGTGCCACTCCTAAATGAGGAGCAGAAATCACACCAGGGTTGTGAATGACAGGTACTGGCGGTATCCAGAACAGCTATAATAACATATCTTTGGAAAAGGTATGTCACATTGTCATAATTTCATCTTGTTTGGTATTTAAATATGCGGGAGATTATGACCAGTTTATTGAAGGGGGAGCTATGTCTCTGGGATATATCTGTGAAGAATTACCCAAAGGTCTAAACTTTGGGAATATTTGTGAGAAAACTATAGTGACACGCAAGGGACATCCCTTCCCCCCTATTAGCATTAATAGGGGGGCAGGGAAAAAACCTGTGTTGGGAAGGGACAAGTTGTCAGTTTTTCTGCCTACCCCCAGGCATACAGATTATAAGAAATTATGCTCTGTACTTTCATCCCATTTGTTTTTAGAACTGTTTGCATTAATTTACTTGTATGTCAAATCTTTATCTAACTGTTTTTGTATTCTCTGTAAGCATTGTACTTTTTGTACATTAAATCTAACAATTTATTAGTTCTGTCCATATTGCTCTAAAACAAATTCATTGCCTGTTTAGAAGAGACAAATTGCTTGACTGGATTAACTCTTTAGAAACCAGTGTGTGAAGGGTTAACAGTTTAGCTACCAGAACACAAAGTTTGCGCAATTGGGTGATTAAGTCATAGGCTTGCTACGGGCCTTATTCGTAGCTGGTGGCAGTTGCTGAGTGGTGTGAAGCATGTGTCTGTGTTGGGAAGGGACCAGTGAAATCTGTAGCCTTAGAGGAAGAGGTCAGTGTGAGATTTGGGATGGAATCCTGTGTGTTCCCTTACAATAAGCTTTCAAGTCACAAGTGCGCAGAGGGCGGTTTGTGACCAATAAAGGGGTTCAGGAGCTGTTTCCTGACAAAATAGAGGTGATATATTGTGTGACTGTTGGAATATATGATAAGATATCTAATCAGGGAGCACCTAGAGGGGCTTATCCCTGACAGAGACAAATACCATAATGCATGTGTTTTATAGTTTTAACTTGATAAGAAAGTTTGAAAACAAATATAGAACACAGGAGACAGCAAACTGACAGTTGGTGAGATGTGTTGTGTATTGATGCTGTGTAAGAATCAGCTAGTAAATTTTTCCCTAAAATTTATTTAACTTGAAACACACCTGGATATTGTACTAAATTATCTGCTGCTAACAACAATCCTGGAAATATGTGTCAGAGAGGCTGTAAACTCCTTTTCTAAGGCTATAGATATGATTCTTGCGGATTCTTTATATCCAATGCATTGCAAATGCCCTGATTAGCCAATGAGCGTTAAATATTCTCTGAATTTTGGTTTGTGAATTAATTCGAAGATTTGGCCAAATTGATTCACCGACAACAACATTAAAAATGACATAGACTGTAATGTGGCCATGTTCACGTTTGCTAATGAGATTTTGCAAAACACATACCAAAGCTTGTTTTTTGGCATTAAGATGGTTAGGGGCTACTCCTGCATGTACCATACCCTACTGACATTTTTTTGGTGCCAAACTCCATAAGCCACATAGCAGTAACACTTGGAATAACATTGATCCTTCTGGAACTTAAAAAGCCCAAGGGTGTATGATCCTTACTACTGTGCCTTTCAAGATGAGTGGCCTGTAAATTAGTGTAAGAAATTTTTACTAAAAAAAATCCTTTGTTTTGCATGGAACATAATTATTTTCAATGCAGCCAATCATAATGGAGCTCTCAATAAATTAAGCTTTCAACTTTTTCATTTCCAGGTTGCACAGCTGAAAGGAAGCATTCATTCTCAGCAGCGACTTCTGAGGTAACTCTTATTAGAAATGCTGGCCTACCTAGAGACACATCACTACTACTTGCCTTCCTCCTTCCTCTGCTCCTTATCTATCCCGATTTGGTGAATTTATATATAGTTCCAGTTTCTTATTTCAGGAAGTTAACTATGAAAATGCAGCTATTTAAGTGGTGACAGTGCACAACTACAGAGTGTAGTCCAGACATAAGAACAGAATGACTGCTACATCCTTGTTGGTTTAATGAGGGAGCCACACATTGGAGGCCATTTACTAGAGGGAAAAATAGCTGTGTCCTTGCCTCTCTGAGGAAGGGGTATCATTCTTGACTTCCATCCAACATGCAGATAACGGTTGGTTAGGCCACATGTCTCTGCTTCCTGATAAACTGAGGGTTATCTATGACTTCTCCAGGAGGAAACATCTATCTGGGTCTCCTGTCAAAATGAAGGATAGAATGTTTTATCATTTATATTGGATTTTGTGAGCTTCTCCCAGACCTTATCCTGGTTCACCTTGTAGAGAAGTTTTCCAAACTCAGTCCTCAGGGACCCCTAACAGTGCAGGCTTTCCAGGTGTCAAGGGAAATAATTATACCACCTGTGGATCTTTTAAAATGTGTCAGTCAGTAATAAATACACCTGTGCAGAGAAGTGTGGAAATCATGCACTGTTAGGTGTCTCTGAGGAATTCTATCATGATAACCTATAGGTGTTCCAGTGGTGGTGTACTACTGCTATATATACTAAAAGTAGGTTCCCATTACCCCTTCTGTGTATTGTATACAGGGCCTGATCAACCAATAGTATGAGCAATGCAAAAAGATTTCCCTTGGCGCCAGATTGTTGTATGTCAGGATAATAACAACAGGCAGCTGATAATGTACAAAGGTTATATATTAAACCAAAACATATTAAATCAGTGCACTGATATAGCAAGTCTTTATCAACAAAAAGGGTAAATACCTAATATATTAATCTGCAAAACCCAATCTTTCAATCGATACAGGGCTAGAGATAACTCACAATAATGATGAATAGTTCTTAATCACTATAAAGTTCACAATGTAGTTGTACCTCACCAGCTCCAATAGATATATCGTACAGTCTACAAAGAGCGATATCCTGTATCAGGGTGGTGACAAGTATAGTGACCAATAAGTCTATAATCGAGCAATATCGCTCTTAGTAGACTGTACAATATATCTATTGGAGCTAGTGGACATATGAAACTCTGGTGCCAAGGTAAAACTTTTTGTATTGCTTTATCTAGGAGGGTTGGAGCCCACCCCTTCACTACTACATCCCTTAGAGGCAGCCAAGCACTCACTTCTAAAGGAAGCGCAGATACCGTACTTTTTGTACAATAGTCTGAGCAGGCTGCAGCCGAAGGCGCTGGGACCTGCGGGGCACAGTGGCAGCAGCATTTAAGATTTTTTTTTACATTTTTTTCTTTAATGATTGATCTTGCACACCCGGATCCACCTCTCCCCCGTTCTCCACGCTGTCGCTCCTTCCTCCTCCTCCATATTGCTGCTCCCTTTCCCTTTCCCTCTCCTTCCCTTTGCTCCTCACCCTCCTCACTTGCTGTCGACCGTGATATCATCATCAGGTCCCGACGGTGTCAGTGAGAAGCTGTGGTGAGAGGAACTCACTGCCGACAGAAGAAAAGAAGCCAGGTAAGTAAAGATTTGTGGTTACGCAGCGACATAGTTGCTCTGGAGGGGGAGAGTGTAATGAGGAGAAGTGTGTGCTAAAGGGGAACATTGTGTACTGAAGGGGGACTTTTTGTGCTGAGAGGGGACATTGTGTGCTGAAGGGAGGGTAGTGTGTGCTGAGGGGGGATATTGTGTGCTGAAGGGAGGGCAGTGTGTGTTGAGGGGGGATATTGTGTGCTGAGGGGGGACATTGTGTGCTGAAGAGGGGTGGTATTCTGTGCTGAAGGGGGTTAGTGTGTGCTAAAGAGGACATAGTGTAGTAAGGGGGACAGTGTGTGCTGAAGGGGGAAAGGGTGTGCAGAAGGGGGGCAGAGTGTAATAAAGGGCACAGTGTATTGAGAGGTGCAGTTTGATAATGGGTACACTGATCTAATAGCAGGGAGAAAGAACAAGTGGAAGGTATGTACGGGGAACTAAGGTGGCTGATGAATTGTCTGGTGGTACGGGGTAGGTGATGAAATCACTTGGGAAGAGGGTGATGAAATTGCCAAGGGAGTCATGAAGGTCGCTGGTGGTTGAGGAAATGTTTGTTGGGGGGGCATGATCTCTGTATTGTGTGGCATTTATGAGGATGCTCTCAAAAGTTCCCAACCATTGAGGGTTTGTAATGTTTGCACATTTTCAAAACAGAACCCCATTTTTCCAGAAGACAGCTAAATGACAACAAAGATGTAAGAACAAGCAAGAAAGAACAGCAAGAACAGGTAAGAGAATCTGTCTAAATTTGTTTGCTGGAAAATACTCCTGAATTATCCTTTAATGATTGGGGGGTGCACTACGGGTGTATTAGCCTAGGGCGGCCAGAACCCTTAACCAGGTCCTGATTGTATAGTAAGTTAAAGGCAATAGATCAATTCTGTTTATTGTGATTAAGTAATAGACTGGAAGATTCCTGAGGTTGCAGGATTTCAAATAAATATGAATAAATATACAAAAATCTTTTACATGAGAATTGGAAACACAAGTAACATTGAATGAATAAAATAAATTATACAAGTTAAGATAATCTGTACACTGCTTACACACAACAGAATGTATTAGCAAAACAATAAAAAGGTGTTCTGTCCTGGAGAAAGAGTTAAAACAAAGAGGAAATTATAACTGTCTGAGTCACTTATTGGAAATGTGGTGAAGGTCCAAATGAAATAAAACATTGCCTGCTGACCTCATTCGCTTCGCTCTGTTTTTATAGCTCTCAGATACATGATTCAGATAGATGGGAATCCTTAATGTGACAGATAAATGTGAAATGACAAAATACAAATATACTTTGTAGAATTTGCACATAAGACTAAAATGCGTGGTGTAGCTTGGCTGTAGTTTGCTTAAACATTTTTTTAGTATGCTTACATCCATGGTATCTGATATAGATGAACTAAAATCAAGTATTGGAAAAAGTTAGTAAAGCTCATTTACTAGATATGAGAGAAATTTTCAATACAGTTTTGTGAAATATTCATCTTGCTTGACACAGGCAGAATCATTTTGCGCAACTCACTGTGGAATTTGTTATTGTGTGCCTAGTCCTGCCCCAACCACACCACAGTGAAATGAACGCTGCCATCAAAGCTCTTTTTGTAAACTACATTTCACGAAATGCAAATTTACAAATACGATACATAGGGGCATTCCATTAAATAAATGTTTTTGCAGCATACACGTTCAGAATAGATCCTATAAAAACCCTATCCTGTATACAACTGTTTGCAGGATACACTCTCTAACAATTGCTTTTCCTGATGACACTGGATTCATGACACATCAGTGGGGGGCCAGGCGTAGACAGAGGACTGCATTAGCTTATTTCACCAAAGACAAAGAAACTGCAGGAAATGTAAGTGATAGATACACTCTACTTGAGTGCATATCTGGCAAATATTTAGAGATAGGATAGTGGTGATATAGGGGTACATTTGGAATATACCGGCGCTACAGACACTAGTACAGGCGCCCTATAAATAAAAATTATTATTAATAATAATAATAATAATAATAATAATAATAATAATAATAATAATATAGACTCTTTGATTCTATTTTGCATATTGTGTACAATATGAGACAAATTCTTGCACATAGCCTGCACTTAGTAAAGTCACTCTGCTCAATCAGAAACAAAAAAGCGGTAATTCTTATTTTGACGCAATAATCAATAAATTCCCACAAAAATAAGTGCATAATGTCACAAAAGTGCAATTTTGCTCCTTTGCAATTGACTGTTACTTCAGTATGTAATTTCAGAATACAGTAAAAGCAATATTGAAACATGGATTAAAGGTGTATCATTCACACATTTAATCCATGATATTCAGAATTTCATCATCATCATCATCATCATCACCATTTATTTAAATAGCTCCACTGATTCCGCAGCGCTGTACAGAGAACTCACTCACATCAGTCCCTGCCCCATTGGAGCTTACAGTCTATATTCCCTAACATACACACACAGACAGAAGCACAGACTAGGGTCAATTTTGATAGCAGCCAATTAACCTACCAGTATGTTTTTGGAGTGTGGGAGGAAACCGGAGCACCCGGAGGAAACCCACGTAAACACGGGGAGAACATACAAACTCAACACAGAATTTGAATATAATTTTAAGGCACTCTTGTAGAGCAGTTGTATCTAAGCACATTACATGTGCTACACTTTAGTACAGTGATGGGCAACCTAATATAGTCACACACGGCCTTCCAACCTGCTAAACAGCTGCACATTACACTTAATATACAGAATAAAAAAAAACAGCCCCAATATAGCCACACAGAATTGTCACTAGCCCCAAAACAGAACCACATGCACTAACCCAACTTTTCCCAAAATGTACAAATTGCGTGATCTGCTCCTCTGTCAGGGGGTACCCCGGGCACTACCAGAGCCCTCTTAACAACATTATGGGCTCCCGGGCAAAGCAGTGCACCGGGGCCCATATATATATATATATATATATATATTATAAAAGCCTAGCGGCGTGTGTTAGTCTGTGTGTGGAAAAAACTACCGGGTGACAGAGTGCTCAAGCTGCAGCGCCACCTGCTGGGCAGAGTTATATACTACACTGACCTACTAAATTCTTAGCATTATCTAATATATAAAAGTAAAAGCCTAGCGGCGTGTGTGTGTGTGTGTAAAAAACTATTTTCTCAAAAAGGGCTCATCCAATTGACCTGAAATTTGGTATACTGACACTATTTGACAAAAAAATTAGAATAGTGAAGTCAGTTAACTTCCATCATCCCCCCTTCCCCCCGTGGGAGGGGTAGTAAAGGCTAAATTTACGAGTTGAGGGGTCAAACTCATTTTCGTGAGGTAATTTTACCTCATGAACACACATTAAAAAGGGCGCTTGCGTCGGGAAGTAACGCTCTTCCCCTGAGGAGGCCTGGGCTAGACCCAAATGCATGACAAGAACCTTTTTAAGACCTTAAGTAGCTTGATTTGACTAGAATGCATGAGTATCATGCACGGGTTAACTTGTGTATATAATATATATATATATATATATAATCACTTTCTTTCAGCCGTCAGCGTCCCTTTACAATAAAAAAAAAAAACTTAACTTACCTTTTAATCGGCTTATTCTCCTCTTCACTTTTCTTCAGTCACTGCTGCTGCCTGCTGAATGCTGTTTTTGTGCGGGGGACTCCTTCGTGCTGTGCTCCGCAATGGATGTCGGGCGTGATGACGCCACGCCCGACAAGCACTGCGAGCGCCGCACGGAGGAGGAGACCAAGGAGGGAGCCGGATCGCCAGCTGACCGCAAGGTAAGTATTGGCCAGGATTATTTTTTTCAGCGCTGCCTCGACGAGCCCCCTGGGCTGCAGGGCCCCCGGGCACCTGCCTATTGTGCCCAATGGGAGAGATGGCCCTGGGCACTACCACGTCAATATTAAAATGTTTATTCTATACCGTTTTAATACTGACGTGGTAGTGCCCGGGGTGCCCCCTTGATAGAGAAGCAGATGACGCAATTTGTGACAGGGACTGTGTTAGTATTTAATTTCTTATAAATTTAGCCAGAATAAAAGCTACAGAAATGCCACAAATGTTCTAATCCTATTGAGCAGAGGTAGGCGACAGCAGTTTTGTCACTACAAGTCCCAGCAGGGCAGGGTGGAACAGCTGAAGGATCACAGGCTTAAATATAAATTACAGATATTATTTAAAGCATTCTCCCAGTACCACACCGCTCTCTCCTGATACCAGGGTATAACAAGACACACATCATTCGCAGTAACAAGGTAACACATTTTTCCCAGGCATACCAGAAGGGGTTAGTTTTATGGGGTACCTCTCTAGTCAGGATGTCATAATTCAGTCTAATATACCTCTCTTTTTTAATTTGTTTGATCTATTGTTTGTCTTTTATTTGCAATACTTCTTTATTTTCTCCTCCAAATTGACACTTTTATCTTTCCTTTTGTAGTCCGGGTCCCTATCCACCTTCTTTTACGCGATTTCCATGCAATTAGCTCTGTGTACACAACATAATATCATGTTTTCACATAACAAACATTCATTTTAAACTTTTTATTTAAATATCTCAGTGCAGATGTGGAATGTTTACAATGGGTATTTTTAGTGTTTAGCATATGATTATTGCAGTAATTTAACTGGATGTGCATACACACCGCACCTACCTGCATGGTATTTGATATGACAGGCCTGCACTTCTTGTTTTCATGCCCTTAAAAATAGGGCACAACAGTGTATGAGAGAGCTATAAACACTGTATGGAAACATTGGTCTGTAGGACTCTCAAATTGTATTCATGCAACCAGCTGAGCAGAGCAGTAGGCAGTGTCTGAACTCTGCTTGAACAGTGCTGAAATGAATGCTTTACTACATAATACTGCTCTATGATGCCACATTCTCCTGCGACACTGAAAGTTTTCTTTTATTACAATGTGTATTTTTTTCAATACACAGTACCTTTTCTCGATAACAAATTAGAGGATAATTGTGATATTTGTGTAGGTACTCCATATAAGGGAGTAGGGGTCTATACATACGGAGGTATTCCATACTGCCACTTCTCCTACTGTCTTCATTGTAAAACCATAAAATTTCATTCACCTACATTCCCATTAAATTGTTCAGTTTTAAATTTACAGTTCGACCACTGAGTATTACACTGAGAAAATATCAAATTGGCAGATATGTGCTAGACATTGTAGTAAAATGAGCTATATAACATTAAGGTATACATGTTAATTCATAGCAACTGTGTGTTATGTTGCAAGGGGTAGCTAGAGTTGCAACATAGTGTAATGTTTGCACTGGGCAGCAAAATGCATAACACCAGCTCAGTAAAGCATATGGTAACCAGGGGCGGGCTGGCCCGGGGGGGCAGGGGGGCAATCGCCCCCCGGGCCGCTGGGTCAGACGGCTATTAGGGCCGGATAAAATGCATTTGGGGCCCATAAATGCATATGGGCCACAAATTTGATAGTAGGAATCAGCAAAGGGGGGTCAGTTACACACAAATGACTTGTCTTTGCCTTGCTCTTCACCATTTTGGACATGAAATCAGGTGACAAAGTGGGCACGGATAACATTTTGATCATTTTGAATAAGCAGCTAGAGTTTTGCAAGGGTTAAATGCCATAGGGCAACAAGTTTGATAGTGAGAATCATTACAGGGTGATCAGCTTTCCCCCTACTTTTGTGGTAGCTTAGATGGTGCCCCTGGTGGACATAGCTCCAATTATATGCAGTACATTTTGCCCAGGCTAGCTGGTGGTTATGGGCAACCAATACCAGAGGACCACCCCTGAATATGTAGCGGATGCAAAGGGAGACACAAAATGCAATCCCCTTCTCGTCACCCGATCCGGAGGGACCACTATGCGACACACCATCAATTCTCTTCCATGAACAGGAACCACCCCTCACGCCTGCTCATACATCCTAGACCACCCGCGTCCGCTGGAACTCAGCTGCTCCACTGAAACCCGGCTGTTAAACCCGCCTTGTCTTGGGTCTCAGGACTTTATTTGCCCTTCATGACAAATAAGGGGCTTTATATGCCACTCTTCCCTTCTTAAATACACAGGAGCTAACACCCTACTATTCTACCCAGAGCCTAGTGCCCTGCTATTTACTATAAGGGCCTACAGACCTACTAACCAACAGGACCTAATGCCCATCCTAAACAACTGAAGCGTAAGACCCCCTCAACAAAAAAACTGTGCGGCAGTGCCCCAACATCGTGTGGTGTTGATATGACGCCGCGCAGTGACGCAGCAAGCCCTGATTGGTTCGCCGTGGCTCCAAACATTGAAACGGCCAAGAAGGGAGCAGCGCCACGGGGTCAGGTGGACTCATCGGACCCCCAACCCACAGGTACGCCCCTCACAAATACACAGGTGTTTAACAGTCATGATGTGGAGTGGATACTAGTGTGTGCGTGGTGCAGTGCCAATTAAATTTGGGCGCCAGGCCATCTTGATTCAAAACAAAGAAAACCTTTGTTTTCTGCTGAACGTGAACATCTCTCTCCATTTAAGGGAGTGCTTGGTGTATGTAAACTGACAGAACTGTTTTATTGCTGCTAATTGTGTGCTGGAGGAGTTATCAGACAAAATTTATTTTGCTTTTGTACTGGAGGAGAAGGCAGAGTGTACTAGAGTTTTGAATTAAGATGGCCTGGTGCCCAAATTTCATTTACACTGCACCACGCACACAGTAGTGTCCACTCCACATCATAACTGTGCTAATCACCTGTGTATTCAGGGGGGGTGGTGGGTATTGGTTGCCCATGCCCACCAACTAGCCAGGGAAGAAAGTACTGCATGCAATTGCACCTATAGCCACCATGGGCACCCTTTACACTACCACAAAAGTAAGGGGAAAGCGAGCATGCAGTACCCTGCTAATCTAGTAACCAGCTGCAGGGCTAGACATTCTATGCTGTTTTCAACTAGAATAGGTAAACCCACAGCATGGGGTCCTACTATTCAATTTAAAAACAAACTCCAGTCTGCTCAGTACAGGCTTGTTGTATCTTTAGAGGGAGGGGAACCCCCAAAATAGTCATGCCCCTTTCCTATAAAGAGCATCCAGAGTGACTCTTCCCAGCACTGCTGCGCTGTGAGTGCCAGGGTAATAAGTAATGTTGGAACTCAGGAGTGACAACTCTGGTACCCCTTCAGTCCTAGCACCCTGTCCATTATACTAAATAAAATTTTAAATTAAAAAAAATACAAAATACCTGTAAAAAAAACATAGATTGTAATCTTGCAAGTAGGGCCCTCTTACCTCTCTGTATGTATGTATTACCCAGTATTGTTTTATTACTGTTTGTTCCCAATTTTAAAGCGCTACGGAATCTACTGGAGCTATATAAATAAATGTTGATGATGATGATGATGATGAAAAACACTTTATTTAAATACAGACAAAACAAGACCAGCCAATAAACCTTTTATTGAAAATGAAATATACAAACCTTAATTAATTTCTTACATTCTGAAGGAATCCACGCTGTAAATGAAAAAGAATGCCAAGTCCTTTTGTAATCCATAGATATTTGCAAAAAAAAAAACTAATAATCCACAGGGAAAATAGGGAGAAATAAAATCCAAATAAAATCTTGATGATCCGCATGGTCCAGGCTGTATGATAATAGTGTGATACATGTACGTGTGTGTACGTGTGTGTGTGTGTGTGTGTGTGTGTGTGTGTGTGTGTGTGTGTGTGTGTGTGTGTGTGTGTGTGTGTGTGGAGCAGGGGAGATGTTAGCACTGTCTTGTCAACATGTTTATTAGCATATTAAAATATCATTATCAAACCCTCATTACCTTGTTAAATAAAGGTGATTTGTATGTAACTGACCACCCTATTTCCCATTATCAAACTTGTGGCCTAACAACATTTAACCCGTGCAAAACTACAGCTACTTATTCAAAATGATCAAAATGCTATCTGTGCCCACATTGTCACCTGATTTCGTGCCTTAAACGTTGTTGGGCCAGGCAATAGACAAGTGGTTTGTATGTAACCGACCACCGCATTGATTCCCACTATCAAATTTGTGACCCAACAGGATGTAACCCTTGCAATGCTACTGCTACTTATTCAAAATGATAAAATATGGTGACTGTGTCCACTCTGCCACTTGATATCATGCCCAAACTCGTGTTAGGCCATGCTAAATACTATTGTTATTTATGTAAGGGACAACCTTTTGTGTTAATCTAATGTGAATTCAGTCATCTAACTTCATTGAATTCTTCAATAATACAGTTTGATGAATAATAATCTGGAGCTTGAATAAGAAGCGAACTTCAGCTTCTTGCAGACATACTGTCCCATCTGTGTTGTTGTGCAACAGGCTCTTCCTCCCACCCCTGGCAATGAATTGGTTACTGGTGCAGAGATTTGTGAGCCAGGTACCAGTCTGGTCATTGTCACTCCCCACGGCCCGCCCCTGTCACATAGCACACACTGGGTGGGTTGTGGCCTGGCTATGCTGATAACCGCACCTTAGGAATTAGGGCTAGTCCTCTGGTTTTAGTCATTTCCTCTGTGAGTAACTGATCAGATCTCTACAGTAGTAGACTGTGCACGCGTGTCTCTTAGGAGGACACTCACGTCCATCTAATCTGTTTCACACCCAGGAGAGGCTACTGTGTGTTCACAAACCCTCAGGATCAGAGCCAGGCGGTGACAAAAGTAAGTCTCTATTGTGCTAATCCCTGTATAGAAAAAGAATGTGCATTGTTCTCTTTGTTACACAAATGTTTCTTATTTCACTGCTAGATTCCAGGCAAAACACACAGACTACTCCGTGCAGACTCTTCTGTTCCCTCAGCTGCACTGGAAACAATCATTTTCCTTTTTTTTTTCGCAATGCAAACCACGTAATGATTCTATTAGGCAAAATATATTTTATAGGATATGCTGCATTTGAACATGTACATTTGTGTAGTTTAATGTGAACGGAGCATTAATTGGGGAAGGAGGGGAGTTGCAGTACATAAACAAATATAAATATAAATAAATAAATATATAAATATATTCAATATATGTTGTGTGGTTGGTACACTTAGCAGTGATCTGTCTAGGGAGAAGAGCTTAGAATCATAGGTGTGTAAATATTTTCTTCTGTAATATAAAGTTTTTTTAGGCAGTCTGTTTCTCTTGTGAAATTTAGATTTTACTGTATGTAAATAATTAGTGTATGGTGACCAGGTGTAACTTTAATAAAGAGGGCATGTCTTATTGATTCATTGCAGACTCCCATAACTAATTTATAATTTTGTTATAAAGGATATTAAGAGCGGATTAGGTACAGTTAGGAAAGGCTTGGAGCGGTGTATGGCTATGTGAACATCATTTATTCACTAAATGCTAAAGTGACAAGGAGTTAAAATAAACTCCACGCCACCTATAAATCCATGAATAGTCTGTGTAGTGTAGCAATTAGTGTGGGGCAAACATATCACATACAGTCCAAGGGAAACAATGGTTGGGTGACAGTAACAGTTTTAGATGTTTCTTTGACAAATACAACATCTAATTACTTTTGAGCAAAAATATTTTCACTAACTTTTTATTGCTATCAGTAGCTTTGATTAAACATGAGATTGAAAAGACTAAGGGGTATATTTACTACGGAACTGTTGATTCCTGGCGGTTTGAAGTCATTTTTGATGGGCTTAATAAAAGTGTTGTTTTATAAAATTATTTCAAAGCGCCTGGAATCGGCAGTTCTATGAAACCTCTGCATAGTAAATATACCCCTAAGAATTTATTGATATGGACACATGATTCCTTCAACAAATTTGGAAAAAAAGGACTGCCAAATCTAATGCCTGATGGTGGTAGATATCTGGAACAATACAGTAATAAAATAGTCTGCTCAATAAAAAGCAACTATGTCTTTCAGCTCTCAGTCAGTAATGGAGATGTTAATACATTAACACAAAACTTGTAAAGAGACAAAAGTAGGTAGTAATAACATTTATCTCAGGGTACACACTTGTCCCTAGTCTCATAGTTAAGCCACCACAGAGTATCAGATGCCAGTAAACTTTAGAGTGTGAATGGAAATTTTGGATTCCTGTTATAACACTATACATATGGGATGTCCATAGGGGGAGCTCTAATCATCCTTAAGTAGTTGAAATGAATAGATAAACTCACCGTGCATACTTGCAAAATACTAACTTTGATGATTTATTTTCTTTTGCTTCATTGTCGCTACTGACAAGTATAAACTTATCTGAATTGGATGACTAAGTTAATTTCACAAAATGATCATCTTAAACACACATTAGCTATCAATGCTTAATATCCACCTGTCCATCAGTTCTACTATCTGGGACTTTTCCCTTAAAAAACCTGCCTTAGTTACTTTCTAACATACGGTGACATTTGGACGTTTTTATGTATATTTATGAAAAACTTAATATACAGGGAAGATTCCATTCAAATTTACTTTAAATACACTTTTATGTTACTGTTGCCCCCTCTTTTTATGTCTTTTTTTTACAGCTGTTTTGCCTTATTTCAGAATTCATGAAAAATGTATTTTGTGTGTAATGTATTTTAGAAATAGTTTGAAGGAATTACAAATAAAAACTATAGTTACTATGTGTCGGACCAAAGCCAGCCCAATGTCTGGTGGCAGCCAACGATGATGCCAGGAAACTCCAAATGAAGAATTGCAGGGCAGAATTTAGTTTACTTTGTGACCTTTGTAAAATAGATTTGTGTGTATTTGCAGTATAAATGATTCATTATGACATATCAACTTTCTAGCACTCAGACACATAGGACCTCATTTAGAGTCGGACGCAAAGTCCGTTTTAGGCGCATGGAACAAAAAAACACTACCATGTATGTGCAGAAAGCACCAAATCCAGCTGCATCTTGGACGCAATTAACACTTGCGACAGCTTGCGGCTCACTACGAGAGAATGGGAGGAATGCGGAATTGTGAAGGCGTGATCATGTAAGTAAATCCTAGTCGCAGTGAGGCGCAGACGCAACACACGTCAAAAAAGGGCTAAAGCTATGCACAGGAATTAGGTGGCGCAAGCAGTTAGCTAGCTGCAAGAACTGCTGCAGCTCGATAGGGTATTACGAGTGGAACGCGACTGGGGTTGCTTGCCACTCGTAATACCCTACCAAGCTGCGGCACACTCCCACTCCTTAAATGGACCTTGCGTCCTACTCTAAATGAGGTCCAAAATGTTTTAAACTCTGGGGTATATTTACTAAACTGCAATTTGAAAAAATGGAGATGTTGCCTATAGCAACCAATCAGATTCTTGTTATCATTTATTTAGTACATTCTACTAAATGACAGCTAGAATCCGATTGATTGCTATAGACAACATCTCCACTTTTTCAAACCCGCAGTTTAGTCAATATACCCATGTATGTATGCAAATAACTCTTTATGATTTGCATGTGAACACTCAATTTGTTATGTATTTCTATGTTATAGGCAGCACGGTGGCGTAGTGGTTAGCACTTCTGCCTCACAGCACTGGGGTCATGAGTTCAATTCCTGACCATGGCCTTATCTGTGTGGAGTTTGTATGTTCTCCCTGTGTTTGCGTGGGTTTCCTCTGGGTGCTCCGGTTTCCTCCCACACTCCAAAAACATACTAGTAGGTTAATTAGCTACTATCAAAATTGACCCTAGTCTCTACCTGTCTGAGTGTCTATATTAGGGAATTTAAACTGTGAGCTCCAGTGGGGCAGTGACAGATGTGAATGAGTTCTCTGTACAGCGCTGCGGAATCAGTGGCGCTATATAAATAAATGGTGATGATGATGTTTTACAATAAGTTGCCAAATATATAGAATTTAAATAATTAGTTTCAGGAACAGAGCTGAAGCAATAGTGTGTCTTTGTCTTTTTTTTAACCCCCTGTATATTGTCTCTCCTGTGTATACCCTGAGGGCTACATAGTTGGTATGGACAGGAAATTAGCTGTTACAGGAAGTGTATGTGGCACTGTCTGTAGTGTTTATCTCCAAGCATAAGTGCAAGACTTGCAGAGTGCAATGCATTTCACTGGAAGGGCTGCCTACACTAAAATAACAATTGAAGACATTGGGCCTGATTTTCAGTAAGGTGCAAAGAAAAGAAGCAACTTTGCACCTGGACAAACCATGTTACAATGCAAGGGGTACAAATGTACTTATTTTTTTGCATGCAAGAAATATACATGCTGTTTTTTCATGTAGCACACAAATACTTGATAGCTTTATTTTTACATTTAAATTTTAGTTGATCTATGACATGCCCTACCCCTACTAGAAATCTGCCCCTACATTTAAATTTACCTCCCCCTCCAATGCATCATGGTTTTGCCCAGGTGCAAAGTTACTCCTTTTCATTGCTTTGCTCCTAACTCAAAATCAGGTCCATTGTGTTCTGTGGACCTTTGTCCAATCTCACATGTATAGGCAAATGCAGATATACACCTTTAATTTTTATACCTTGACCGACTACTTTAATCTGAAATAAATAAACTAGGGTAGTTAATTTTGCTTCTAATGTACTAAAGGAATCATTTTTAGATTTTGGTCAACATGCAATTTGATGCACCGCACTGCTAAGGTTCATGTATTGCCGTTTTAAATCTAGTGATATATGTCGACATTTAAAATTATCGCAGATTACCTTAGGTGTTTTGTGGGTACGGTAGATGCAGCTAGGCAGCCTATCAGTGTACAGATGGTCTTATATCTTCTGTGCTCGCTGAACTGCAGAATGCACTATTTATAGTACCGCATGGGGTGTCAGATACAGCTAACTGCACTGGAGGGAATGCATCTTTTACCATGTGTGTATGAGGCCTAAGCGAGTATTCCATTTTGCAGCTTGGCCATCTGTTCCATATTTTTATTGTAAAGTATGCAGTTTCTCCTGTAACTTTTCTGTTTTTTAGTATTTCTGTCTTCTGTTTCCTGCAATCATTCAATAATGATAATTGCCCTTCCTCAGTACCTATACCCATTGTATAGGCATTGGTTTGTGAACAGCTGTGCTGTCAGTCCTGACCTTGAGATCTTAAATACGACCTGTTTCATGTGGACTTGTTTTTCTTGATATGTTGGTAAAGATAACCATACAGTGAGGAAGTGGATTATAGCTGACAAGAGACTTGCATGAAGGAAGGCTTCATGACTTTATTTGCATTGTCCCATTTCCTTCTCAGTCAGTACTAATGTTTGTGCAGTAATGTCCTGTGCTGGACTCAGCACTTCCATACATAGCCCACGTGTGTCTTCAGCCCCCCCATTTACATATAGAACAGAAGGAATGGCTTTACCAAATACAGACAGCAGCAGTACATTGTCCACTATATGTATATGGGCTCTTGGTGCCTTCCTATACATTCTCACTAAGGCATTACATTTATTTACTTTAGTATATTCAGGAACAGGTATAGCCACCTAAATGTAGCCAGCGTATGCCTTTGTCACCAGCACTTATATGTTACTACAGATAGTAATCTCTTTAGTTGATTAAGGACCTCATTTAGAGTCGGACGCAAAGTCCGTTTTAGGCGCATCCAGCAAAAAAACACTACCACGCATGTGCAGAAAACACCAAATCCGCCTGCATCTTGGACGCAATTAACACTTGCGACAGCTACGAGAGAATGGGAGGAACACGGATTTGTGAAGGCGTGACCATGTAAATAAATCCTAGTCGCAGTGAGGCGCAGACGCAACACACGTCAAAACAGGGCTAAAGCTGTGCGGCAGGAATTAGGTGGCGCAAGCAGTTAGCTGCAGGAACTGCTCCCAGCTCGATAGGGTATTAAGAGTGGGAGGCAACTGGCGTTGCTTGCCACTCGTAATACCCTACCAAGCTGTGGCACACTCCCACTCCTACACTTCTTAAATGGACTTTGCGTCCGACTCTAAATGAGGTCCAATATATCTATTTGGTTTCACAATGTTATACAATGGGATGGATAACTGTCATCACTGGTGAAAAAAAAGTACATATGAATACATGTTTTATAGAAACTTAAAACTTCTTTGTGTAATATTTTTCCTCACATCTACTTGTAGCCTATATAAAATATTACTGACAAATACTCAACATAACTATATGGTGTTTCTATCTGAAGGGCAGTAAAAACTTTACTCCCCACATCATTAAAAAAATTTACCTGCTCAGCAGATCAATTCTTGATTTGGTCAGAACATATAGATCAATGAAACTCTAAGGCATAAATGAGTATACCACAGCTAATCAGGAATAATATTAACAGAGAAATGCTGCGTTCAAATCATCATAATCATCTATTTATATAGCGCCTCTTATACACTTCTTAAATGGACTTTGCGTCTGACTCTAAATGAGGTCCTAAATGTATTGTTTTAACTTATTACTGAGATTAAGGGTAATGTGTGTCTCCTGAAGTGTACAGGTTGCCTATCACTGATATAGATATTAAGATGGTACAGACCATTACCTTTGGCAAAACCATCATGTTGTATTCCCATGTTTTTAAACATTATAATCCTATACTTTTTGCACAAATTTATATACTTGCTGTGCTGTCTTCACACAGTTGGGCACAGTCCACTTGTACTTCTTGTTCCCAGTAGTCGGGCAGAGATGTGGCTGCCACAGGAAAACTGGAATTACAATCACAGTTTGAATTCATTTAATGGAACACTCCTATGACGACAGCTTAGAAAACGCAGTGCAAGCCACAGTCAAATGTGGTTTACACTCAGGCTAGTGCTATGCATCCTCTTAGGAACCAGGAGAAAAACAACATTAGGTGGAACATTTCTTTAACATCTTGTATACTTTCAAACAAGATACAGAAATGGAAATTTGTAGCTACATTTATATCTCAACAAGAAGGGAAAATTATTAGTATACATAATCCATGGAAAAGGTATCATGGGCAACAGTGACTATTACATAAAAGTTAAACATATTCTAGTATCATGTGAGATACATTGTCTTGCTGTTCCTGCTAACAGCTCTGTTCAAACAGGACATAATCTATAAGTCCTACCCTCCTGCTATCTAAATCAGGCAAGGGGGCCCCATAGGCAGGGCTCTTAAGTAAATTAAATAATCCTGCAAAAAAAATTCCTGCAAATATATCTATCTATATATATATATATATATATTATACACACACACACAGGGTGGTTCAAAAGTCGCAGTACACTCTTTTATTTAAAAAACTCTACAGGAATTGGGCCGATTTCAAGATGGCGCCCATGTTTGGTACATAGCGTAAAAGATGGACCACGTCACCCATACCTAACTGGAGTATTCAGGTTTCCCAATTTCCAGTAGAGTTTTTGAAATAAAAGGGTGTACCGCGACTTTTGAATCACCCTGTATTATATATATATATATATATATATATATATATATATATATATATATATATATATATATATATATATATATATATATATATGGGCCCCGTGGCACTGCTTTGCCCGGGGGCCCATAATGTTGTTAAGATGGCCCTGATCTGAATGGTGCCATACGTTTCAAATAGCACACTTAATTGGATTGTATAAATTACTCAAATTTCACCTTTAGTCTGTATTGTAGCATCACGTAGATTGAGATTCTTTACTGTCTGACTCAATCAGTCAATCTGAGCTTTACTAATGATTTGATAAATGATAAAAGGCTTGTCGTAATCAGATACGTAACAGAGCCCAGTGTAATTCATTCAGAAAGACAGTGATAAACTCGGGAACAAAGAAATGATTCCCAAATAAAATGGGGCATGTTGACATAATTAAAGAAAGAATCTCTACAGCCACACCTGAAGAATACGTGGTATATAGGGGAGTATGGGGTCAATTTATGACCCATGTATTTACTTCACGTTAATTATTATTTCTTATCGCAGTGATAATAAATGATTTAACTTGCCTATTAAAATTGTTCAGGTGGGTACCGTTAGGAACCTGTCCTAGTGAATAGACTATAATAAAGTAAATCGCAGTCACTTTACTTACAGGTTCTGCAATAGGAAGGAGGATAAGGCAGAATGACTAACATCATCTTCAGAAGATCCTCTAATAATAAATAAGGATACAATAAGGACACAATACATGTGTTAATCCTCCGTAAACTACAATTTTGCGGGGATTTACAGGATAAAAACCTGTTTGGAGTCCTTTACTTAGACGTGCACCCTGGTGACCACACCTTATCCCCTTGTATGCACCCTTCTTCCCCTATGCACTGAAAGCGAGCTGTGAATGACCAACCTCTGCAGTGCACTTGTCCTTAGGACATTCTCTTCCCTAATTCTCTTCCCTAATATACCTCTAAAGCATAGTATTATAACACTGACATTTGTTTAGACCTGTGCTCTGTTGGAGGGACCAATGTGATTTTTGTAATGGAGAGAGGGTGCTTCAGTAAACAGGTGAACCTTATTGGAATTCTCATTTAATTTATAGTTTGAAAAGTCACATGACCAGACAGAATTTGGGTTCCTTAGAAAATACTTTAGAGAACCCGGGCCTGATTCATTAAGGATCTTAACTTGAGAAACTTCTTATTTAAGTCTCCTGGACAAAACCATGTTACAATGCAAGGGGTGCAAATTAGTATTCTGTTTTGCACATAAGTTAAATACTGACTGTTTTTTCATGTAGCACACAAATACTTGATAGCTTATTTGTACACTGAAATTTAAAGTTGATATTTGTGTGCTACATGAAACAACAGTCAGTATTTAACTTATGTGCAAAACAGAAAACTAATTTGCACCCCTTGCATTGTAACATGGTTTTGACCAGGAGACTTAAATAAGAAGTTTCTTAAGTTAAGATCCTTAATGAATCAGGCCCCCATGTCTAATTCAGTGTCTAATTCAAGTAACCATTTTCAGGTCCCTTATTTTTTCACATGTTGTGCTTCTTATAGATAGGAGTCTCTTTTTTTTATTAAGTACAATATGAAAGAATGCACAGTACTGATGCAATTTGTTTACAAACCTTCTCTTTTTTTTTTGTTAATTTTCAACCTTCATAACCACATTTGACCTTCGTTAATAACACTGTTAAAATGCTAGATATGATGCATGATACAGGGCAAGTATAGCCTCACATCTATCATTGTAATCATGAGGATCCCAAACCCGTAAATGGAATACACACAAGGTGTAATAGATATAACTATATATATATATATATATATATATATATATATTATTGATATTTAACACCACATAGTTACTAAATAATGAGTTTTGTTTATCTTCAGTTTTCTTCCTAATGAAAGTTACATTCTGGTGGCGGTGTACAGAATTCACGTATCCTAAGCTAATGTTTAATCCATGAGTGGTTGACATGTGAATGCAGCATGGTAGACCAAGCATGCAGGTGCTTTGCCACTGGGTTGTAAGAAACCATTCATATCATTGTTATATGGCCTCTGTGACCCAGTTGTTCCTTTGTAAATGAGTGGAGATTACACATCTAGTTAGCCTTGAGGTAAACCATGTTGCCCATCACTTTGCTAAAACAAATAAGTGGTGAATGATGATGTATTGAAACTCTTGATGTGTGATTATCTTGTTCCTAATCACAAATCAAGAGACTTTTGAGGATGTCTGAAGGGTGTTTCATACCTGGAAGGCAGAAGTAAGATAAGCTTGGGCAGAGGCCAGTCCTGAATACAACATCTTCCCAGAAGGGATAGAAACGGGGATGACATTTACTGAGTTGTCATAATACCTTTTACTACTTTAGTATTTGCTTTCCATTGTGTTCTAATGCTGTAGCAATTATTGTGTTCAGATAAATCCTTGTTCACTTGAAACCAGACTACTAATTGTCGGAGGTGACTGTGGGTTTATATACACCTCTGGGGGTAAATGTATTAACCTCCGGATTGTTGAACTTCCGCGAGTTCGGCGTCTTCAGCGCTTAAATTTAAAGCGGCGCTGCCTTGTAAAGGGAAACTTCCCTTTACAAGGCAGCGGCGCTTTAAATTTAAGCGATGAAGACACCGAACTCGCGGGAGTTCAACACTCCGGAGGTTAATACATTTACCCCCTGATATGTAAATATATTGCTAATTTAGTTACACGTCAATATTTTCAGTACCAGTTTATTTATCACACATGGTCAGACAAAAGATGGAGTCTTCCAAATACAATAGCACAAGACAACCCATTAGCAGCTGATGAGAAGAAGATGGAGAATTGCTGTATTCCATAGTGCTGACAAAATAAACTGAAGACAAAATGAAAATCACTGAGCATGGAACAGCGCAGTGTGAGCAGTGCACTACCCAGGAGAGCTTTTTAGTACAGTGCTGTTTAAGTATTTGTATCTTTCATGCTCACAGATGGAGACTATTAAATAAAATTGTGCTTTGCCTTACTTGGGATCTCTGAAAGCCACATAAAGCAGTACTGGATAACAAGTAGGTATACCCTGTTCTACAGCGTTTACAGAACATACAATTAGATAGAAGGTAAACTGATTTCCAGAAACAATTTCAGATTTTGTGGATTTGTCATTGAAAATGTTTTTTTCTTTTTCCTGAAATGTCCCAGTTTTTTAGATAGAACTGTTTTTGTTCAGGCTACTGAATGCAGTTCAGCATCTGTTCTTAGACTAAAGCTTGCAAGGATTATTTAACAATCAACACAATTTCATAAATTTAGTAACTTGTTTTAGCTTGTTTCTATACGATTATGTAATAAGTTATTTATGACACTGCAACATAGTCTTCCCTTTCTGTCCTGCTTTGTAATGTATACAGTGAATCTTAATGGTCCTAAACATATCTGATCGGTTGTTTTCGTTGAGCACAGCATGGGGATGTCACATTTCATACATTTCTACTATGTTAATATAGATGTTTAACTTTCCTGTTTAAATTCCAGAAGTTCATAGTGTCTGTTAATCTTTCAGGATGTTCTGCCGTTTTATGCCCAGTCAAGATTCGTTTACATGAGATTTATTTTTCAATCCACTTTTAGTTTAACTAATAGGTTCTGAACTCTCTCCAGACCCCCATGTTTCTCTTTGGAGTCAGATAATTTGGCAGAGGATATCGTGGTCCCCTACAAAGCCAAACCCAGTGCAAGGTCTCCCAAATCAAGAACTATTATTAGCAGTAATGTCAGGGAAACACATTCCTCACTGTCAATATTAGAGATGCCTTTTCTAACCTCTGAAAGAAGAAACAGCCTCCAGAGCTACTTTTCTACCACAAATAATAGAAATATCATATAAAGCCTTCTCCACCACTCTTTATTTTATGTGCTTATATATGTATACAAATATATGTGTGCATGTAATCTACTTAACTGACCTATATATTTAGTGTAGTAGAAGAAATACTTTACCATTACAACATTTATACTTTGAGAACAAACACAGAACATGAACGTGTGAAGCTGGCCACACACTGTGTGATCATTGGCAACCAGGACTTACTGCCCAGCTGTACCAAAATTCTGTCAGATCCAATTGCATTGCGCTTGGCTGGGCATTTTGGGCCAATTTAGTCTAAAATAATAACTGTCCTACTAAACTGTTAAGTGTGCCCTTAATTTAAAGCAGCAAACCCATGAAAACATGAGGGTTTTTTATTAACACTGTGACAGGCTACTATGGCAGCCACATATGGCACATAATGTAGTGAGCGGAGAGGCTTTCAAACATCCTTCTGACTCTGTCTGCTATGTGTACTGTAAAATCCTCCCCCTTCTGCCCTCACATGATATGCTGAGAGCTGTGAGCCTGTGTCTGTATGACTGGCAGCCATATTTTGTGACCTCCAGAGCAATTTTGAAAAAGAGATGGTTTGTAGAAGGACAGCTAAGAAAAATGAGATGTGTGCTTAAAAGGTACTTAAGGCGCTATCTATAGGAAAAAAATAAACCTTCAATGTGGGATTGCTGTTTCAATGCAAGATTTCAACTATTCATGTCTGCACCCAATCGCTATAATCTCTATCCTTAAGAACAAAAAGAAAAATATAGTTATTACAATGAAACACAGCAAATGTCACCTGTGGCCGCATTTCCTAAATTATAGCTTCCCATCGGGCTTTCCGTTACAGCCATCTCTTCAAGTTTAAGATTGAGAAATCCGTTGCATCAATTGTATAACATAATTTATTTTAATTAAATATGTATTTTTGCCATAAAGAGCAAGTAATAAAAATAATAAATACCCAGCCCTAGCAGTATTTTACTTATACATAAATATAATATACTAAGCAAATGATTGCCTACATATTTGTTTTGTTTGGTCCTCTGCTGAAATCCAACCCATCTTGGGACATCGGTGATATACAAACCTTGAATTTGTCAACAAGATCTTATGTTCAGTTTCCTTTACAGTTAGGGACGCTGACAATTCAACTCAATGAACATCCAGCAACACTTTCTGTTGCCAACATAGCGCCCATTGTTACCCCGTGCAATGTTCTATGTGATTTGTCTAACAAAAACGACAATTATAGTGCCAGTTACAGCATAGTCTGCATAACATCTCAACATTTTTAAAATAACTTTAATATTTGTTGAAAAACTCCTGCACAATGTTTCAAACAACTGTTCATTAGACAACAACCTTTTGCTTTTTGTGTTTAAGTACTTTTTCCAAGTCCTGTTATATCCATGGTTATTTCATTAATTCTCCTTTTTGTAGATACATGCAGAATAGAGTGAAATAGATATTTATAAATATACAGATCATTAGTAAACAAGATATACACCAGGCTAAGAACATTTCACAACCCTAATACATAACATATTTTGAGATGAAAGATATTTCTTCAGAAATTATTTTCTTGCATTCACAGTAAAACTTATCATAGTATACAGATTTAATAAAGCAAATCTAGGTTTGATTGCTGGCAAAAATAGAGTGGTTACAAGTTAAAGATGTCTGGCGTTGATGGCTTCAAACAGATGGCTTTCTCCTGTCTAGTGTCCACAAAAATAAATGAGTAATGGAGGAGTCATGGTAGGGGTTACACAAGGGCAGATGGTCTTTGTTTGTAGACTATACAATTACACAGTAACTGTGTCATGTCTTAATATGGCAAACTTGCTCAGTTACTGTTCCACATTGCTGCAGGGTTACACCTTTGATACTCTTTCCTTGCAATAAAACAAAATGGATTTTGCATCATTCAACACTGGAAAAACATTGCTCATGTGAATAATAACTGAATAGATTATACCAAATTATACTTTACTTTAGGATACAATACAGTGTGGTGTGTTTTAGTCAATTTAGTCTATTCGTATTAGAGGCAGGACTTTTGGGGGTAAAGTAGAGGGCAACTAATGGCCTGCAGGTCTCAAAGCCCTATATCAGTCCACATTTGTAGTACTTGTTTGTGTTTTGCTTTTATTTTGTAAGTGATAACATATAGCACAGCATAGATTAAAATATTTTGACAGACTCAGGCCTATTTTTGCCCTTCAATAGATGATAATACTGAATCTCCATTAAGTCCCCATTACTTTGGGAGAAGTTAGTTTTATATTCTAACTATCCTGGTATACATGTCATTGTTTTCTATGTGTAGGTTATATAACATTTTGGTGAGCATTGTATGATATCACACTGAATAAGTGACAGGGAAATGGCTATAATTCTGTGCTGACAATGGCTCTATGTCACGGGCACTAGGAGTCTTTACCCAGGTATCACCAGATGATGGACTTACCAGAGCAGTATAGGTGGTAATATGGTACTCTGGTAGCGGGGTGATCACGGAACAGGAGACAGCAGATGGTAAGAGAATGCTCGTGGAAAGTCTATGACTAGCAGCACTGGTAATATATAGATAACTGTACACGAGGAACAGGATGGACAAGGAAACGTGAGGGTAGTCAGTGGTCTGCGGGTAGCAAGTTGTACCACTGCTATAGTGAGGAGGAATGTCCAGAAGTAACAAGGAGGTGATGAGAGTCAGCGGTCTGCATATAGCAAGTTGTACCGCTGTCTAGGTGAGGGAATGGAATCCAGGTGAAGGTATCCGGGAAGTCAGTGGTCTGCCTCTAGCAAGTTGTACCACTGAGATATATATGTGAGGAGGAGCACGGGGAGATAAATGCAATGCAGAGTATACACGGGCACACTGAACTTGATCCCACGATGATATGCACAAAATAGTAATAACTGAGCAGCACTGCACAAATATACAAAGTCACAAGAACTATCCAGGCTAAAGGTAACACAGTCAAATGATGGCAATAGTCTCAGTGGATAGGAAACTCCAGAGGAGAACAACTCAGTCCAGCTAGATATGCAATACACCAGCACAGTCAATGAGAAGTATGCATACCGTGGTTCAGGAGAGCAGGCTGTCAGAAAGGAGAGCAGGGATACCTGAACGGCTGGAGGCCAGCAGGATACGAAGTCCCAGGAGGGTGGAAGCGGTAACCGAGTAGGTGCAGCGCACAGTAGGTAGACCAGCAAGGATATAAACAATACTCAGGAAGCAGTAGTATATAGAACTGGACACCCGGAAAGCACAGGAGAGTAGAGGCGGTCTAGCCGAGATGAAAGCAGCGGAGCATTGATCCGATGCAGACAGGCGAGTTGACACAAGCGGGAACACTGTAGAAGCACGGAACAGCGGATCGGCTGGCTGCAGATACGAGGAGTACTGGAGGGTTGCGATGAGCAGGACACTGCAGATACACGGAGGCAGCGGATAGGAATCAGCTGGTGCAGTCACGATGAAACACGGGAGAGTTGAGATAAGCATGATACTGTAGATACACGGAGGCAGCGGATAGGAATCAGCTGGTGTCACGATGAAACACAGGAGAGTTGAAGTGGACTGGAAACTGTAGAAGCACGGAGGCAGCGGATAGGAATCAGCTGGTGCAGTCACGATGAAACACAGGAGAGTTGAAGTGGTCTGGAAACCATAAACGAACAACAGGAATCAGCAGGAGCTGAATACACGAGGAAACACAGGAACACCTTCAGAGGCTCATGGGGAATGAGACTTCAAGATCAGGCAACAAGGTATTCAACACAGGTGCTATAAATAGGGAGTGTTGCCTGATCAGCCAATTAACTAAAAGGAACATGTACTGAAGGATTGAAAGGGCTGCACATGCGCAGACCCTCAGGATGGTGGACGGCCACGGTTCCTAAACACACGAGAAGTAGCACTCACAGTCCGGTGAGTGACACTCTACTGGGGATTTTGTGCCAGCCTTTATTCCCAGCAGACAGTGACTACACGACACAGCAATCATCCACAATGTTTAAAATCTGGTGCACCTTAACATTATAATATCATTATCACCAATTTATATAGCGCCACTAATTCCGCAGCGCTGTACAGAGAACTCACTCCTACCAGTCCCTGCCCCATTGGAGCTTACAGTCTAAATTCTTTAACATACACACAGACCGAGAGAGACTAAGGTCAATTTAATAACAGCCAATTAACCTACCAGTATGTTTTTGGATTGTGGGAGGAAACAGGAAAACCCAGAGGAAACCCAGGGAGAACATATAGACTCCACATAGATGAGGCCATTGTGAGACATGTTTAATTTTCAGTTCTAGAGCATTTAGACTCATTTAATAAAATAATGCAGGATTATACTTGTTGCCATCTATCTATACAAGCTTTTTATATACAACAAAGGTGTGTTTCATTCTATGTGTCTGAATATGACAGTGCATCAGGTTACACCTATTATTCAATTATGAAAACACTTGTCTGCACAACTTATGCCTTCATATGTCTTATGCAACCCATCTATTGTGGTATTTTTATAGCCATAAACCTTTTTTTGAGGGTGTGTTGTACAATTAGTTTTTAGTCTAAATATTAGAATATATGTCATAATAACTTTCTCGCTGTTTGTGGCACCATCGTGAGGGTTGAATCTTCAGGTCCTTATGCAGTCATTTTTCTTTACCGGACAATGTGATAAGCTTGAAGTAAATGTGCAGTGACTTCCATTTGTAACTGAAACACTCTAGACAAAAACACGTAATTATTGTGGTATAAGTTTATAGACACTAATATTTCCATGTAGGTCATGTGGTTCTCCAGGTTACGTCTGAATCCGGTTATTTGCAGTTGTTATCAAGCTACCCAAACAAATGCAGGTTTTGGCTGCTAATTTGGTAGTTATTGGTTTATTTGGCAATTTCTGTGCCCCAAAATAATTGTCATATCATGTTATTTCATAAAAATCCTATTAGAATTGATCAATCTGGACAAAAAATCCTGTATACCAGTGAATACACTGACCTGTGCATGGCCAATAGGTAACAAGATCTGTTTGTCTGGCGTTCCCATGAAGGATGAGCCTACACAGTTTGTCTGTAACAAGTGTGAATTAGGTAGAGATCCACTCTTGTTGCAATCCAACTAAATAAACAGGTATAAACACCTGTCACCGTAAATAGCTAGCTTTACAATACAGTTAACTTTCCCCACATCATATAAGAAATGTATTTGAATTAATTTATCTACAAAATCTTTGCTTTTGACATTTTTAAGGATGTTGTTTTGATCGTAATTGATTCACAAAACCAATAAAATGTCAGCCAATCAGACCACCAATATAATAAAAATTATATAAGCTGGATAGTTTGTTATGTGTATGTTTTATGAAGACATATACACCACTTTCATTTAATTTAATGCATTCTACAAAAGTGGTTGATATATTCAAAACCCTTGAATGGTATTTATGGGATGGAGCCCACTCACTTTCTTTAAGCTTGTCCTGCTAGATTAACTTGACTAACCAGTTAAAGACTGCCTCTGCCAGTACACTATCTCTAGTTTCAGCTAATCATTGATTTGCTTTCATAGTTTTTTTTTTTATTAATTTAGGAGTTTAATTATATATTAAAATT
Source organism: Mixophyes fleayi (assembly GCF_038048845.1). Lineage (NCBI taxonomy): Eukaryota > Metazoa > Chordata > Amphibia > Anura > Limnodynastidae > Mixophyes > Mixophyes fleayi. The sequence continues at coordinate 207,206,247 of NC_134403.1, read as the reverse complement.
CAGTGATATTGTTGGATATGCTTAATATCTACTTGTCAAATTCAGAGACTTAATAATCTTCATTGGCAGCGGTTTGTGGTATTGTTTTACCAGCCAACAGGAATTTTTTAAAAAAATGAGTAGTAATTTAAGTGATATCCCAGTGGATTCAAAGCTGCTGCTTGTGCAATACACCTGGGCACTTGATTTGAGTGAAGTGTACAGGTGTATCCTGTTTGCAACAGCCAAAGGAATAATATCAGCATGTCTGTAGACTAGGACTTCCTAAAATAACATGAGACAGCAGGTGGAAGGGACTATTATTGCTACAAGCACAATGACCTCAGGAAATCCCTGGCTCCTATCTCTGGTGTCTGCATCATAATAATATTCTCTTATATATGGAACTGCAGCATGCAACAATTGTTTCAATACCCTTCGTGTGGTTCTAATAATCTAATTTTGGGACAGAGTTAAAAGAAAGCAATGGAATAGAACCTAATCTGACAATGAAGCCACATTCACTACGATCACTCCCGTGTATGCATTGATTGTTTTAGCTATACTTTTAGAGTTTTAATCAGTTATACAATCAAGTGTGTTAACCAACTTCGACTCCTTGTGTATTTAAAACGACTTGTCCTAGTACACACAAAAGAAAAAGGGAATTATTTTTTTGTCTGGAGGGAACTGGTAAACTATTTTCATATTCCCTTACTAATTAATATATTATATGGTAATACTGAGTAACACAGCCTCAAAACAAATACTATGCCATTTTATAAGATGCATTATTTAGTGGATACTTTAACAGTTAAGTACTTGTGTTTTACAGCAGCTAACACCCATTAGTCAGACAGATTTAGAGATGAGGTTAAAAAGTTTTTTAATGAATTATTAAATCTTTAACTGACAGGTTAATACTAGCTAATGCTCCTGACTTTTTTATATCATGGGAAATTATCATTATGCTTAGGAACATTAAATTCAACCTTAGTTCTTTTGACGAAAGTTAGAAATGCTGAGGATAAATATTTTATATATGTTCTGTTAAGAGTTGGGTAAGGCTGTAGAGCTTTAATAATTTAATTATTATAATTATTATAATAGTGCTGTTATTTAACATTTCTCATACTTTACATGTCTGAAAATGATAGAGATCCCTATGTCAGTGTCAGTCTTAGGGCTAGATTTATTAAACTGCGGATTTGAAACAGTGGAGATATTGCCTATAGTAACCAATCGGATTCTAGCTGTCAGTTTGCAGAATGTAGTAAACGAATGATAATTAGAATCTGATTGGTTGCTATAGGCAACATCCCCACTTTTTCAAACCCGCAGTTTAGTAAATCTAGCCCAAAGTGTCATTCCTCTGCATATTTATCATCTTAAAATGACCAGCATATTGAAAATGTAATTATTTTAAACACATGATAGAGCGAACATTTTTTGAAACTTAAAAAAAAAAAAAAGGATTTCTTTCACTTTCTAAAGGGAAACATTGACAACTAGAATCTGGCAATATGTTTTGAGTAAAACACAAGTTATGCACATGTTTTAGGGGCGCTTTGTTTATGAATTAGTGGCTTGAAAGTGTTACAGCAGTTTACACAATAATGTCACCTAAAAATATATAATTAGCATTCCACACAGGGCCGCCGAGAGGGGGGGGGAGCGGGTACATTTTACCCGGGCCCGGCCATGCCAGGGGGCCCGGGCCGGGCCCTTGCTGCTATTTTTTGTCATTTTTTTTTTTTATTTTATTTTTTTGTATTTTGCGTATTTTTATTTTTTTTAAAAAAAAATTCCCGCGGGGTAGGGGGAGAGGGTGGGGGGGGGTTTAGTTGGTGGGGGGAGCTATAAGAAATAAAAAAAAAAAAAAAAAATCAATACTCACGTGACCGCGGCGCCGCGTCCCTCCTCTCCTGTCTTCTCCATTCACACTGACTGTCGGGCGTGACGTCATCAAGTCACGCCCGGCAGTCAGTCAGTGAGGAGCGCCGCAGCCTGACAAGACCAAAGAAGAAGAAAGAAGAGAAGACAGAAGAGAAGAGAAGAAAAGAAAGAAGCTGACAAAAGGTAAGGAAAGAAACTGAGAGGCACAGAGGAGGAAAAGAGAGGCACAGAGGAGGAAAAGAGAGGCACAGAGGAGGAAAAGAGAGGCACAGAGGAGGAAAAGAGAGGCACAGGGGAGGAAAAGAGAGGCACAGGGGAGGAAAAGAGAGGCACAGGGGAGGAAAAGAGAGGCACAGAGGAGGAAAAGAGAGGCACAGAGGAGGAAAAGAGGGGCACAGAGGAGGAAAAGAGGGGCACAGAGGAGGAAAAGAGAGGCACAGAGGAGGAAAAGAGAGGCACAGAGGAGGAAAAGGGGGCACAGAGGAGGAAAAGAGAGGCACAGAGGAGGAAAAGAGAGGCACAGAGGAGGAAAAGAGAGGCACAGAGGAGGAAAAGAGAGGCACAGAGGAGGAAAAGAGGGGCACAGAGGAGGAAAAGAGGGGCACAGAGGAGGAAAAGAGGGGCACAGAGGAGGAAAAGAGGGGCACAGAGGAGGAAAAGAGGGGCACAGAGGAGGAAAAGAGGGGCACAGAGGAGGAAAAGAGAGGCACAGAGGAGGAAAAGAGGGGCAGAGAGGCACAGAGGAGGAAAAGAGGGGCAGAGAGGCACAGAGGAGGAAAAGAGGGGCAGAGAGGCACAGAGGAGGAAAAGAGGGGCAGAGAGGCACAGAGGAGGAAAAGAGGGGCAGAGAGGCACAGAGGAGGAAAAGAGGGGCAGAGAGGCACAGAGGAGGAAAAGAGGGGCAGAGAGGCACAGAGGAGGAAAACAGGGGCAGAGAGGCACAGAGGAGGAAAACAGCGGCAGAGAGGCACAGAGTTATAAAAAAAAGGGGCAAAGAGGCACAGAGTGAATAAAAAGGGGGGAAAGCAGCATGGAGGGCGCAGTGTAGTTGTGATGGGGCTTGTTGCAATGTAGTGTGTGTGCGGTAGGTGGTGTCTAATTAATGGGCGCTATTTTGTTTGTAGGGTGATGGTGAGGCAATTTAATAGTGGGGATTATTAATTTAAGATGGGGTGATTTGGGGCCTATTGAATGTGGAGGTGAGTTTGGGGAGGATGAGGTCTATTTATTAAATGTGACTATGAATTATTTAATGGCAGTGATGGTTGCGGGAAATAGGTATTGCTAGGCTGTTTGCATGACGGGAAATAGGTTTATTTATTACATGTGAATTCTATTATTTTAATGTTGGGGCTGGAGGAAGGCCTAATTATTAATCGTGGGTGCTATTGATTTAACGCTGCGTCTGACTGAAATTTTCTAAATGTAGCCATTTTTTTCCCAAATAGGTCCTTCTACATTCCAAGATCCAGGCAAGCCACAACTAAAGAAACCAGCAGCCTCGGGTGGAGAAAGTGAGAAGAACAGGTAGGACAGAGCAGCATAGTGTGTGAAATGTTGTGATTCTAGTAGGGACAATGCCAATGTTTGGTGAGCCCAGTGGGCGCAGGCCAAGACTGAACTGTTTGTGTACACACTGCATTCTTTGTATACTACACTGTGGTGCTGGATGTCTTAAAAGTCAGGAGTGCTTGGACATATGTGACGCTGTGGTGAATTCAGGACCTAGTGATTTTGATGTGCTAGCTATGCGCCCAACGGTGCATTGCCACGGCCCCAAATGTATGACCACATTCCCGAAAATTTTTGCACCGTCGTTAGGCTAGCCACGCCCCAATGGCGCATTGACACGCCCCTGAATGTATGACCAAACCCGCGTCGTGTTTTTTGCGCCGCCGTTAGGCGTCGCAAAAAATTTTTAGGGCTTACTCAACTATGGGGGGGCCCCATGAGTTTGTTGTACCCGGGCCCTGAATTCCTCTTGGCAGCCCTGATTCCACACTTATATAACATATGGAGTTTGGCCAACTTCAATTTTCTGCGATGTATAACTCGACATGCTTTTTGCCTCACCTGCAGTGAAATAAATTAAGTGATCTTGTAGTCAATTATTTGCTAAATAGCACAAAAAAAGTCTCATGACAGTATTACAGTCTATTTATATTCTGTATCCTTTCTGAAAATAATATACGCATTTCCTTGCCTATATGTCTTTATCTCTGTAGGGATTTCTACTTCCTTCAGCGTCTCCCTTTCTTCCTCCACTTGGAGGGGAATTCTTTTACTACGATGCGGAATATGCTTCGCTTTAATTGAAACCAAATGTACAGCAGTGCTAAATTTAGACTGCTTAGTGATTGATCATTTAGTTTAAAGTATTGAAGAAACAAACCATTGTTTGGTATATTTTCTTGTATGCAAGCACCTCAGAACGGAGCAAACGTCCATTTCCCTGTGTTGTAACTTGTAATGCCAGATGAGAGTAAGTGAGAGGTACGCAACAAGTTTTTAAGCTGTGGTTGAGTTAAAACTTTAAGCATGCAGTCCCAATTAATGTTAAAACTATTGGTTTCAATTACAAGAATCACCTCTTTTTCAAATCTTTGTTTTAGATTGCAAAACTTCACCCAGCACCTGTGGTTTTTCATCTAGACACAGTTGTTAAAAACTTGCATGTTTCCGACAGGACCCTCCATCGGGAGAACTGCCTCACATTTCATGTGTGGTGGAAGGTTGCAATGCTGATACATTACCTCACCATGCAAAAATGCTTTGCTTTAGAGAAAGTGGAAACAGTCTGAGGTTCGTGGTTTGAGTAGAGTGGCTGGCGTGGTTTGTGCTTCATAAGAGCAGAGCTATGGCGGCAACATTATACATAAAGAGTGAGAGAGAAACAGGGACATATTTCATCTCCAACAAACCAATCCACCGGATCTGAAATGCATTTATAGATATCCTTTTGTTTTATCTGACACCTGATTAATTAGTAACCATTAACAATGCTTACAATACTTAATCTATAAGTAGTTGTTGTTGGCACTCTATATGCATCAATTGTGGACATTTCATTTACTGTATGAAGTTGGAAATGCAATAAGTAAGCAATTCAAATGTTGGATATTTTTTAGAAAGGTCTGGACAGCGAATGATTTAAAAGTCTAGTAGGTGAAAAGAAGGTAAACAAGGTATTCCTGCTTTCAAAAATGGCAGTGTTTTAATTAAACTTATTTAAAAATGTTGCAGCCAACGTCAGAAGCAGCATTTAGGGTTGTGCCAAACAGGCTCTTTAAATGCTAGCACTTTTCTAACAGGAAAAAAGGCATTCACAGCCCTTAAAATGCTCTCTGCTGATACATTGTCATAAATGGGGAACACAGGGGAGATTACTCTCAGAGAATTCTGTATACTCTGGGGTGGAAAAGTGCCAGAGTTGATTGTGCCTGTGTAATGGCAAAGTTTGTTATATCAGGAATCATTGCACAACATATAAGGCAGTGATTAACAGATAATTTATTTTACTCTTTTGACTATACAGCTTGTTGGAAAGCAGGAAAAAAGTATAAAGTAAGTCTAAAACTGTACATACTCACATAGTTTAGTAATTTTGTACAAATATTTCTCTGACAAGGAGTTGAAGGGTTGTACCAAATCTAATAGCTAATGCAGTCAAAATACAATTTGGACAGATTGTATTTTTAGCAGATTGGCCATTTCCACACACAGACGGCCTGATTCATCTTCAGACACAAGTCCATTTGCTTGCCGTATCTTGCAGCATGCGGCACAACAGGACTTATGCCAATTAACTCAATTGCACGCAATTCATATCCGAATGCAAATGACACAAGGACCTACAACTTGAAGGAACGGGTGGGCGAACGTAAGGCAATGTGCATAAAGAGGCGACAAGAGTAAGCCTAAGCAAACAAAGCAGATTCATGTTCAGGGCATCTCTTAAGTACATGTGTTTTTTAGGCGTATCATTTGCACCAGCTACAGGGCAGATGTAAGTGCCGGCTGATGGTGATGAGTATACATATGCCTGCCAGAACATGTGTTGCAAGCAAGAAAATCTATAAAAATGCATTTTATTTACAAAACGCATTAACAACATCCCAATTTATATATATAAGGTATAAAAGGTATTCTAAAAACACACTTTTATTAATGATGAGTATTAAGAAAAATAAAAAAATTTAGAACATTTTTTTTTTTTTTTTTGCATGCGCTCTGATGCACATTCTGTTGCACACATGCATATGTGTGTATCCTACAGTCTGTTCTGTTCCAGTACTAATAACTGATGACAACGGTATTGTCGTAAAAACAAAAGGTATAAGGTGTGTACTGTAACAAACCACATGACATTATAGGCATGAGCATTACCAGTGTTACATAAATATTTAACTGATTATCCCCTGACAAGCCCTATTGATTTTATCAATATATTTTGCATTTTAGTTGTGTGTTTTAACAGAGTGTATTTATACTCAGATTCAAAGGGAATCTTGAGATCTGCTTGTATTTGAATACGGGTGTAGGGGCATACAAGTAACATGCAGGCGGTTTAAAATGTAAGTTGCGTTAATATTGCATTCAAAGATGAATCAGGCCCTGTGTGTGCGGTTATCACCACGCTGCTTGGCACACTAGGTATGTTGCCTTATTGGACAGAGATCCAGCAGTTCAGCAAATAGACCAAATTACCAGATTTGCCATTTTGTAGGATAAGATGTCTTTACTTAAGTACATGTAGAGCATCCCTGCCATTATGACTAATGTTCTGTTTTAAAAAAAATACATTTCATTTGGACTAGTAAGGTCTGTAATTAGGTGAATCTCTTGGCTGTGAGAGGGTGTCTGGACTTTGTCTGATTATAGACTTGTGGAACGTAAAACAGTAGCGTAGAGAACGTATTTAGTCTGGCTTCATTTTGTGGTCAGTGATGTCATTTGGTTCATCCTGACACAGCTGAAACTGCAACTAAACTTTTCTTGGTTTTCTTTCTCAAGGAATTTTATTAACTCATTTGCTGCTGGTTAAATGGTTTGAGAATATTGTACCTTGTAAATGTTCCTGTACAACTTCAAGTTCGTGACCATTTTCTGCATCAAAGCTTGTTTGTTTTCCAACTATTGTAGTGCACACAGTCTCACATTCTCCCTAGACTTTCTAATGGTACAGGTTAATAAGGGGATAGATGGAGCTGAAGGTAACAGACCACTAGGCCCTGCCAGATTTGTTTGTTTGTGGGCTTGTAAGGCAAGAGGGACAGTGGGTTTTTATACGATGATTAAATGCATTAATTGATTATTGAATATAGAGTATGCATTGAGAACACAAGCAGTTTTTGGGAAGTTCATCTATTGATAAAATGGGAGATTGAAAGTGTTATTTCAGAACTGCATTTATTTGTACAATGTTTGAAGCATCATTGCTTTCAATAATCTGTTTCCACCCATTGCAATCAAGGTACCTTTAGATTATATGATCTTGAGCAGGGATCTCATTCCTTTTGTGGTTCCATGCTGCATAAATGTTAAAATGATGTCATTCTTATAATTCCTATTATATTTAATACTTACTGTGCAAAGCTCAGCAGGAGATATTTGTAGTTTAAAATAGCAATCATCTCAACCAGAAAATCACACCAGTCAGACTAGTGTCACCTCTGTCTTTTATGTCTCATTCCTTTTCTCCATGGAGGTCTGCAAGACCTGCTTGTAACTGGTCAAAAACTCTAACCAGTCAGTGTATTACCACATTACTCTCCTCTAAGCTGACCTCTTCCAGCTGCACAGCTGTGCTGTCAATGTGGCATTTACAAGGGGGGTGGGGAGGTAGAACTAACCCCACCTGCCATAAATAAACTTGACAAGTGATTCATCCAGAGTTAGCATGCAACCCCTCTTAAGAAGCACTTTTATGTCCTGTTCCCTTTTCTTTTCCATTTCTTATGCACATTTTGTTACCAATGATTTCATGCCAGAGAAATTAATTTACAGTATTACATGCTCTATGTTTTTGGCTAATCTTTTTCTGTGTGCACATCATTAACTCTTGTTGCTAACATGACTCTGATGAGGTGTGGTCTTTAGTCTGCAAAACTAAGGTGCCAGAAACATTTGTTACACATTATGTAATCTGCTAAGCACAACAGAAGCAGACACATTTGCTTGACATGATATGTGCTTGGATTCACTTATGCACATCGCATCTTTCTACTATAATGTGCATGGGTCTGGGCCTGAGTAATTAAGGCATGCTTACTGAGCAAATTGGGCCTGAGTCATTAAGGAGAGCAAGGCAAAAAAAGGCATAAATGTGATCCTCGACAAACCATGTTACAATGCAAGGGGTGCAAATTAGTTTATTATTTTGCACTTAAGTTAAGTACTGGCTGTTTTGTCATGTAGCACATAAATACTTGATAGCTTTATTTTTACACTGAAATTTAAAGTTGATCTAGGATATGTCCTATCCCCAGGGCCGGTGCTAGGGTCCATGGCGCCCTAGGCACTTTGTCAAAATTGGCGCCCCCTCCCCCGCCCGCCGCAGGAACACTTTGAAAATCGTCTCCCTCCTCCCTCCCCCCCACGTCTTTCTTTACCTTGCCTCAACACCGCCGCCTCTCTGCTCCATCTGCTCCCCTCCACTCACTGACACTGTCGGGGCCGTGATGATGATGTCACGGCCCGACAGTCAGTGAGTGGCGGGGAGGAGACAGAGCAGAGAGGCGGCGGTGGAGAGCAATAGCCTCTTCCCCCCTCCCCGTGGATGTATCTGAATGCTGTGCGGCGGCCGTGAAAGGTATGGTCAGCGGTCGCCGCACAGTTTTAAAGTAATTTTCATTCTGTGGCGCCCTCCAGAGCCCGGCGCCCTATGCAACTGCCTAACCTTGCCTAATGGGAGCGCCGGGCCTGCCTATCCCAACTATAAATCTGTCCCCACATTTTAAATTTAAACTCCCCTCCAATGCAACATGCTTTTGCCCAGGTGCAAAGTTACTCTTTTTTTTATGCTTTGCTCTCCTTAATGACTCTTGCCCATTGTGCCTTTGTTTAAAACTGCAATTAAATCGGCTGTGCTACACTCAAACTCAACAAGAAACAGATCTCAAGATATGCATGGAGATGACTATGGATGTAGGTTTATGCTAGGTACACATTGGAGAATTTTCTGACCAACGTCTTATCTCAAACGATTGTACCTACAACTGAAGGTCAGTCTGACGATTCATGCATACACACTGACACGAACGGTGACTTAGTGGTTAGCACTTCTGCCTCACAGCACTGGGTTATGCATTCGATTCCAGACCATGGCCTTATCTATGTGGAGTTTGTATGTTCTCCCTGTGTTTGCGTGGGTTTCCGCCGGGTGCTCCGGTTTCCTCCCACACCCTAAAAACCTACCAGTAGGTTAATTAGCTGCTATTAAATTGCCCTTAGTTTCTCTCAGTCTGTGTTTATGTATGTTAATGAATTTAGACTGCAAGCTCCAATGGGGCAGGGACTGATGTGAGTGACTTCTCTGTACAGCGCTGCGGAATTAGTGGCACTATGTAAATAGATGATGATAATGATGACACGACTTACCCTAAGATCTGTGCTTTTCATCCGGTCCTTCATCTAGTCCTCTAGTCTTCAAAGAATTACAGCACAATATTCATTCATTCTTGTCACATTGACACTGATTAAAACGCCTTGTTATAGCTATACACATTTCCTAACAAATTTCATTAGCTTTTGTGATATTGAAATAAAACATTCTGTGGTATATTTACTAAACTGCGGGTCTGAAAAGTGGAGATGTTGCCTATAGCAACCAATCAGATTCTAGCTATCATTTATTTAGTACATTCTACAAAATGACAGCTAGAAACCGATTGGTTGCTATAGGCAACATCTCAACTTTTTCAAACCCGCAATTTAGTAAATCTAGCCCTCTGTCTCAGAACGAACAAATTAATTATTCCTTGTACAGCACTTTCTAGGTTTATTCAACAGGACATTCATCGCTAGCATCGGCTGAAAAAAACCTGACTATGTAAACTGTATGGGGATCGTGAGCATGAGTGCATACCAACTACATGATCATTAGGAGATTGGTCGGAAAAAAATAAACATTACGACCTACCAAATGAGCCTACAATCGACACTTTGGAACGACTTTCAACTATCATGTCACTATGAACACTAACCCGACTTTCGACCGAACAGTCGTATGTCTGCTGATTTGCCCAATTATTGGACGAAAACGCTCCAGTGTGTACCTAGCCTTACTCTTCTCTACTAGACCAGACACTGCAGGCTACATGCATTGCCTATGTGGAGTATCAAATCTCAAAAGAACATACAGAAATAAATATATATATTCAATTAATGTTACCTGTCAATATTATAGTCATATATAATTATACATGGATTTATTTTTTATTTTTTTCAGGGTGTTCTTAATGTCTACTGTACATAACAGTCATTTTCACAGTTGTTTCTGATTACAAACACATGTTTTAGCATACATGCTCAGCAGTCAGCAATAGTAATTGGCACATAGACTAGACCTATAGCTGGAGCAAGAGACAGATTTTTGTTTTAGTTATAAAAAGAAAAAAGTTTCCCCCTGCAAATCTAGGCTTTCTTCTAGTTTGGGGAGGTGTCAATGTAGAGCAGAAAGTAGGTGCGCTACTTGAGAGTTTTGTGGTGAGCAACCAATACAATTAGTAAATGAAGTCAACTGCTGGATGCAGTAACATTTCTTACAGCCACTGGAGCTCACAACTGGAACATATTCAACCAGCAGTAGAGTTCCTGCACTTATTATCAGTTGGCAACAGAGGGGACAGTAGTGCAGTGGTACAGAAGAAAGATTGCAGCTGTAGAGGGAAATCATGGGGTCAGGTTTTGAATCGTATAGTACACTAGCCACTAGAACTTGTATACAAGCTACTAGATATGTACAGTTTATTTTTTTACACTATGCTCCAGGAATGAGAGTGGGGTATTAATCTTTGAAATGTACACCAGCTGCCAGGATTATGGACTGCTTTATATATTAGCCACCAGGGATTGGTTGCAGGTTTGTCCTCCAGTCCCCAGTGATGGATGGTCTACTTTGTACACTGGTCATTAATATGCAGTCAGCAGCGATGGGCATCCAAAAACTTACTGGGGTATGCTTTGCACACTAGCCACAAGGAATGGGGAAAGTTTTGTACACTATCTAGCCATCAGGATTGGAGTATATTTTTTTACACCAGCTACAAGAGATCTATGGGAGAATTGTCAGCTCTTTCTGGAAGATCTCTCCCTCATATGGGACATTCCCAGGAGAGTAGGCAACTAAAATAGGGGGGAAGAAAGTAACAAGGCGTATTTTCACAAGTATTCTAATATTGGAATTTTAATTGAAACAAAATCAAATACTGTGGTAAATATAAGCATTATGTTTAGTATTAGTTAAAGAATCACTAAACTGAAATGCTTACCAGTACTGAAAATATTTGAATAAAGGTGTGAGCGAGAAATATTGGTCGAAGTGGGCTGACATATGTTGGTATGCCATACCGCCACTTCCCTTACTGCTTTGATAGTGAAACTATTAAATTCACTTATATTTTCCATACCATTACTTCTAAATTTCCACTTCGCCCACTGGTGTGAAGGATATATTTAACTACAGACAGCACACTTCCTGTCAGTAATCCCATTGAAGCTACTTTTTGCTACATTAGTAGTAAATTGCTGATAACAGAAACAAACAGATACCAATGCTTGCAATCAGCAGCACAGCAAATGTTATGGTGTGATTAGTAGTTGTTATTAGTAGCTCTTTAATATAAGTCAAAGAGTGTGTTTATGTTTAGTGGCCCTTTACGTATTTTCAGTTTGTTAAGCTGCCATAAGCTTTTATATAGTGTATTGAGAGTCCCTCTGGCTATAGAGGTGTTAGTTTTTATTTTGTGGAAGTTATCTGTGCAGAGGATCTGTTTTTTTGTCTTCAGGCCAGTTTCAGAGTTTCAGGCAGTTGTTAGGAATTCTTGAGCGGCTGTAGAAATGCCTGATCTAATACAGACTGGGAAGTTCCTTACCTGATTATTCTGTTTTCTCACCTTTGTTTTAGTAAGCAGATGAATGATTTCACCTTTGTGTTCCTGTGTTACAGAGACATCTGCCACTCATACTTGACCTGAGGAAAGTTAGCATAAACCTACATACCTCACTGATTACTGTACACTTGGCTGACTAATTGCTCCTTTGCTGTAAATGATGGAAGCTATGGTTACACTAATACCTTTTTTCAATGAAATATTCATTTTCTAAAGGGTCCTAGTAGAACAGAAAGCTATTGGAACACCTCAGCCAACCAATGTAATATTGTATATTTCTATATCCTCCTTTGGGGGACACAGGGGACATTGGGATATAGAGTAGGGACAGGGCGAACTGGCAATTTAAACTTCTGTTTAACTAAGCCCTAGCTCCTCTCCTTCTATACCCCACTCCCTGCTAGCCTCAGTTTATGTTTAATCAAGCCCACAGAACGCGGATATAGAGAGAAAACAAGAAAAGAGAATTAAAAAAAAAGGAAACAACAACATTCTCTTAACAACAAGACAACATGTCAAACAGTAGGAGAAACCAGAGCGTTAAGGGTGGGCGCCCGGTGTCCCCAATGGAGTAAGAGAAACGGATTTTACGTAAGTACAAAAATCCCATTTTCTCTATCCTACTTTGGGAGACACCAGGGACATTGGGGACATCCCAAAGCTCAGAAGATACGGCACGAAGCACCTTCTTTCCAAAACTTTCATACTTGGATGCAAACACATTAAACTTGCAAAACCTAGCGAATGTGTATACAGACGACCACGTTGCCTGGTACACAGCCCTAGTTACGGCCCTGCACGTAGGTGTACCAGGCACTCTGCAGCCAATCCGGCGCTGCTAGAAGGACTGGAACTCTCTCTCTTTTTACCTTTTTTAACACCTGTGGGAGCCTGGCTACCAGTGGAAAAAGGTACACTAAGCAGTACCTCCAAAAGACAGACATGGCGTCTACTGCGACAGCCATAGGATCTCTAGCGCGGGAGCAGAAAACGAGCTGACGAAACACCTCCGGAAAGAGGGACCATTCACCCGGATGCAGAGTCTGCATGCTTAGAAAATCTGCTTCCCAATTTTTTATTCCGGGAATAAAGATGGCCATGAGCGCCGGAACGTGAGCTTCGGCCCACTGGAAAATTTTGTGTGTTTCTCACTTGGCCAAGGGACTCTTGATGCCGTCCTGATGATTGAGGTATGCCACTGCCATGGCATTGTCTGACTGAATCTTCACTGGTCTTCCCTGCAGAAAGCGAAGCGCTCATAAGAGCATGAAACACTGCTCAATAACCCAATGTCCCCAGTATCCCCCAATGGATAAGAGAAACGAGTTTTACGAAAATGCCATTTTTTACCGTTTTAATATTCACATTTTATATCAGGTAGCATTTATTTTCATGCTGTACTAGTTAATGTGTATCTCGATCCTTGGTGGTGTACTTTACAGATGAAACATTCTACAATTTGGTCTGGTTACAATAAGATCCATTTCTGCCTGCTACACACTTGGAATATTCTCTTGCTGTTGTCAAACTACAGCTCTTACATGGTCATAAGGTAATGTGGTAGATTATAATATATATATATATATATATAAGTTAACCCGTGCATGATACTCATGCATTCTAGTCAAATCAAGCTACTTAAGGTGTTAAAAAGGCTCTTGTTATGCATTTGGGCTATAGCCCAGGCCTCCTCAGTGGAAGAGCGTTACTTCCCGACGTAAGCGCCCTTTTTTAACGTGGTTTTGTCCACATGTCACCACCTCATCATTCTTCTCCATCACCTCATCCTTCATTTTCATCACCACATCTATCCAGATGTCTATCCAGACACAGGGATCTCTCTCAGCGGTCCTGAGTATCACACTCCTCTCACTCTGTCACCCCCGGCAACCACCAACCACTCCCAACTGTCACTTCTCCTTCAAGAAATATATATATATTTTTTTAAAATCTTTACAAACACTTTTAACAATTAACAAATTAAATTAACAAATTAAAAACATCTTAGTATACCAAATTTCAGCCCTTTCTGAATTTTTTTTTGCCACACACACTAAGAATTTAGTAGGTCAGTGTATAACTCCGCCCAGCAGGTGGCGCTGCAGCTTGGTTTTATTTTTTCCACACACAGACAGACTAACACACACCACTAGACATTTATATTATAGATATATACATATATGTGTGTGTGTGTGTGTGTGTGTGTGTGTGTGTGTGTGTATATATATATATATATATATATATATATATATATATATATATATATATATATATATATATATTTATATATATATATATATATATATATATATATATATTTACCTCAAAGTGGAAATTTAGAAGTGGTGGTATGGAAAAATTTAATTGGAAAGTAAGTGAATGGAATTTGATAGTTTTACAATGAAGGTAGTAGAAGAAGTGTTGGTGCGGCATACGACCGTATACACCTCCACTTCATCTATATACTTAAATATAAAAATTAGGGCTTTTGCTCTCGTCAGTTTATTGTAAACAAATGACACCAGTTGATTGCCTGTGGGTATATATACCTAATGTCCTTTATGTGGAGGGAGTGGAGGACAAGAACGAGTGGAAGAAATAATTCTACTAGTAACTGTTAGGTTTGGTCTTAGGTTTTGGTTAGATTTTAAGGACAACATTTGTAAAAATTGTATGCATAGGATCACAAAACCATATTCATTCCATTGTGTCCCTCATCCTCTACACCCAGATACAATTGTGTGCAAAGTCAACTGACTGACGTAACACTGACCTGGTCCTGTAGTATTGTAGTGATGATGACTGCTCACCACCAACCATCAAACAGGTCCAACAGTGCTTCTGTCCCTCCATGTTTAAGCTCAGCTGAAGAAAGGGTTGTGCTTAGGTGGCATACACACAGAGACAGACACAAAGGGGGGAATTCAATTGTTAGCGAGACCGCTAAAATACTCGCGCTCCAAAAATATTACCGTTAATACGGTAATTTACTCGCTGGATTTCAGCTCGCAGCTCAGGGAGCTGCGAGCTGAAATCCAGTGAGTAAATTACCGTATTTACGCGCAATATTACTGTATTAACGGTAATATTTTTGGAGCGCAAGTATTTTAGCGGTCTCGCTAACAATTGAATACCCCCCAAAGACTAGGGTCAATTTTGTTAGCAGCCAATTAACCTACATGTATGTTTTTTGGAGTGTGGGAGGAAACCCACTCAAACACAAGGCAGAAGTGCTAACCACTTAGCCACCGTGCTGCCCGAGAGATGGCATCTTTTGTATTACCCTCTCTCCATCCACCCACCTTCCAATATGTAGTTGTCTTTTCTGGCCACCTTTACTCTGAGTGACCCAGATTCTGCTTTCATCTGCACTTGCTTACCTAGAACTGCCATTTGTGCACGCTGTAGTGATCTACACAGTGAAATTTGGTTTGTAGATGGCAAGCATACATCATGATTGTGATCTCAGCATTTTCCACCCTCTGTTGCTGGTATACTTCATGGGCCTGAGTCATTAAGGAGAGAAAACCAACAAAAAGGGAGTAATTTTGCACCTTGGCAACCCATGTTGCATTGGAGGTGAGAGGGATTCAAAATGTGGGAACATATTTATAGTTGGGGTAGGGCATGTCCTAGATCAACTAAACTTCAGTGTTAAAATAAAGCTATCACATATTTGTGTGCTAAATGAATGGGCAGCCAGTATTTTTAACATGGTTTGTCCAGGATCAAATTGACTCTTTTTTTGCCTTGCTTTACTTAATGACTCAGGCCCCTTATGTCTTTACTCCATCTCCCTCTTCAAATTGGCAACTATGCTTTCTTAAAAGAGACTTGTAAAGTTTAATAATTGTTCATAGAAAATTGTAATATTCAACACTTTAATGTTTGTCCTACAGAAACTTAAATCCCATAAGACCGATGTATTGAACTGAAAAGAGGAATGACTTACCAAGCAGGGTTATTCTTTCTGTTTGGTCCAGAAGTGTCCGTAAGCTAAGTTTATTTTATAACACTGTCATCTGTTGATTGACGTTTCACATAGATTAATGACCACTTAATGAGAGGGTGAGCAGAGCCTATACATGACTTTGTAGAAGCACATGGGCTGCAAACAGGAAGAGTGGCTACTGCACCATCCAGCATTATTCCATTAGGCACATTTTATCCATGTTGTAGATTGGCACACAAGTATGCCCACAACTAAAGCAGACACACTTAGTTGCCTTCCATGACCCTCACAGTGTGCTAGTAGTGAGAGAGAATAAAGAGACAATATACACATTTTCAGCAGGCGTCTTCTGACACATTAATGGACCTGACTGATCATGTTGTGTGTATGAGCTCATTGTTTGTTTCAGAAGTAAAAAAGGACTTTATGTTTTTTTATCTCTTCCTGCAAAAGTTAAAATTCCCATTAATCTTACAGCAATAGGCTCATCTGTTTTTACATGTCTAGAATACTTAATTGAATTTGAATTACCACATGTTGATGTCATGCTTTAGTGCAGTCTGTTGTACAGTTTTTAAAACCCATGTATCCAGAGTCTTTTTTGTATTTGTTAAAACTGCAGAGTGCAGAGAAACATTAGTCATACTAGTCTATTGATCACTATTTTGCCAAACACTGAACTTGACAGCACAGAGTAGCGCAGACTGTAAACCACCTTTGGGTATGTGCTTAACGGACATCCTTCTCTTTGGCAGGAGTACCAGATAATGCATTTTCCGCTATCAACTCATTACTATAGTATTCACACCGTTAAATTAAAGAAACAGATTTTCATTGTGGAAGTGTCTCAAACTATATACAACTTAACCCAACAGTGCTCAATATAGAATCAAGAAAATGATTGCCAAGAAGGAAACAAGCCTTTGGCTAACATGTCTTAGCTTGTGTGCCATATGATAGGTTGATCATTCTACAAATCAAAATTAAGTAACCAATTATGGTAGCAGTGCATTAAATGTAGGTCTCCCTGGCGATCTCCTCTAGTTTGTTTCAGAATTTGTAGCTTATTCTAGAATTGAATTAATTTCTCCAGCATAGTATGAATGCATTGGGAAACAATTAGACACTTTAGTGAGATATCATTTTTTTTATCCCGCCAGATATCTGGGGGTAAATGTATTAACCTCCGGTTTCTTCAACTCCCGCGAGTTCGGCGTCTTTGGCGCTTAAATTTAAAGCGGCGCTACCTTGTAAAGGGAAGTTTCCCTTTACAAGGCAGCGCCGCTTTAAATTTAAGTGCTGAAGACGCCGAACTCGCGGGAGTTGAAGAAACCGGAGGTTAATACATTTACCCCCTGGTCTGAAACAGTGTTTATTGATTAGGCAGTTGTATTGTCAGTATCTAGAGTCATGCCAATTACTAAGCGGAGGTCACATGTTCAATGGTAAAGCTTTATTCTGATTTTACACATCATACACAGTATGCAGAGTATGTGTACGCCAGTGTGACAGGAACAAAAAAATCACATTGTCTACTATATGCAGATATATGTATTGATGTATAGGGTAACTCTAGCTAAAATGTAATTTGTATCTAATTAACTGAGTGGAGTTCCATGGCAAGGACATTTAGTTGTGTGCAGAGACAGTTTTCTATGGATATTCCCTATTACTGTACATTGTAATACCCAAATTTAAGACCTAACAGTGTAAGTGAGTTTCATCTTGTTATAACTGTAACACAGATCTAGCAGGTCCTGACTCGTAACTGTTGGTTTCTTGGTTTGTTGCTGTGACTCTGCATTCGTGTTATGACTTATTAAGCAATAAAGTGTCTAGCCTATAGAACTAGTATTGGCTCTCTGCTTTTCTTAGCTGAAGTCTAAAAAAAACAGTCCAATCTAGTTAATCATATTCTTTCAGCTTTGATATAGAAGGGAGTTTGTTGACTTAAATGGGAAAGGGTGAGATTGGAAGTCTCCCAGCATTGTGCCTGGTTATGTGCTTTAATAAGGCTATGTTTTGTTTGCACAACCGTATGCAGGGCTGATATATTTCTCTGGATTAGTTTCCTAGCCTTTTAAATAAATAACAACCAACACAGATAAAGTACCAATGAATCCAATCTGTTGCTGAATGCTGCCTAGTTCAAGTGGAGGAACAAAGGTTCTTTGAGTAAGGTGGGGAGATTGTGTTCACAAGCAGGAAGTATTTGAACAATATTACTGTTAGTGTATCCTCCCTTAACAAGGAAACATTTCCTGACTGCAGTATAAATGGAAACTCTACGATATTCTTACCAGAGATTTAGAGTTTCATAGTGTAAGCATTTGCACTAATTGGTTGCTCTCTGGCCTTAAAAATTGCATGCTGCCCTCAACCCTTAAAATCATTTGAAGACTTTACAGTACAAAGCTGAATTCTGTTGCTCTTGAGTACAACCACAGTCACACCAGTGTACCTATCTGGTAAATAAATTAGTAAATTAGCATGTTTGATCAAAGATGCCATTCTGAGATTATGTAGATTTGCACAAGTATATGAAGCACTTGAGCAATTAATGTCTCGCACTGTTTACCTATGTTCTGCTTGATCACCCTTTTTAAAGTCCATTACCCCTATCAGTCACACAGCTCATTTTACCTAGAGTCTTTTATTAAACATGTTGGGGAAGTATCGAGATTGGGTTAATGTACTTTGCTTTAATGCTTTGATTTGTATCTTTCTTTTCTTTGTTTTCCCTTCACATCTGCACACTTAGAAGTCCTTGGGCTATATTTACTAAACTGCTTGTCTGAAAAAGTGGAGATGTTGCTTATAGCAACCAATCAGAATATAGTTATCATTTATTTAGTACATTCTACAAAATGACAGCTAGAATCTGTTTGGTTGCTATAGGCAACATCTCTACTTTTTCAAATATGCAGTTTAGTAAATATACCCCCTTGACTGCAGGTTCTACTTTACTACTAAAGTATTAAACCAGTCAACTTAGTAACCGCCATATCATGTTTGGTACAGCTTAGTTATTGACACAAATACAACTGCAGCCAATTTCAGCATAGTTACATAAAGTGGGTCTGTAATTCATGCAAACTGTTGCAGTTAAGAGTGGAATAAAATATCTAGGAAGTGTAGATAGTATTCTACAACATAACCACAGACCAGAAACCACCACCCCTCCTAAAAAATGTCATGTTGATATCAAACAAACAAAGATGTTTAGTTGTTCATTATAATCTTATCCAATGTTGTGTATTTTTCCCATCTATATAAAGTTCATCCACACATTTTAAATGCTTTATCTAACTAGACCGTTTTCTCTTTAACTAGTTTCCTTAATGCTAATAAAAGCTTTTTTCCCTTTCAAAAGCACCTCCTATTAAATGAAATGGCTCTAAAGGAATGCGGTACATCTGTTTTGTTCCTTTTTGTCTTATTACAGTTGTGAAACCCCAGGAATGTAGGAAGTGCTATCTTCATGTGTTTTACAAAAAAGATAGCAGCAGGTTTTGGACTTTACTATTTCAAAACATGATATTGTATGAAGAATAATGATGACTTCTTTATCAAAGCTTATGGATGGTTATTTTAAACTTGTTTATTTTGTCATTCTCCTTTCTAGAATCTATATAAAAATGAGTGAGCCATTTGACTGTGATAGCTGCAAGGAGTCCCTATATGGAAGGAAGTATATCCAGATGGAAGAAGGCCCTTACTGCATACCATGCTACGACAGCCTGTTTGCCAACACATGTAATGAATGTAAAGAGCTGATTAGCCATGATTCAAGGGTGAGTGTTTCTCAAGAAATCAGTTACCTTCTCCATCCAAACTGTCCCCTAAGCAGTATGAGTAGTTTTTTTTGTCATATTATAGTACAGATAAGCTAACATGTAATATGGCACAACTCCATTCAAGCAATGGACATTGACACTTTAAAGGAGCACATCACCTTGTGTTTTCCAAAGCGTGATATTGAAGTGCCCTGTAATACATATTGCTGGCACTAGATGGCACCTTCACAGGACTGTACTACGCGTGTAAAATAACTGAAAATGCATATTGTGCTTTGTGCATCAAATTACTATGTTTGCATACTGACTTAAACTATTAATATACCAGCAGCATATGTGGTTTGAGTAGAAACATGCAAAAAAGCATGTGGCTGAATATGGGAGAATTGACAGTGATTGACTGTTACCTCCACTCAGACCACAGATGCCACACTGTGTAATAAAAAATGAATAAATGGTCAGCATGCACTCTCCCTAATTCATCAGCCAGCACTACACAGCTAGGCTGATTTCAACTATAACAGGGAGACAATCAGCTATGGTAAAAACAAGTTTCGGGGTGGTCATCACAGGACTGGTGCCTCTTTGGGGAGGAGGGGAGTGCTTTTAAATACTCCTGTGCATAATACTTGGGTGGCAAAATGACACTCCAATCTTGTTTGCTATCCCGCTCCCACAGCTTAGGGGACTCTAGAAGAGCCCAAGGGGTAAATGTATTAAGCTTCGGGTTCTTCAACACCCGCGAGTTCGGCGTCTTCGGCGTTTAAATTTAAAACGGTGCTGCCTTGTAAAGGCTTCCCTTTACAAGGCAGCGCCGTTTTAAATTTAAACGCCGAAGACGCCGAACTCGCTGGTGTTGAAGAACCCGGAGCTTAATACATTTACCCCCAAGTGCTTTTCATGGCAGGGCTGTTAGCCTCTGCGATGGGGAAAAGATCCTGGGGCTGGTTTTAACTATAGCGTGTGGTATTCCTGTTATAGTCAACACCAGACTGGGAACTTCTACAACATGACTGTAACATCCTTTTGCAGAGTTCACAAATGCATCTGAAAAATCCCACAATTCTGCACTATGTATACTTCTGTTCCTCCACAAAAGGAGGCATATTCCTCTGCAAACATATGCCCCTGATGGTAACTAGGCACACAGCTTTGCCCTTTGTAAATGCCTTGAGTGTCTTCATAAAGTCTAACACAATGCCTCAGTTCACACACTGGTCTGTAAGGTAAGGTAGATGTGGAAGAACAAGTTTATTGCCTCAGGGAGTTAACATATATTAATCTTTTATTAATATTATATATTTCTCACTAATGAGTTATAATTGGTGGATAATCTTAACCAAGAGACTGAGATCTTCATTTTGTTTTAAATTTCCCACTATTAAATATGCAGCACTTACAGTATGTACATTAGTTTTAAACTGTTTATGGCTAGATGTGCTGCATGGCTGCCAAAGATATTAGCAGACTATGCATAATAAATATCAATAAATAAACAAATGTAATAACCAACTAACTGGCCCCAATTGATCACAATCAACAGTAAAGGTAGCACATTCAACTTCTGCATTAAAGGGACACTAACACCAAAGTAACGACGGAGCATAACTTTTAGTAATTAACACACATATAACTATTGCTTTGCTATACATGAATGTCCTTTTAAAGAAAAATGTCTATATTGATGTGTTGACACATTGAAAATACCTTTACATGTGATAGGCAAACATAACTAGCTATCTTAATACCCACTATTTCATTCTTGTTTCCTTAAGCAAACTCTCACATCAGAGCTTTAATAAAACAGTTAGAATAAGATCATCCAGTTATTTACATTAGATTATAGCTATTCTGGAGCTGTCAGTGGGAATCAAAATACAATTTATAGGAATGAAGTAAAAATCAGTAGTTACATATTGACTCAAAATACCTTTATTTGCCACACATGCAGTCAATAATAAGATGTTATTGCAACAGGTTTCACCATAATAAAATCTGATTGACGTGGCTCAAATTATTATTAAGCATGTTGGAGAATGCAGTCTGAAGATGTCTATTGGCCTACAGCCATCTTCCTACCATACTAACAGGCCACAGTCATGCTGGATCTTGTCTATTTTTGTGTCCAGATTGGTTCTGTTGCCCATTGCTTTTGCCATGATGGTCTATGGGTGGCCATGAAAATAGTAAATTTGTGGATGTTCAGCTGCTAAGAGCCTGTAAGCCCTAGAAGTGTTCATTATACATTGTGTGTGGGTGCATCATTTTTTTCAGGGGACTTTTTTCAGGTTCTTTTTGTAAATTTGGACTACGTCTGATCAAGAAAGAAGAAAATATTTTATTTCATATTGAACAAAGCGGTGAAGGTGAACCGTTTATTCAATTCAAATTTAGTATAAAATCATATGTGTGTTTTTTACTCTGAGTATACTATGGACTATTTTTTTTATTCTTTTCTGCCAAGTTGTATGTTTTTGTGTCTAGATTTAGAACTATATATTAATGGCCTGAGCTTTAGTTAACAAAGTGTAATTTTTTTTCTAATAAATTTTAAATACTTCAGTATTTTCTGTTTTAAACATAGATTTGTGTATGGAACCATATTATGTATGTGTATCAGAATATATGCATTCAAATGTGCTTTCATTTATTTCTTTAAATGCAATTAAAATGTTCCAGGCTCTAGTTACTGGAAACCAGATTGCTCCAGTATATGTAGATTTATAGTCTCTTGAACTGTCATAAAATCATACATACTGTTTGCCTCTTATAGGAGCTATATTATGAGGATCGTCATTACCATGAGAATTGCTTCCGCTGCTTCCGTTGTGAACGCTCACTAGCTGATGAGCCCTTTACATGTCAAGATGCAGAACTATTGTGTAATGATTGCTACTGCAGTGAATTCTCCTCCAAGTGCATCAGTTGTGAAAAAACAGTCATGCCAGGTACTCCATAATAAGAAGACATATAACTTTCCAGAACACTGTTGTCCCTTTGATAGTATCTCAATATTTTATTTATAATTTCTACTGGATCAAGATAGTGATTTTGTAATTAAAGCCATCATCATTTTCAGTATGATATTTTATATTTACAACAGAATTGCATGGTTATATGTAGAAGAAAGTATAGTTCAGCAAGCATTAAAGTGCACTTTAGAGCATTATTACTTGTTGATGTATAAAAAGGCTCCCAAATCCCAGTAATAGCTGGTTTGAATTATATTATATGCAGTGGTCGAAGTGGAAATTTAGAAGTGGCAGGGCCGTCTTTCCGACTGGGCACGATGAGCAGGTGTCCGGGGGCCCAAGGGGAAAGGGGTCCCACAGCAATGGAAAAAAAAATCCTGTAGAAAACAAATAAATAAAAAATAATTACCTTGTGCAGTCACCTGGCCATTCAGGTCAGGTGGCGATCCGGCTACCTCCCTGGTCCCCTCTTCCGTGCTGTGCTCGCAGTGAATGTTGGGTGTGATGCCACGTCCGATATTCACTGCAAGCACAGCACGGAGGAGCGCAGCCAGCACGGAGGACTGAAGAAATAAGAAGAGAAGGGGATCGGCAATTGAAAGGTAAGTTAAAGGGGCCCATATATATATATATATAGAGGCCGGTGCACTGCTTTGCCCGGGGCCCATAATTTTGTTAAGATGGCCCTGAGAAGTGGTGGTATGAAAAATTTTATGGGAATGTACTGTATGTGAATGGCATTTGATAGATTTACAATGAAGACAGTTGTAGAAGTGCGGTACAGCATACCACCATATACACCTCCACTTTGACCACTGATTATATGGAGCCATTTGTGATCTACCTTTTTAGCTTGTTGTATTACTGCACTTTTGCTACGTCATGCTTAGAAGGTGGATGAATATTGAATCACTACATGTAACTAAATGTGTTATTTTGACTCACGTGAGCATTTGTGAAGGACATTGGACATGCATTGCAAAAGCTGATAAGTGCTGTTCCTAAAATCATTGTGGCTGTTTTATGTGTTCGTGACCATTTATGCTTTAGAACATTTTTTTTGCTGTACAACTAGCGTAGTTAGTATGTTTAGTGTGTTGCAAACAGATATAGCATAGATGGGAAAATATTAAAGAAGGGAAGTTGAGTGGTAACACTTAGAGGCATTCTCTTCAAGTGAAAGTTGCAATAGGGTACAAACTTTGTCATTTTTATGCCTTGTCTGGTAGTTGTGTTAATGGTAAGCTCTTTTTAAGTAATAGGATTGATTTGCGCACAAAAGAAGTAATAGGTTATATTTTGCACAAAGACTGTTATTGGCACATTGGTTGGCTATTGAACGGCACAGTGGTTGGCAATTATGTTTACACTATAGGAAGTTTATTAAATAATATGGTTTGTATTTTAAAACAGTCTACAGGGCTGCCTTTTGTATTTAATGGCTTTTACTACGTCATTACATTACTGTTGAGAAGAAAACTACATGACATCTGTCTTAAGCACAATCCTTTTCATGGGCCAAGGGAAATTCACAAAAAAGTAAATAAATCAGTGTTCAGATATCCTTGGCTTTTGTTACAGTAATAGTGTGCCAGCCAAACTGCTAGCAAGTGTTTGACAGAGTGTCAGGACACTGCATATAATCTCTTACGGTATGCCCTGGAATTTATTCCTGTTTGATTGTTTCAATTAAAGTTTAATGAAAGATTCTATAAAAACATGACATTTAAGAGTAAATTCCAATGAAAGCTTGTTTTTGTATCCCTGAAACTTTGTCGTTCTTGGATTGCCTACTAACAAACTTGGTAACTTACCCTTCATCTATGGAGATGTATCAGTGACAGTTTATTTATCTGCTAATATCTTCGTATTACTATTATAGGTATACAATCTATTATCATCATCATTATCATCACTTATTTATATAGCGCCAACATATTCCGTAGCGCTTTACAATTGGGGACAAACATGGTAAACTAAGAAACAAACTGGGTAAAACAAACAAAGAGGTGAGAAGGCCCTGCTCGCAAGCTTACAATCTATGGGATCTGGAGTCCTTGGGACATACAGCTTTCAATATGAAGGACCTAATTTAGCATAAGATGCAATTTTCCGGCCTGAATGACAGTGTAAACCTACGACCGTAAAAATCTCAATACAGAGTGTATAGATGTAAATATACGGCAAGCTGATGATGATGAGTGATGTACCTGTAATGTTTAGCAAAAAATAAACAAACTAATGTCTTCACACACATCCAAAAAATGAGTAACTTCTCACCGGCATAAACACGTATCTTTACACCTTGGTTTCAGGACCCGCAGTAGATGCACCTCCTAAGAGACATATCTGGAGATGAGCCCTAGGGGTAAATGTATCAAGCTGAGAGTTTTCCGGCGGTTTTGAAAAGTGGAGATGTTGCCTATAGCAACCAATCAGATTCTAGCTTTCATTTTGTAGAATGTACTAAATAAATGATAGCTAGAATCTGATTGGTTTTTCAAACCCGCCGGAAAACTCTCAGCTTGATACATTTACCCCCTAGTCTTTCTAGATTGCATCTCCAACTAGCATGCTACACTTACATGTGCACGCCCTTATTGTACGTCACTTGAACACCCCCAGTCTGCCTCTGCCTCTCCAGGCGTAAAAGTGCTTACATCTCTAAATATGGCCACATTTTACTGCCAAGTGCAGCAAAACGTATTATTGGAGGCCACATATGCACTTAGTTTAACTCTTAAAAGCACAAGTGTTTTTCCAGAATTTGGTGCTTTACCCCTAAGTTTCTCCTACTCCTGGCAGTGTGACTGCAGGAGCTGTCATGTGTAGAAATCTCTTCCTGGAAATTCTATTGGAGGGTTAAAAGTATTTTGTTTAAAATACAGCATTTATAATTTCATGATAAAGTGGTCATGTCAGCTAGGGGGTGTCATATACCCTTATGTACTCATTGCAGTATTTGATAGCTATAGATCTTTTGTCCCAGCAGCAAATTGTCTTTGGAAAGTGCATTCAAATGATGTCAACCTTATATCTGCCACTACCTAGGTGTGTGCTTGTCTGCTACTATGTTGCCTTTTTGTGCTTTGTTTTTCTATTTTTTGCGTTTTTTTTAATAACTTCAAATAATTACTAAAATGGACACTAACATGATATATGTAATGTACCATTTTATTAAGCAGGTTAATGTATAACTCAAGCAATGCAGCACGTTGTAATGTGCACAATGATCTGTGTGTCTGTATAACATATTCTAACATGAAAGTGCTATATACAATGTTTAGTCACATAGTTAAATCTCAAATCTGAGCGATTGATACTCTATTTTCTTTATTTTTGGTTTAAATATAGCGCAGTTCTGTTTCTGTCTTGGCTCTTGGGCTGAATTGAATTGTCTAGGTCTTCTGGGGACTATTGTAATTGGATTAAAGGCTTCTTCAAGCTATAAATATTTAAAATATCCTAATCCCATGTGGGATTTTCCTAGAAAACATATGATTGCTTCCCCCTGACTAGAGAGTTCACAGGAGAAGAAAAATCAAAGCTGAGTTGAGAAATATAGAACAATAAACCAAATCTTTGCCTCTCAGATTCCATAAGTGCAGGATGAGTATTACTACTAGTGATCATAACACAGAATACGCTATGTAAAAGTTGCTGCATTATACTACCAAAATATTTTGCTGCAAAGAGTCCACAATCATATAGTTTATGTACAGAAGATAAGTGAAAGAAGATCAGTATAAAGTCATTGTGTTAATTAATTTGTATTTTGTATACTGTATTTATTAACAGATAATTATATAGCATTTACATATTACGCTGAACTTTTACAAACAGTATTTAATCATTCACACTAGTCTCTGCCCCACTGGAGGTTACAATCTATGGAGCATATTCAATTAGCGATCAACATTGCGGCTATGCATTATGTTAATATGGTACCACAACATCGCAGATTACCCTTCGCAAACCCATAGGGTTCCGCAATGAATCCACGATGTTGTGGTAACGCAGAGTGTCCGCTAATTGATTATTCCCTTATATTCCACGCAGACACAGACATGCACAATAGGGTTCTTTTCGTCAGAAGTCAGTTAACCCACCAGTATGTTTTTGGGAGTGTACTAAGAAGCAGAAGCACTCGTAGGAAACCCCCACAAACAAGGAGAATATACAAACTCCATACAGATAGGGCCATGGTTGGAATCAAACTCATGACCTCAGTCCTGTGAGGCAGCAATGCTAATCACTGTGCTGCCACTATATATAATACAAATTACCTCAAAAGATCATTAATAAAGTAGATACACAACTTTTGTGAAATATCACAAATATATAGATCATTGTGTGTTTGCAAACATATGTTAACTGTTAATTTCCTCCCAAAATTACCTGCAGCTACTAGGAAATCCCTGTTCACAATAATTTATTCTGGGTAAAATACTCAGTACTCCAAATTACATTTAAATGTCAGACTAACTTCACTCCAAGGGGTAAATTTATCAAGCTTCAGTTTGGAAAAAGTGGAGATGTTGCCTATAGCAACCAATCAGATTCTAGTTATCATTTATTTAGTACATTCTACAAAATGACAGCTAGAATCTGATTGGTTGCTATAGGCAACATCTCCACTTTTTCAAACCTGCATTTCAAACCAGATTTATTCCCAAATCTAAATTGACATGTCTAGCTTAATGTATAGTGCTTCCCTATAGTGCTTGACTGCCTACCAACATATACATGGAATCCTCCTTCTTTTTTTGAAACACATTTCTAATTGATAATATGATATTATTGGTTAGCTGCTTTCCATAGTAAAGTATTTACTTCAACAAAGTAAAATGTAATGCAAAGAGAGTTATAAACACTGGATGAATCATGCACTTGCATTAGTGGCTGTTAATAACATTTAAATAATAATAAAAAAAGTTAGCTAAACTAAGACTGCATCTTTTGTTCCCTTTTGTTGTTTTGGGGCCGTTTGTCTGGTTGTCATAGAGCTTGTGTAGGTAAATTATTTTAAAATTACTTTACTATGTCTTTCTTTCCACATAATTGGAGATGAATCAAAACATAAAATGGTGGCATTCCCGTTTACCCTTATGTTGAATGTTTATTTTTTTTTATTTTTTATTGTTTCTGTTGATATTAAGTTGCATATACTGTTGCAGTAAATAAGCCATTGCAAGGTTACTCAGATATTTGGTGCAAGTTCTATTGATCCTGAAAGTGATGTATGTTCTTTCCTGTAGGCTCCCGCAAATTGGAATACAACGGACAGACCTGGCATGAACATTGCTTCATTTGTAATAGCTGCAAGCAACCCATTGGATCCCGTTCATTTATCCCTGATAACCAGGCCCATTATTGCATCCCGTGCTATGAGAGCAAGTTAGCTCCACGCTGTACACATTGCAAAAAGGTAGGAGAAGTCAACCAATGCAGTTTGATTTATTTATGTTTATGTATATCTTAAGGAACAGGCATACTTCCTATCTGTTCATCTTTTGCTTATGCCATCAGTTTGAATATTTGTCACTTTCTTTTGTGCTACAAATCACAGAGCTTTACACAGCAGAGGGGAATCGACGACATAGTGCTCAGAGGGGAATTTCCACCTTTTTTGTGTGCCCCAGAATGGCAATTGTAAGGCACCCTGATGTCAGTGGTCATAACAGTGAGCTAATAAGCTCACTGCTGCACCAGGACATCACAGTGCTTTTCTTTGAACACTATCACATATCGTTTGGGGAGAATCGAGTGGAAAGTTCTTCTCATGAGTTTTTCATTTGCAACATCACTGATTATTTTAGTAAAGCCAGAACACTATATAACAACCAGTTCTGTGCATGTAAAGAGCTTGCAACATAACATTAGTGCCTTACTTAATACCTGAAGCAATGCTCAAATAAGAGGTGTTACTTAGGGTAGCTGAACTGCATAGAGCATAGTTACTTATTAAAGTAACCTTAGATTTTATAAGGTAACCCATTGTTACCATATAACATCTCTAACTTAAGTAAGGTGCCCCAAAACGCCCTTAACTATTGGACTTTAGAGCATCTGGGTCATGTACTGTGACTATGTATAGGGGCAAAACATACTTAAATTGTGATCTGTTAATGTCCCCCTATGTTCTCTATAGATATTTTGGCTCAATGTGTAGAATTTTCTTGCAGTGATTTGATAAAGGTGTATCAGTCTTAATCACACATAACTAGCAATCTTTTTATAGAATAACTTTCAAGCAAATCTTTGTTTTTAAGTATAATATTTATATTCTGTTCAATCAAGGTCATTGTTAAGACCATAAAATGGTTTATTATAATGTGCTTGGAACTTGTCGAATACTATGTACATTTCAGACCCCTGTAACTCATAGTTTTCTTTGTACTTTCCAGTCGCTGACCAAAGGAGGGGTGACTTACCGGGATGAGCCATGGCACAAGGAATGTTTTGTCTGCACTGGGTGTAAGATCCAGCTTGCTGGGCAACAGTTTACTTCTCAGGATGAAAAGCCGTATTGCATCAAGTGCTTTGGAAATCTTTATGCCAAGAAATGCTCTGAGTGTACTAAACCTATCACAGGTATTTAACTCTCTGGAACCTTATTACCGTCACAATCTTCTCCTGCTGTAACAACATGTTAGTTCTCTTCTATTACACACTGATGGCTTTGTGACAATAAATAAACACAGGAACTATTGCGCAAGAATTTTTTTTCCTTTAATAATTTGTCTCTTAGTTGGCAGCAAAAAATAATACGGAGAGTATTCAGAAAGTTTCCACATTCTATTGCCAACTGTTTATCCAAGTGCCAAATAGCAAATGTTGATCTATGTCCTAGTTAGCAACTGCTGAAGGTAGATGTTCCCTTTTTCTTTGGTGGTTTGCACCCACTTTTCCAGCTGGCTGTCACTCACATCCCTATGATAAATGTATCTGTTGCGTGCAGTTTTATTTGGTTTATGGCAGTTAGACCAGCACGCACAACTTTCTAATATAGAATCATGGGTGCAGGTACCAGATTATCTCTTTTGCTAAATATAGTGACATAATCTATAGCACCCCCCTCCTTCCTAGTGTGGAGAGGCTCTTACTGTGCCCCTAGAGTACATCTTACAGAATACCAATTATTTTAAATAAAAGAAAAATATTTATTGAAATATGCTAACAAAATAAAGTCCTATCTCCCCCCCCCCCTTTAAAAAAAAAACAAGAAAAAAACGGTATTAAATAAGATTTACTTTGATAGTCTAAGAAATGAAAATGATGTTCCCAGACACTTTGCAATAATGCACTAGCTTTTTCTTTATTTTACTTATGTGTCTGGCTCAAGACTTCTTTTTAAAATAGTATAATCCTCTGCTTCTATACTCCACTAATCAATTCCACTCTCTTCAAAAGCTCAGGGAATAGTGACACTATATGGTATGGTATACTAATCTACATTATAACCCATTCACTGTTGTGTTTCCTTTTAGGTTTTGGAGGAGGTAAGTATTTCTCCTTTGAAGACCGACACTGGCATCAAAGCTGCTTCAACTGCTCCCGCTGCTCATGTTCCCTGATAGGGAAGGGATTTATTCCAGACAATAAGGACCTTCTGTGCCGTGATTGTAACAGTGACCTATAAACTCTCAGAGTTGGCACCATTTATCTGCGCCAGGGTCTATCTCTTCATTTGTCAGGAATCTGCATAACCACATGGAGCAATGCGGTCTAGATTTTCCCAGCAGAAAAGTCTTTCTATACCAGGCTTTTAGACTTTGCACAGAGATTTAATTAACTTTTTGATGGCTTTTGACACTCCAGCTATATATGTCTAACACCTATTTTATTAATGGCTGGAGGTCATGGAAAAATCGGTCTGTATCTTGCAATATATGATGCTGTTATTGCTCAGTAGTCACTAAACATGTGCTTTGTAATTTAAATATTCATAAATATTACATAAACATTTTGCAGCCTATTATGTTAATGGAGGCTAAAGTAAATGAATAGAAAACTAGATAAATACAACAAGCATTTTATAACACTCACAAAGATACTTTCATGGTTATACACCATGAATTAGTGATGCCACTAAGTCTAGGTGAATCAATATGCTGTATTCTCAAGAATATTTGTACAGCCAAAAAATGGCTGCCTCCACTGTGTATAGATGACAGATGCACTTTAAAATATTTTTTATATCTTAAATTGCATAGTCTATTTTAGATGTGTCAAAAATATTATCTACAGTTTTGTATGCATTATGAAGAGTCTTGTAAAATTTGGAGCCACTTTGTTTTAGTATTCCCTTAAGCACATTAAAATTATGTATCGACTGTGATCAATACTGTACAAATGGCATGTTACATTTATTAGATTTCCTCTTACCAGACAGGCTATCACTGATAGTAAAGTGCAGCATAGCCGTTGTTCATGATAATGTAGCCGATCAATTCTGACAGCACTGAGGTGCAAAGTGCCTTAATTTTGTAACTTTGTTCTTGTGAGTTGATAGTCTGCATTCTCACGAATATTAAGCCAATAGTGAATGAAATGAATGAATGAATTTATTTATTTATAGAGTGCCATCAATTATGCATTCTCTGTTGTGTTTAAGTAGTGGGTGCACTTTACTGATGAAAAACAAGTTCTTGGTTGCAAGCCACTGGCTATCAATAAAGTTATTACACTGCTTACTTAGTAAATCATTTAGATTAAGCACCAGTTTAGCTGAATTGATTTTTATTTAAACTATCCTTAAGTATCTTCCCTTTAGTGATAAAACTCATTAAATACCATTACTGTGCATTTGTTATTTGCTCCGTATTGGAATTAGTTACAGTGATGAAACCTATCACGTTTAGGATATTGTGATAACTCGATGTTTACATAGTGTCTATGGCACTTTGCTAGTGTGTTGAAAAAAATAGCATAGTAAAATATTGCAGACTGTATGGCTATCTTGGGACTGTGCTAAAGAGTCTGCCTCCTTTCAGTTTCTGTGTAAGTATTGTGCAGAATGTGGGCTGATTCTCAACCTGTCTCCCAAATTTGATAGGTTAGGAGTACTGCAATTCTCCTATTCTGCCAGGCATATGACATCCAGCAGAGTAGGCTCTTCAGAGTCTGATTAAGATGGTTAAGTCTGATGACCTGCCCTCTACACACTGGCTATGCTTTCTCTTCCAAGACCTCTGTATACGGACTACGCACTCTCCACTTGCATACGGCCACAAAAATTTCAATTTAGTACTGGAGCAGAGGCACTGTATGTGCCTAATCTAGGCTCCATAGCTCCTTGCTGCACCATTGTATCATGATGGTTAAGCTCTCCATTTAAAACGATAAATGAAAAGGCTTCTTAAGTGTAAAGTACTTTTTAGCCTGAGTGGGTTCCTGCAGGTATTATAAATATTTCTACTTTATTGATCTATATCTTCTTTTATAATTTATATATCTATATATATTTATATATATCCTTCACTTAGTTTTAATATTTTAGAATCCCACACATCTGTACCAGAAACAATCATTTTAGAAAGGCATGGCAAATTCTCAAAGAGCAGCACTTTTGTTATTTTTCTGTATCAAGTACTAACATATACTACATATATTTACTATGATGAAAAGAAGTTCAAGGATGTTTCTAGTAACCAAATTGCAATTATGTGTGTCATATTTGAGAAGAGTACGTTTAGAATGTACAATGTTATAATGTTATACTGTTTCATTTCAGAAGTAAATCTTTTTGTTTTACTAGAGATATAGTGCAGCATGTTTACTGTTCCTGAAATATTTCCTTCATATAATCCATGATCACTATGCTCAGTTTGGAAGAATATTATTAAAACTGTAACCACTGCAGATTACTTTTTCGGTAACTACACTCATTGTTTTGGAGCGCTATATCTGCATACTTCCTGTGCAGTGATTCATTTTATCAATACAAGTGTAAAACATGCAGTATTGCAGAGCAATGCTTTAATGGGCTCTTTGCAGTAAGGGCATTAATGACCCTATACTTAATACTATGCATGTTTATTATTTTTTTTATAGCATATTGTATTTTTGTAATAGACTTTGATGCGGGCATATCAGAGTTTTGAGAAAACCAATTAGCAAAGTTTTTGTGGGTTTTTTTGTTTCCCTTGTATAATGTTTTCATCAAATCATGTTAATGTTGTTTAAACCATGTATAATAAAATTATTTTAGCAGAGTGTGGCAAAATTAATACGCAGTGATCTTTTCCTGAGCTCAGCAAATGTGATTTTTATTGTCCCTTGTTACCCACAGTGATATTAGCATTGCATACCTTAAGGAAAGCACATCTGGGTATTCACAAAATAAGTGTTTATTTAGAACACTGGATTTATAAAATAACTATATAAAATCATACATTACATTCTAGTAAGGCACTCAACAAAATATTGAATACAAAAGGATTTTGAAAAATATTAAATGATTCTAGTTTCCAATACTATGGTGGTTGACAGTTGAGGTATAATTAACATGGTTCAGTAACATAGTATAAGATATACTGTTGAATACTTACATTTGGTAAAGTATAATCAAAAATGGAAAACTTCTTAAAATGCTCATTCATTTTCTAGTTGTGCCTAGTATATTACTTAACTATGCTTAGTTTACATTTAATCCTTATCAGAGGCTGTCTTTGCTATTTGAGTCTGTGGATTAAACTTCAAATAAAGCACATTGTCCCTTTCTAAAGTAAGATACCATTGAGTTTGCAAGTAGGGACTAGTACAACCTCCATTCAGAAATAAACTGATGGAAAGGTGGAGGGGTATCTACATAGAAGATTATCATTTACACACATACAAGAGTAACTTAGTTCAGTGCAAATGAGGAGTTGGTGGAACTTTAGAACAAGACTCCTCTGTTATACTGTATATACCAAACTGATTCTGGCCATACGTCATGGACCTGTCTCGTGCTTGTTAGGATGCACAGCACCAACTGTGAAATGAGTAAATTATTTAATACAATAGTTCACTTTACTTGCAAGCTGGGAAATGCAGTTTTCTCATCTTTGTAGATAGGGCAATGATCATTTTAATTGCAATAAACACATTGAATACGGATTCCTAGATGTTTTAGTGATGGTCTGAATAATGCCTATTTTTTACTAACAATGGGCTTCATTTAAAGCAATGAGCCAATCAAGCTAAAGGGTACAAATTTGTACTTTGACAACCCATTTTGCGATGCACGTGCATTTTTTTTGCATGTCATTTTCACATTATTTACTAGAGTAGAGCTGGGATGTGCCGCTCTCTAAACTCTAAATCTGTCTGCACATTCTACCCAATGCATCATGGTTGCACCTTCAGGTATATAGAAAGGGACTCAGTTTACAAATCTAATTGATGTATAACTAAAAAAAAAAAGAAAGCCATTAGAAATATCATTTTCCTATCACAATATTTTGTAAAGCAGCTGGGAATGGGTTAAATTACTGTTAGTTACTGTGCAGGGCTTAGTAATAACAGACTACAGGGTGCTCCTGAAATGGATTGGGAGCTCAGTGATTTTAGCCAAAAAAGGAAATGAGAAAAGGATTTGTGAAGGGCTGAGTTTGTGGGCGGAGGGAGTTGGGACACATCTGGATTTTATCCTTGTCATGGGTATTCACAGCACCATGTCTCCTATGTGGAAGCAGTCCCAGCAGCATTCTTGGACACACATTAAGGAGGAAAACAGTGTCAATCTCTTGCTGCCTACAGATACAGAACAATAGAATCTGCAATGCCTGAAACATGTGTTATTGTATTATTTGCAATATTGTTTCTGTATTTTGTTTTATTTATATTCTATTGTTATTATAGTCATCCGTTTCTTTTTCTGTGTTAGATAGAATGTATCATATCCTGTTTAAAAACCAAAACAACTAAATTTGTATAAAAAGCAATGTTACATGAGCGGTTTAGAACACAGTGGTTTTTCAAACAGGAACCACAGCATACTAAAGTGTTCCCACATTATTCCATTAAAATGAAAAGGCCACTGTTCCCCTGGTACACCTTATGCAGAGTTTCATCAACACTGGTGTGAGAAGGGAATCCATTTAGTGTTTGATGACTTCAGAGCACCACAGTTTTCCTTGTGGGAAAAGCAAAGGATTTTAAAACATCCACGTGTCATTACGCTTAGTATGCAAGATAAATGCTCCAATCACTTTCTTATAGTCTTATAGTGCACTATCATTTTTCATACAAAATTTTCCACCAAACAATGGAAGCTAACATACCTCTAAAGAATGAACATTTAGAAACTACATGGGAGAAAAATATTAAGGAAATTGTCATAGTATGCACCTCTGCCCAACACTTATGGACTGTAGACCAAAGTCATTTGTTATCAATCCATATAAAGAATTCCCAATTTGGACAAGGGCTGCCTAAGGTCACAAGAAGAATGAAATAGTGTCATTTTTTATGGTTGCAGTATGTAAGAACAAAGCTGAAACGAAAACAGCATCTGCAAGAAATTGCGCAAGCAATTGACGACAATTTTTTCTGTTCCATACATTGCTAGTAAACCAAAATCAATGCAATAGATGTGATGTCATTCTGAGCTAAACCATATGAGTCTGTAGATCAGGGGACGGCAACCCCGGGCACACGTGCCAGATGTGGCACGCCGACGATTTCTGTCTGGCACACCGGCACTGTAACTGTCAGACTAAAGAAGCTGAAGATACCTGAAACAGAGAAGTAGCTACTGTGAATGAAGATACGGACTCCAGAAGCATAGGAGGAACTGGGGGCACAACTATGAGGCATAGGAGGAACTGTGTGCACAACTATGAGCATAAGAGGACCTGGGGGCACAACTGTGAGGCATAGGAGGAATTGGGGGCACAACTATGAAGCATAGGAGGAACTAGGGGCACAACTATGAGGCATAGAAGGAACTTCAAGCACAACTATGAGCATAAGAGGACCTGGGGGCACAACTATGAGGTATAGGAGGAACTGGGGGCACAACTATGAAGCATAGGAGGAACTAGGGGCACAACAATGAAGTATAGGAGGAACTGGGGCACAATTATGTGGCATAGGAGGAACTGAGGGCACAACTATGAGGAACTGGGGGTACAACTATGAAGCTTAACATGAATTGGGGGCACAACTATGTGGAATAAAACTGGTGGGGCACAGGTTTGTGACATAATATGATCTGGGAAACAACTATGTGGCATAATATGAACGGGGATACTATTGTGTTGCATAACATGAACATTAATTTGTAGGTCCCATTACTATTAATATTATAATGATATTAGCATGGTAAAATAAGAAATAATTAAATGATATATAAATACACAGTGTTCAAAGAGTATATTTAGTAATTTTTAAGATCAAAACAGTAAAACAAGTGGCGTATGGCATACCACCATATACGAGCAAACTGAGACCACTATATATATATATATATATATATATATATATATATATATATATATATATATATATATAGTGGCCACACAGGGGGTTTCTGGCTGCCTAGAAACCCCCTAAACAGATTACAAATGGGCAATAGCATGCAGAGCATAGAGGAGCCTGGACAGAGAAAAGAAGCAGGAAGAAGACAGAGAGAAGAAGATGACAACAAACCCAGGAGCAGACAGAGCAAGAAGATTACAGAGCAAGGAGAAAATAGAACAAGATGACGCAGAATGCAAAGAAAAGAGGAGCCCTAAGGTAAGTATATTGCTGAGGGGGGGGCTGTAAAAATGATAGTATGGGGAGAGGGGGGCTGTTGGAGCTGCTTTAAAAGAAGCGGGGGAGGTGGGGGCTATAAAAAAAACGGGGAGAGGGTTGTAAATAACGTGGGGAAAGAGTAGGCTGTATATAATGGGGGATGAGTGAGGAGACTGTAAAAAATAATGGTAGGGGAGAGGGGGCTTTAAATAAAATGGGTGGCGAGAGAAGGGATTGTAAAAAAACAGAAAAAACAGGCGGGGGAGAAAGGGGGCTGAAAAGAACAGGGTGGGAAGAGGGGGATCTGGAGAGACGGGTATTCTTTGGGCTTCATAAATATATAGTACTTTAATATAATAAATAATTAATTATAAAAAATAAATAAGGACTATGTTTAAGAAGGCGGTTATGTGTTTATTAGCAATAATAATCTCTGTTAAGTGTGGTGGAAATTTGTAAGCCATTAATTTGATTGTGGGGCTGGTGGGGGGGAATAGGCCTTTGTATTGAATGGCAATGCTATTAATGCCGGAGCTGGTGAGGGGTGAAATTATTTGGCTTATTAAATGTGAATGTTATTAAATTTAATGTCAGGATTGGTGAGGAGGGATATGTCTGTTAAATGGGTAATGCTATTATTTTAATGTTGGGGATGGTGAGGGCTGTTAAATAAATGGAAATGCTATTCATTTAATTTTGGGACTGGTTTGGGAGAAATCTGTCAGTTTATTTAATGTGAATGCTTTTAATTTAATGGGGCTGGTTTGTGGTAAGGAGGCTTATTTATTTAATGTAAACACTAACGTTGGGCTGGTAAGGGGGAAGTTGACCTAATTATTAAATGCAGGTGCTATTTGGTTTCATGTTGGGGCTATATGGGGAAAAATAAGCATAGTCATTAAATGTGAATATTATTAATTAAATTCTGGGACTGACTGGGTACAAGGAGACCTGTTTATTGAACATAAAAAGCTAATGATTTAATGTCGAACTGGTTGGGGTTAGGGTGGCCTAGTGTTTAGTCATTGCTCGACTTTCCAAGAAGTGAGTGAATAATAACTATCTCTTTTCCAAACAGGGCCCCAACACCCGACCAAGGAGAAACTGCGTTTAAGACATCGGCAGCAGCACCAGGTAGGAATGTCCCCTCTGGCTGTGCGTTCCCACATGTGTGGGGGAAGCAGCCGGGATGCCAGTGCTATGTCTTGCCCAGGACACTAAAATGTTTAGTTATGACACTGAAAGCATGTATTAACATGCCAAACATAGGCCTGATGTACAACACCGCGGTTGTTAATCCAACAGCGTCGCGGCTGCTGTATATTCTAACATAGCTGAAATGGAGTTACTGACCGTTCTGCTGCTGAACAGTGGTGAGTCCAAAAGAGATATGAGGGTATATACATATACATATAGCATGGTTCGGCAAACTTTTTCTACCAGTGCGCTGGTAAAAAATCTTTTCAATTCCAGAAGTGGCAGTTGTACACACACACACGCAAACACACACACACACATATATATATATATATATATATATATATATATATATATATATATATATATATACATACAGGGGCAAACGCAGGACTTTTAAATGGGGTTTTCTATATTATTCCAAAAATTATGAGGTAGCCTTCACTGGACTATGCATGCGTGTGTGTATGTGTATATATATATGTATATATGTGTTTGCCCCTGTATGTATATATATATATATATATATATATATATATATATATATATATATATATATATGTGTGTGTGTTTGCGTGTGTGTGTGTGTACAACTGCCATTTCTGGACTTGAAAAGATTTTTGCCAGTGCACTGGTAGATAAAGGTTGCCGAACTCTGCTCTAGATTGTAAACTCTTCTGCGTAGGGTTCTCGTTTCTATGTTGTCTCCAAGTTGTGTAATATCTAAACCTAATGCTCATAGTAGACTATATGCTTATTCTGTGCAGCCCTGTGGGGATGTTGGTTTTTAGAAATAAATGATAGTAAAGCATTACATACATTAATAGTAGTCAAACACAATCTGTATTGTTAACTAAAGGTTCGTGGCCTGTCCATGTCATAGATTCAAGTTCCACGATAGCTTTGGGAAAGGTTAGTGTATCTCCACTTGTTCTAGGGATCAAACTTACAGGTGCGCAGTGTTGTATACTTGCACACTAGACTTTTATCCATCTCTAGATCTAAATCTGGATTTTGCTGCTAAGTACTGACTGGTGGGTATAGGTTGGCTAGCGGGCCATTAAATGTGACCCAGAGCTAAAAACAGGTTGTTTTGGCTGTAGTGCATGATGCAACATACTTAAAGTGCCTACTCTTTTGTTGCTTTATACAGGATATTTTTCCACATTGCCTAGTAGAAAGAGATGGGAGATAGTATTAGTAATTTCAAACATTCATGCTGACTGCTTGCATTTAGGACAGTGGGCAGTGTCTTATCTTTGTCTTTGATGCCATACATAATGCAAATGAGCCCAGCAAACTGATTTGACGTGTGTAATCAAATGTGTCACAAGATCTAAGAGTTATGACGAGGAATCCAAATCTTGATTCATTGAATTATTCATGCTTGGTCCTAAAGTTGAAAAGATTTGTGATGCTTATATAAAGTGTCTCAACAAGCACAGCATATGATATCTGGTATACGTCAGCTAGTCTTTCTCAATAAGGACATTCCAGACAGACAAGGTCAATGTAGCTCAACTTTCTGCAACTCCACCGATAGCAAGGGCTGTGTTTGTATAACCTAAGGATTAAAGTTCTTTATCTAAAATTACAGCCTAATGTTCGAGGTCACAACTTTTCATGAGTCTGCAACAGACTATTTTCCATACCCTGGTGATGCGCACCACAATATTGTAGTTGGCTACTGTAAGTGTAACTGCATTTTGTTTTCTTTTCTGTTCTTTGTTACCTGATCTGGATCTTATTTTATATGTGCCAAGCATTCATTAGTCTTGTATAAATTGGCATAAAGACAATTAGGACAAAAAACACAGTCATAAGACATAGATATACACTGAAACACATACAAACTGGCACAGAGGAAAGTAGCTAGAAACAGATGGGAGAGGCTACATAACATCATACCAATGTAGATTTTGGCTATAAATGCAGACATTACTTTTAATTATGCTGGGGAATTTCAAGTAGCTGCTATGTTCTATTGATTAAATTGATCTTGCTAGTGTATAATCATGGGATTTAGCCCATTATGTTCATCTTCAGAGACACAAGTACATATTCTGCCAAAAATGTCTAGTACTACCTAGTACTAGACATACTAGTACTTCAAGTAAGTATTTGTCACTTTGTCCATCTCTAAATGCTACAGCTATACATAGGCGCTACACTTTGAAGTGGTGTACACCTGAATATCACTTTGATTTATTTATTTATACATGGCAACCTGGAACAGGCATGTTTTTATATAATTAGGCAGAGTTTAATATTTTCATAACCGTGGCACATACAACATCTCTGCTGTGCTTTCTTTTTATCTTTTTAGTATATAATTTTATGTGTATAAATTGTGGCTTAGTGGTTAGTCTCACAGCGCTGGGGTCATGAGTTTGATTTCCGTCCACGGCTTTATCTGTGTGCAGTTTGTATGTTCTCCCCGTGTTTGTGTGGGTGTCCTCTGGACGCTCCAGTTTAATCCCACAATCCAAAAACATACTAGTAGGTTAATTGGCTGCTATCAAATTCACCCTAGTCTGTCTGTGTGTGTGTGTTAAGGAATATAGACTGTAAACTCTAGTGGGGCAGGGACTGATGTGAGTGCATTTTCTGTACAGCACTGCGGAATTAGTGGCGCTAAATAAATAAATAAATGATGTTGATGATGTAAAGTCATGGCCAAAGAACGCAGAAGGAAAAAGTAATGTATTTAGTGAAAATTCAAGATGACATGAACGGGGCAATATATACACCCTTTAGGTGTATAACCAGAAGAAAATGTGTACTACTACTAGTTTCGGGATGAGTTTGTTTCATTCCAGATTAGTCTCACGCATTTTTCCATGCTAATCTGATTGCAGAGCATCAGGCAGACTTTTCAGTGTGATAAGCAGCAGAATGCTGCTTAAGACCACAATACTAAAACTAGATGAATGTTCCAGAATAGCAGGCACATGAACCACCATTCTAGTATATCAGTCAAATATGCTCAGAGAGAAAGTGTGTTAATGTTCCCTCATTTCCTCTCTGAGCAGCATAGAAGCAAGGTGCACTGCGGAGCGGCAGCAGAGCAGCTTGTTAGTTGGGAAGAGGGCGGTAGGATAGCTGTTAGAGGGGCAATGCAAGAGAGATGAGGAGGCAATGGAAGAGAGAGATAATTCGGAAATGGAAGAGAGATATGGGAGTAATGGGAGAGATGAGGATGGCAATAATAAACAGATGACAGTGGGGCAATGTATATGTGTGTGTATATCTATCTATGTATGTATGTATGTATGTATGTATCTATCTATCTATCTATCTATCTATCGATCTATATATATATAGATCTTTTTTGGAACTCCTGCTGTGACCCCCAGGATAGCATTCCGGTTTGGCAGTTTCCAAAGATTGAGATCCAGATGTTATGGAGTCTTAGGCAGATCCTTTAAGACCAGGCTTCAGACCATTGCGTCAGGAACCATCACGAGGACCTATTTAACATGGGGAAGTCTCGCCCCAGAATAAGTGGATATGGGAGTTAAGGCGCTATGGCAGCCACCACCATAACTGTTTGGTTTGTAGGTGTGACTGGCAGAAGTGTTCTCTCATACTCCACAGTCGTCCCATGTACGCACAGGACCTTCTCCTCGGGGAACCGAGTAGTTATGGTTTCGGGCAAGGCAGAGCTGTAAACCATTGTAAGTTCACTCCCAGCGTCAACCAATGCCAAGACAAGGTTTTTGGTTGATAAGCACCGGAACAAACAAGGATTCCTGTTGTGGGACTTTGGTAAAACAGCTTGGAAAACAGGTCCAACATGGGCAACAGAACAGTCCATGGGTTCCAGTAGTGTAGGACACTCGGCCCTCAAGTGGCCTGGCTCACCACTTTCAAAACACTTCAGATTAGACACCTTTGTAACCAGCCCCCTGTCTGTAGCAGTTTTACCATTGGGTCCTGTAGCAAGGCTTGTCAAACCTTGTTTTTGACGTAGCATCGGCTTTGGCATGAACACAGGTTCTTTGGTCATTTCCTGTAGCGCACAAAACCTCTCTACCACTGTGGCAAGCTCTTCATAACTTTGTGGGTCTGATTGCAGCACCCACTTTGCAGACCGTGGTCCAGCCCCTGGATGCAGTGATCTATCGCTAGAACTTCAATAATCCGGGTAGGTGAAGTCTCCTCAGGCTGCAGCCGTTTTCTATTTTCATATAAACTTGCTGAGTCTCGTCAGTCAGATATGGCGCCTGCCTCTCGGCCCAAATTCAGGAGGCCATTTTGCCCTTTTTGTAGCTCTCTCAAAGGACACCTGATATGCCTCTATGTCATCAGCTGGTGATATATATATATATATATATCTGTGTGTAGTATTTCATAGTGTCAAAGGGGGCAAACACACTCGTGCTTATTTCTAATTTGGACTGACTGTACAGAAGGCAAAATTATGTTACATTCTGTTAATAAACATTACAAACTATTCTAGAGCACAGATTAACTTTGACAAACTTAAAGTAAAACTACTCAGTACAAAGTTTAGTGGAGTATGCAGAGTGAGGTACCATGCGCCTAGCCCCTACAAGGCCCCCTTTAACTGAACGTGATGATGACAGATTATTACATGTACCATATTGTTGCCTGAATTTTTTTATTTATTTTTTATGTTTCTGTAGTCATTGTACAATCTATCCCGGCCATCCAAGTGGAGCAACAATAGTTCACTACAATAATAAATAAATCCATGCCTACTTACCCTACCTATATCATGACACTGACTACACCCTCTCTGGTAACTGCAACCTGATTCCTAGCACATAATAAATTCTTCACTCTACATCCGGGAAATATTTTTGTGCCTAAAGGGAGTACATACTGCCCTCTAGCTCAGGTAGCAAATAGCTGACTGAAAAAGGGAGAAGTTAAATTCATGTTTTAATTATTGATGATCTGGGAATGGTAAGCGCTCCCTGAGTATGTTTAAAATGCAGTTTCTCTTAATATAGATAGATAGATAGATAGATAGATAGATAGATAGATAGATAGATTCAATATGCAAAAAGTGAGGGGGTAAGGAGAGCAGCCAAATACCACTACTGCACTTCTCACACCATCTCTTCTTGCATGTTTTGATTATTAACCTGCCCAAACTGTAGGAGTTATAATGGTAGACCTGCAGCCACAATAGTCCCTTAAATATAGAACTGCTGCAATAGTAGTATCTTGGTAGTTGACCTTAGAAGAAGAGTACTGTTTATCTAGGGTACAGTCAGGGCCGCCGAGAGGGGGGGGGGAGCGGGTACAGTTTACCCGGGACCGGCCATGCCAGGGGGCCCGGGCCGGGCCCTCGCTGCTAATTAAATTAATTTATTTTATTTCTCTCTCTTGCGCTTTTTTTTTTTTTAACTTTTTTTATTTTTTTTCCCGCGGGGGGGGGGGAGGGTGGTCTTGGGTTTCTTGGGAGCTGTAAGAAAAAATTAATTAAAAAAAAAAAAAATACTCACGTGATCGCGCGGCGCCGTGTCCCTCCTCTCCTCCATTCACACTGACTGCCGGGCGTGACGTCATCAAGTCACGCCTGTCAGTCAGTGAGGAGCGCCGCAGCCAGCATGAAGAAAGAAGACAGAAGAGGAGACAGAAGAGCAGAAAAGAAAAGAAAGAAGTTGACAAAAGGTAAGTAAAGAAACGGAGAGGCTAGGGGAGGAAAACAGGGAG
The DNA here is from genome assembly GCF_038048845.1 of Mixophyes fleayi. Classification (NCBI taxonomy): domain Eukaryota; kingdom Metazoa; phylum Chordata; class Amphibia; order Anura; family Limnodynastidae; genus Mixophyes; species Mixophyes fleayi. The sequence goes on along the minus strand of NC_134403.1, from coordinate 207,162,929 downwards.
GGACAGTACTATAAAGAAAGGGGACAGAGAAACAGAGGAGGAAAAAAAGGAGAGAGCCACAGAGTAATAAAAAAAAAGTGGGAGAGAGGAACAGAGGAGGAAAAAAAGGAGAGAGCCACAGGGGAATAAAAAAAAAGTGGGAGAGAGGAACAGAGGAGGAAAAAAAGGAGGGAGCCACAGGGGAATAAAAAAAAAGTGGGAGAGAGGAACAGAGGAGGAAAAAAAGGAGAGAGCCACAGGGGAATAAAAAAAAATTGGGGAGAGAGGAACAGAGGAGGGAAAAAAAGTGGGAGAGAGGAACAGAGGAGGAAAAAAAGGAGAGAGCCACAGAGGAATAAAAAAAAATTGGGGAGAGAGGAACAGAGGAGGGAAAAAAAGTGGGAGAGAGGAACAGAGGAGGAAAAAAAAAGTGGGAGAGAGGAACAGAGGAGGAAAAAAAAGTGGGAGAGAGGAACAGAGGAGGAAAAAAAGTGGGAGAGAGGAACAGAGGAATAAAAAAAGTGGGAGAGAGGCACAAAGTAAAAAAGAAGGGGGAAAAGCAGCATGGAGGTCGCAGTGTGAGCATAAGGGGGTACAGTGTAGTTGTGATGAAGGGGCACAGTAATGTGTGTGATGGCACAGGGGGCTTGTTGCAATGTAGTGTGTGTGAGGTAGGTGGCGGCTGATTAATGGGCGCTATTTTGTTTGTAGCGTGATGGTGAGGCAATTTAATAGTAGGGACTATTAATTTAAGATGGGGTGGTTTGGGGGCTATTGAATCTTGGGATGAGTTTAGGGAGAATGAGGTCTATTTATTAAATGTGACTATGAATTATTTAATGGCAGTGATGGTTGCGGGAAATAGGTATTGCTGGGGCTGTTTGCAGGAAGTGAAATAGGTTTATTTATTAAATGTGAATACTATTATTTTAATGTTGGGGCTGGAGGAAGGCCTAATTATTAATCGTGAGTGCTATTGATTTAAGGCCGGGGCTGGCTGTAATTTTCTAAATGTAGCCATTTTTTTTTCAAAATAGGTCCTTCAACATTCCTGGATCCGGACAAGCCACAACTAAAGAAACCAGCAGCCACAGGTGGAGAAAGTGAGAAGAACAGGTAGGAGAGAGCAGCACAGTGTGTGAAATGTTGTGATTCTAGTAGGGACAATACCAATTTTTGGTGAATGTTGTGCCCAATGTAAGGTGTAGGCCAAGACTGAACTGTGTTGTGTACACACTGCATTGTTTGTATACTACACTGTGGTGGTAGATGTCCTGAAAGTCAGGAGTGCTTGAACATATGTGACGCTCCGGCGAATTGAGAGCCTAGTGGTTTTTATGTTAGCCACGCCCCAATGGCACGTTTGCCACGCCCCCAAATGCATGACCACACCTCCCAAAATTTTTGCACCGCCGTTTGGCTAGCCACGCCCCTGAATGTATGACCATACACCTAAATTGTTTTGCGCCGCCGTAAGGTGGCGCAAAAAATTTTTGGGGCTTACTTGAATATGAGGGGGGCCCCATGAATTTGTTGTACCCGGGCCCTGAATTCTTCTTGGCAGCCCTGGGTACAGTTCCCTCTTTATTTGTATGTAAAATACAACAAAAGAATAAATGGATGAATAATTACATACATACACACACATACATACATACATACATACATACATACATACATACATGATTAAATTAGCAATTGCATGTTTATGTAGCAATGAAAAGATTTAAACACTGACGTTTTTAGAACTCACAATTGTGTTTTTGATTATCTTACAAATCTCAACTAAATTAAAACTTGTGGCTCAGGTTGTTGAAGCTCAGGCTCCTACTGCCATGATGGGGTTAATAGAACTAGCTGTAAGAGTAAAAGTGGAGCCTTAGAATGAATGGAGGAATATGACTGTGCTAGGTAATTTATAACAGCTGTCTGTCCCATGGGGTCAAGTTTAGAATTACGTCAGTTAAAAATGAAATCTCCAACTCACAGAGCGAGTGACTCATTCATCTGATCTAGTAGAAGACCGCCAGGAGAACAGACATTCTGCATATAGTGCTGAAACAAGCAATGATAATGGGTTATTTAAAGGCTGTATGTGGAGGGTAACATACATGGTTGCCCAAACATTTGTGATATCTAGAACATGGTTGTATGACAGTGTTATCCATTATAATGCATTTATGATTTTTACTTGTGCTTTCAAAAGGCACATAAGAATAAAAATGTATTTGCTATAAGCTTTAATGACATATTTTATTATTGACCTAGAAGACAAAGTCCAAGGGGTAAATATACTAAGGTGACGGTTTTTTATGCAGTTTGCAAACCGCCACACATTGGATGCGTTTTCTGCTCCAAACTGCTGGATTTACTGTCAGTTTAGAGGCTGAAAACTAAATGAAGTGGGGACAATCACCCTGATATATAAGACGACCTCACATTAACCGCATTCATAACAGTAATAGAATTATATATAGAATGTAGGAATTGGTATTGAGTTTTTCAGGAACTTGCTAACCAACTACCAGTTTTATATGTGAAAATCAAATAATTGGATTCAACTAGATTAATTAATTTTGTTTTACCGTGCGATTGCGATTAGTATGCCTTGTGTAACGACGCAATCACACGGATTAATAACACACACATTACATTCGTACTTACACTTCTAAATAGTACACATGTATTAAGGTTCCAATCCACATTTAATTATTAGTACAATGTATTAGAGATTATTTATACATAAATGATAATATATTAAAGGTATCTAAGGCTCAGGAAATAGAAAATGTATGTCACGGGCACTAGGAGTCTTTGCCCAGGATATCACCAGATGATGTTCTTACCAGAGTAATATAGCTGGTACTATGGTCCTCTGGTAGCAGGGTGACAACGGAACAGGAGAATCAGCAGATTTTGAGAGAATGCTCAATGAAAGTCTATGACTAGCAGCAACTGGTAATGACTTAGATGTATGAACACGAGGAACCAGATGGACAAGTAAACGTGAGGAGAGTCAGTGGTCTGCATACAGCAAGTTGTACCACTGCTATAGTGAGGAGGAATGTCCAGGAGTAGAGAGGAGGTAGTGAAAGTCAGTGGTCTGCGTATAGCAAGTTGTACCACTGTCTATAGTGAAGGAATGGGTTCCAGGTGCTAGTAGGTAACGGGGAAGTCAGTGGTCTGCGTACAGCAAGTTGTACCACTGCTTATGTGAGAGGATACTTGAAACTGGTGCCAATGGGAAACAGGAGTCAGTGGTCTGCGTTCAGCAAGTTGTACCACTGCTATATATATGTGAGGAGGGGCACGAGGAGATGAATGGAATACAGAGGATACACGGGCGGCACACGGAACTTGATCCCACGATGATAACCACAATACAATAATAACTGACAAGCGCTGCTTGAAGTATGCAAAGTCACTATAGAGATCCAGGTAATAGGAAACAAAGTCAATAGTAACAATAGCTTCAGTAGATGGAAGACTCCGGAGATGAACACAACACAGTCCAGACGGATATGCAACACAATAGCAAAGTCAATGGAAAGTATGCATACCGCGGTTCAGGAGAGCAGGTTGTCAAGGAGCAGTGCAAGGATACCTGAACGGCTGAACGCCGGCAGGAGGAGAGACCACTGGAGGATGGAAGCGGTAATCAGGTTGGTGCAGCGCACGAAAGGTAACCGGTAATCAAAATAGCAATACTCAGGAAGCAGTAGTAAGTAAAACTGGAAACATGATGAACACGGGAGAGTTGAGGCTGTCTGGTATCCGGCAGTAGTAGCGGAGGCAGCGGAGGGGAGACACGCTGAACACAGGAGAGTAGAGGCGGTCTGGAATCCGGCAGTAGTAGCGAAGGCAGCGGAGAGCAGACACGCTGAACACCAGAGAGTTGAGGCGGTCTGGAATCCGGCAGCAGTAGCAGATAGGAATCAGCTGAGTGCAGACACGAACACAGGAGAGTTGAGACGGTCTGAGATCCGACAGCAGTAGCAGATAGGAATCAGCTAAGTGCATACACGATCACAGGAGAGTTGAGACGGTCTGAGATCCGACAGCAGTAACAGATAGGAATCAGCTAAGTGCATACACGATGAACACAGGAGAGTTGAGACGGTCTGAGATCCGACAGCAGTAGCAGATAGGAATCAGCTAAGTGCATACACGATGAACACAGGAGAGTTGAAGTGGTCTGGAAACCACAATCGTAGTAGACAGGAATCAGCTGGAGCTGAATACACGAGGAAACACAGGAACATCTTCAGAGGCTCATGGGGAATGAGACTCCAAGATCAGGCAACTAGGTAATGATCACAGGTGGTTTAAATAGGGAGGGTTGCCTGATCATCCAATTAATTAAAAGCAACAGGTACTGAAGGTTTCATAAGGGCTGCACATGCGCAGACCCTCAGGATGGCGGACAGCCACGGTTCCTGAACACAGGAGAAATGGCACTCACAGTCCGGTGAGTGACAATTTATCATGTTTAGTGTCATTTTGATCTACACATTACCATGAGGAATCCGCTACTATCAGCTAAGTGATCGCTTTCTGTAATCGCTGGTTATGGAACTTATGTGCAAAACAGAATACTAATTTGCACCCCTTGCTTTGTAACATGGTTTTGTCCAGGAGGCTTAAATAAGAAGTTTCTTAAGTTAAGATCCTTAATGAATAAGGCCCATTGTGTTTGGAATGCAAATAGGTTGGTAAAATCTGGATTAGTTCAGTTCCCTTAGGCACAACATGTGCTCAGCTGTTGGAGTGAGCTGGCCACACCTTATCAGAGGAATCCTTTGAACTGACCTATGATTTGCATTATACTGGACTGACATGAATGCTGGACCAATGAAGACCTCTCTGACTGTTATCTGTGTACATAGTGACATCATCAGTGGGTTTTTTTCTTAATTGAAACTGCATATAAACAAGCTTCTCTGGGCCATTGTTCTCTCTTCCTAACAACAGATAACATGACTGTATCTTAACCTGGGCACAGGTGAAGCGCTAGAGTGAAATTTTTATGTATTAGGTTTTTATACTTTCTTGTTTATTATAATATCTTTTATGTGTCATAATGGCTTGCTGTAAATCTTGCTATATTTTGCAAGTAAATGTCTTTGTGCGTTGGAACCATAATAATTGCATTGGACAATGTTTATTGGTAAGTGTCAAAACAAATATAACATATAGTATTAAAAAGATGTGATATTTTGGTCCAATCCAATTAGAATTTATGTCACTCATTCAGAATGTTTTCTGATAAATATGAAAATACCTACCCACTAATATCTACATTATTTTAATTAGAATAATATTTCACTATTTAACATGTATTTTATGGGTATATAATAAAAGTTACATTTTAATTTATACTTGGTCCAAGGCGGTCACACATATATTCTTCTGATTATTACCAACTTGTGAATACTAACAATGTACCTTGTGAAACTGTTGCCCCAGTAGTGCCCCACATAGATAGTAGTTCCTTTTCTTTCCTATTATATGTAAACTAGAACCACAACCCATGTGTTGTGGTTTGTAAACTCGGAATCTGCATATAGTTCAGGCCAAACCACATGGTAAAAGCACATGAATTTTTATCTTTCCATTTGGCCTGATTCATTAAGGCACGTAAATTGCTATAAGTGCGGTATATACACCAGTTACAGGTCAGGCGTAAGTGCTGATTACTATTGCTGACGGCTGAGTATGCATCTTAGAACTTGTGTTTTCAATCAAGAACAACTATAAAAATGGATGTTATGTACAGTTATGTATATAAAATAAATGTATTTCATGGGGGGGATGAAAAAAAAACCTTTTATTTTTAATGTTTTGTCATTAATGATTATATTATTAATAGGTGACATTAATTAAATTAATTATTAATAGGTGACATTAATGAAGTTTTTTTTCTGTGCGTTCTTTTGTGACTTTATATTCTACTTCTGTATTGGACGTATCCTGCAATGTATTGTCTGTTAGAGCAGAGCGGACGTAGACCCTTATCAACAGACGTACCTTTACATCCTCTCCATGAATACGGACATGTGTATGACCGATTTCTGTACGTTTAAAAAAAAAAATGCAAAATATGTTCATTTTGCGCACCTTAATGAATCAGGCACCCTGTGATTCTAACTTTATAAGCTCCACTTTTATATATATTTTTCATTTGTAATACTCTCCTGCTAAATACTATGCCTGTCCATGTAACGCTTAATATTTTCACCATTGATTTAAAGTATTTACAAATATGCTGTCTTCTCTGCATTAAAGGGAACTGGTCTTCCAATCTGAAAGTCTCAACTAATTCTCACTTCTAGACCCACCATGCAATGTTAAACTATAGTGACCAGGTAGCGTGCTCTTTACATGTACCTGCCCCTATTTTCCTGCTTAATCAGGGTAATATAATATAACAGGAACCCGAGTAGTATTTTTTTCCAAGTGAATTAAAATAGAGAAGTCCCTTTGATTATGTGACTACTTACTACATAATTGCAAGTACACATTGTATTGTACTATTTTTTTTCTTTCATTGAAGTACATCTGCACCGAATTACCCAAAAAATCAGGTTAATCCAGAACCCTCATTTAGGAGCTTCACTTTTATCCTGGCAGTGATTGATGGACTCTTTTGTTGTACTAATTTTCAAGGGATGTTTTCTTTGTAATAGTTACTAACATTATCTAGCACTGGTTGTATTCTTTATAATAAAGACAAATAAAAGTAATTGGAGATTGCCTCTATGAAGTTAATGAATACAGCAATTGAACTTAACAAATTGAATAAATCAGATCAATTCTCAGCAAGTGGAAGCCAAAAGAGATGGACACGATTTTGCCTAATCTCACAACTCAAATTACCAAATGAGTCTTTGAACAAGGTAGATCTATAATGAAATCTATTAATGTATATGTCCAGGAATGAGTTTGGGCCGGCAGTGGGGTAATTGACCAGTCGGAAAACTCTTTGAAACTATTGTTCAAGTCATCCAAGAGTTAATAAATGCCTTGACATTTGATTTTAGATTCGGGGGTAAATGAATCAAGCTGAGAGTTTTTCAGCGGGTTTAAAAAAAACCAATAAGGTTTTAGCTATCATTTATTTAGTACATTCCACAAAATGATAGCTAGAATCTGATTGGTTGCTATAGGCAACATCTCCACTTTTCAAACCCGCTGGAAAACTCTCAGCTTGATACATTTACCCCTAGGTCTTTAAATTAAACTATCTGATAACCACACAGTTTTTATTAAATCCAGGTTGTCCAGTGCATTCATTTTCATGGCCCTCTTTCATTACTGCCTCTCTCTGAAATAGTTAAAATAAGAAAACAGTAAGAGATGTTTTCTGGTGGACTTAAGACTGCGATGTCTGCAATTGAGAGGAGAGGTCTGAGCTTAATGAGTCTACAATTTGGTACTCTGATATTATGGCATAGTGCCTGTATTATATATGTATCTGCCTACACAAATTTAAGATAAAGCTTTGACTTTTAAACTCTTTGTTTCAGACATGTAGGTAACATTAACCAGGTTTTGATTTCCAATGTACATTAAGGGCCTTATGGTGAGTTGTAGGTATACCCATTTGCGTACTGTAAATTACTAAAATTTGCACTGAGCACGCCCACAAAGAGAGCACATGTATATATGCACATGCAGAGTTGTGCGCATCTGATGTTTGCATGTCTTTACTTTTGGAGTGGCATATCAGGTTGGGGATGGGGCAATCTAAGTAGGCCAAGTACAGTATGGACATAAATGAGACCTGACCAGATATAAATATATATGGCTGTCAGGAGCCGTATATTAGAGGTCAGGTGCAAATACATATTGATGATAATGGTCACTCAACTTCAGGCCCTAAGTGTTTGTGTTTATGCAGTGCAGATATCTGATCCTTCTCCCGATAGGACTGTTGAAAGCAGGCGCGGGCTGGCAGATTTCAGCCCAGGGAGCGCACAGGCGGCCACATCACATGACACGCGATATTGCATCCGGGGGGGGCGGCCAGCCGGCCTTCCGGCCGGCCCTCACAGCAGTGAGGCTGAGCGGCCCAGGGGGGCCGATGCCCCCCTGCCCCCCAGCCCAGCCCGCCCCTGGTTGAAAGGGACAAACCTGAAGTCGATGGGTTGGTGAAGGTAGAATCGTGAGGGGCAAAGTTGGAGTTCATGAACAGGCAAACAAGCTAGACTCTTTGAAGCATCAACAAAGAAATGCAGGAAATGTCTTGAGTTTTAGCAAAAGTGCTGTTTGCAGTAAGTGTTATTATAAGTGTTGAATCATCCATTATGTTTTTACTGTGTAAGCTAATGCTGCTGCAGTTTTCAATGTTGACTGTGCTCTGCCATCTGTCATCTGTAGCCTGTATTGCGGCGGATCCTCACACTCAAAAACGTGAACATCAACTAGGAAAGGTCACAATGGATTGAGATGTAGCAGAACTGGGACGGAACTGAAAGCTTCTTTAATCATCCGGAAAGCCCCAACGGTGTGTCAGGTTGTCAGATTTTTGAATCTCTTCTCTTTTCAGGGAATGCTGTATATTGGAAAAACCCTTCATTAGTTACCTATAATAATAGGGCAAAATCTAAAAATCTTTGGATTGCCTCAAGTAACCAGACACAGCCTAAACCAAGATCATTTAGACTTTTGCAAGATCCATGCCAATTCTGTGGTTTGAAACAATACAGCCTAAAAAACATTCAAGTTCACTATGTTCCCATAAACAAAAGGAAAAAATTAGGATACCCATGAAGTTACCTGAAAAATCTCTAAAGATATAATTATGAAATCTTGGAAAAGAGTTGGGGCTTTCCAGAGCCCAAAAGGCATAACTAACCGTTCATAGAGGGAATTCAATTGGCCGCCTTGCTGTAAAAAGTAACGCGGCCTGTGCACTATTAGATAATATTGTAAGTGTCTCTACACTTTAATTGCAGTCCAAAATTCACACTGCATTGTTTTGAACACTTGGCAATGGGGGACCTGACTAATGGGTCCTATTTTAAACTGAGCTACGAGAAAATATGGATTTAAGAAATAAAGTAGACAGTATGGTGCACCTAAATAACTATTGTTTCCTGAAAAGGGCAGGAAAATCACTGCACATGTTTTGCTGGGAATAGTGATTTTGGTAGAAAAATTACCGTAAGAGCAGGTGATCCAGTGCATGGGGAGAGGAAGGAGGGCACAGAGTTTGTAGGTGCTGCCGGGGCAGCTTTGTTGGTAGCAGGGGGAAACCATGATAACTCTTTTACCATATCTCTTTCCAGCTGCTTCAGTGTTCTCATCTCTTCTCCGGGGTTCTTCCTAACGCTCTCTCCGCCTAAAGACTCTGCGCACAACAGTTAAATATAGGCAATGGGGAAAAACAATGACACAGAAAGCACGGATTGACTCGCTGCAGCATGCAAGTTCAAAATTTCCACTGTGAGCTCTATTTGGTTGGCCACTGTGTACTCTGATTGGACCAGAGTAAAATTTCTCAGATTCGCCTGGTCCAGAAATGGAAGCCATTGCAGTTGTTGTAAACTTACTTGATCACTGTTGAGCAGGAAAGTTATCTTCTTTCTCTTCTTCAAAGTGACTTGTCTCAAAAATAATACCACCTTGGATTTGACTGAAACTCTTTCAGATCAATGGAAATGGGTATTAATATTTTATTGTATTTAAACTACAGTAGTCTATATAGTATCTAAAACCGCTTTTTATTCTACAAAGAAAAAAACTGAAACAAAATTGCTCCAGGTAGGGAAGTAATAGGTCTGATAAAGCCCCAATCCACTACTTTGCTATAATCTCTTACAACTACTGATTTAATTTTGGAAAAGTAAATACTGCCAGGAAGTAAATCAATAGCAAAATCATAGTGCCTGTGGGAGAGAAGTATTTCTACAGACTTTTTACAAAACACATCAGCATACACATGGGACTTTTCAGGTAAATCATCTGAAGATGAAAGAGTTAGGTCAAATACTCCTGCTGACATTTTGAACTCCACTGAACAATATCACTAAACTGCCAGTTAAAAGCTGACTGTGCAGCTTAACCCAGGATAGCACAATATCAAAGTAAAGTCTCGAGAGCGAAACACAGCAATAATTTTTCAGAACATAGACAACCCACATTTACGGGTTACCTATGAAATGAACCCTTTAGATAAGGGCTATGATATTAAAAGAGGCAAGATATGGATTCTCAGATTTTGCAATATCAATGTCCATATTTACTGCTCCTAAGCCAGTAAGAAAAGGGACTGTAGTAGACTTCCATCTTAAACACACAGAAATGAATACTGAAGTTTCACAGATTCCTCCCCACTTGAGGGAATCTAAAAGACCCTAACTCATATAGGGTTTGAGATGGTGTCCCTATATTAATCTATAGGGTCTGCGTTAAGAAACGTTAAATGGGTTATGGCATGGAGGAGAAACTGCTGGTGGCAGAAATGAAAAATGCAAAGATTGAAAAAGAATGGAGCATTCCTAGCGTCTTTCACTTAAACATCTATCTGTCTTGATGACTACCTGCATGTAAGATTTCAAGTGATATGGAGCAGGATAATTAGCCAGACATTACCAGTTTCAGAAAGTATGAAGAATAGTATGAGTATGCTGAATGACTCCTGAATCTCACATCATTACTACCCACTGTCTGAACTGAGCATTACTCTTCAATCTGTCTTGTTTGAAACTTCGGGAGATGGTTTCTGCAATGTTAGTAACAACTGAGATCAAACACTTGAAAAGAAAGGAAATAAGGAAGGTTTTTTTTGTATTTGGGGGACAAACCAAAAATCCAGGTACTGGGAACTATCAGAATAATTGGTATCATCTGTTCCTCTGATTCAGATGAGTAAGGTGAGAAAAAACATTTTTTTCCAACTTTCTTTAAATATTTGAAATTATTCATGAGAGACAGTCTAGGATATTTAATTTAGGTTCCAGAGCTCGGGCTCTGGGAGATGCTTGTTCCCAGTGATGTGATGCTAAACTGATGAATAACTCTTGGTCCATTTGTGTAGCATACTTCATTGGTTCCCTAATTTCATCTGGGCTGGGTTCCATGCTGTTGCAGATGATGCTTCTATGTTCAAGCATTAGCAAGCAGGAAAAGATTGTGGGAAAATCTTTACTGTGACTAGTAGAGGTAAAACTCACAACATGGAGAATTAACTAGAAGAAGTAGCAGAGAGTACACTATCATATTAAAGTGAGATTACCCAGTGACAATTTAAGATGCAGTGCCACCTACTGTCTCTCCAGTATAGTCGTTCAAGTAATATTTGGCCTCTAGCTGTTGTAATATACATAACACCCTTTCTGACCAGCTGAGGCGTAGTGCTCTAAACACATTTCTTTAAAAGTTTGTGATATCTTTCCCTATCTGTGTTACACTTAACTTTAAATGTCCATTTGCAGCCTATAGCTTTTCTCCCTGCTGGCAACTCAGTGATTATCTTGTTAATCTGTTGGCTTTTGCTTCTGAAAGTCTTACCAGGATGTGAGTTTACATTTACTCATTGCAATTGCTTTGTATCAGAGTTCTTCAGTCACACTGTTGCTGATAGTCACTTTGTCTATCATAGGGTCTAGAATTCTCTGTCCTTTGGAACTTTCATTGTATCCAACAGGACTCACTTCCATTGCTCATTTTGTAGCTTGCTGCATTTTTCTTCAGAAGTATAAACATACGTTTTGCAGCCAAAAACTCTGATGTGTTTTACGCTAGGTTATTCACCATGTCAACGTTCGTATGGAGTTTTCTCCATCATACTGTTTTGTAAATGAGCAGATCTCATTGCTGCTTCACCCCAGTATTTTTCAGATAGTCTGGAGTCTGTTGTCATACTTCTGCTCAACTTAGTTATGGTTCTCTTCTTCTTTGAGCTCTCCTACTCTGGTGCGTTTGGAATTGTCTTTTGATGCTTTGTCATGTTTTCTTAAGAAATTCTCTATTTTGTGTCATGTAAAGTCGCCTCTAATCTCACTTCGAAATATGAGTAGATTTGGTTGAAATTTGTTATTGGTATATAGTTTTCTAACTTGTCTAACACTACATATCAATTCTTCTTTAGATCAGTGATTGCATAACTTGAATAGTTACCTGTAAAGTGCCTATGTATCCGTTGCCTGCTGGTGTGGATGGTTTCATAGTACCACACACACGTCACTGTGTATTAGCTCAAGTGGTCTTGATCCTCTACTCTTGCTTATTTTTGGAATTGTTGCTCTTGAAGCTTTAGCTTTTATGGAACAATTGCACCTCATAATTGCTGGACAAGTCGATACAATATGATATGAGCTGCTTTGTAAGGTCAGGTTTTTACAGTTGCCAAATGTTTTCAGGGAGTCTGTGCCCCAGAAGTCTGTGCCAAATGTGAATACTATCATGTCTGTGTGTGCTCAGCTTTTCCTTTATGGTGTTGAGACTTATGCAGTTGTTCATCTGCTTTGGTTTTGGCTATCACCTTTCTTCCATCCAGGATAATACACTTGTCATCTTGGAATGTGATAGTGAGTCCATTAAATGCCTAGCGCCTTACAGATAAGTGTCCACCTTCCAAGCTAGATCCATGTAACCTATTATTTAATAGTACTGCCAAATTGTTCCCATTTGTATTGGAGCACATTAGTAGTCCATACCCAGTTTCTTCAGCGGTGGTACTACTTCCATCTTCAGGTAGATTGCCTCTTTGTGTTGCAGGTCAAGTTTTGTGAAAAACTTTAAATAACTCATGTGACTTGTTGCCCTTGAATCTATTCAAGATTAAAAGGTCTACTCCACTGATTTGTGCATGCATAATTTCAGCTGTCTTCATGGATGCTTTTAGAAATTTTCTTTGTTGCTCTGCTTTCCATATTCCGTAGCGCTTTACAATTTGGAACAAACAGTAATAAAATAATACTGGGTAATACATTCAAAGAGTTAAGAGGGCCTTTCTCGTAAACTTACAATCTATGGTACAATAGTTTGATACACAAAGGTAAGTGCTACATCATATTGCATATTTGCCCAGCTAGAATGCAAAAGTTACAAAGTATTTAGTGGGCTGTATGCTCAGTCACAAAACTATGTTGGTCAGAGAGCTGTTGTCTTGTGTTAGCTGTGTAGAGGGTGGTAATAGGGTAATCTAGGGAGATTAAGAGGGTGGTAGAGGAATATTGTAAGATTGTCTAAAAAGGTGGGTTTTCAGGGAGCGATTGAAGGTTTGAAGACTAGAGGAAAGTCTTGTGGTACGAGGGAGTGAATACCATAAAGTGGGTGCAGCCTAAATAAAGTCCTGTAACCGAGAATGAGAGTGATGAGAGTGGAAGAGAGACGCAGATCTTGTGCAGAATGGTGGTGTCGAGTTTGGAGATATTTTGAGACAAGTGAGGAGATGTATGTTGGTGCAATTTTGTTGACGACCTTGTATGTTAATAAAATAATTTTATATTGGATTCTTTGAAAAACAATGTAGAGACTGACAGAGTGACTCAGCAGATGAAAAATGATTTTCAAGGAAAATCAATCTAGCCGCTGCATGCAAAATAGATTGTAGAGGATCGAGTCTGATTTGGGAAGACCAGAAAGGAGGGAATTACAATAGTCGATGCAGGAGATGCATGAATTAAAGTCTTTGTAGTGTCTTGTGTTAGATATGTAAGTATTCTGGAAATGTTTTTTAGATGTATGCAGCATGATGTAAATATAGAGTTGATGTGGGGAACAAATAATAGTTGCGAGTCAAGGATTACACCTAGGCATGCTAATTACTTGTGAATTCATAATACTTAGCCTGTGGGGTCCCCACTGATGCATGCATCCACTCTGTCAGCAGCACCGCGGCTGCTGTACCATCTAAAATGGCCGAAATGAAGCTGCTGCGCATCTGCAGCAGCTCCCCCTTCACATGAAGAGAGAAGGTGAGTCCCCATAGTAGAACAAAAAGAAAATCTATATCTATATAAATAAATACCATTTACTATGAAGGGTCTTCTGAAATATGTAAATATATACATATGATTATTTATTTTATGTATATACATATTTACATTATTGAAACATAACCGATAAAATAAATAATCATATGTATATACATATTTAAGACCCTTCATAGCATGATTATTACTTTATTGCTTGATTAAATATGTCAAATGTAGCCATAAAGTGTATGTATGTGTGTGTGTATATATATATATATATATATATATATGTATATATATATATATATATACACACACACACACATATTTATGTAATCTAATTAAAGCTTTAATATAAGTGGCAGGCTTCGATAATTATTTTAATAATGATTAATAAAATAGAGGGTCCTGCATGATATATATTACATAGCTACACGCACTAATATATATCTATATATATATATATATATATATATATATATTTATATATATATACACACACACACACACACACACATACATACACTTTATGGCTACATTTGACATATTTAATCAAGCAATAAAGTAATAATCATGCTATGAAGGGTCTTAATGATGCAGGGGCACAGAGTGTGTGGAGGTGATGCAGGGGCACAGAGTGTGTGTGGAGATGATGCAGGGGCACAGAGTGTGTGGAGGCGATGAAGGGGCACAGAATGTGTGGAGGCGATGCAGGGGCACAGAGTGTGTGGAGATGATGCAGGGGCACAGAGTGTGTGGAGATGAAGGAGGGCACAGAGTGTGTGGAGATGAAGGGGGCACAGTGTGAGTTAGCTGTAAATTATTCTTTGACAGAAATTTAATTGAAAAAAATATAAAAAAATATTATTTTCCCTTGGATTTATGTGTATTAATTTTGCATACAACTAAATAAGTATTTCTGTCCTGACCTTTTTTTGACCCAACTACTTATAAAATAGGACTGCTCGGTAATTATTTTGGAGGGGTGCCTTGAAAAAATTATGGAGACTCTAAGGGTTCCGCAAACAGCAAAAGTTTGGGACCCACTGCCTTAATTTTAGATCTTAAGTGCCCCGGGCCTCCCAAAGCCTTAATCCAGCCTTGACATACAGTATATGGTAGTAGTTGTGAGATAATATGGCATATAGAAAACCAGAGGCAACATGAAAAGTATGAGAATAATATTACTTTACACTAAATTAAAACATGATAAGGCTTCATTGACAAAGGACAGTTGTTCCGAAGTTTGAAAATGCACAAATGCCACAGATGAATAGCTTTATTATATTGTTTTTATGTTTTTAGCTTACTTTAACAATGAGTCCTGTTACCAATCATACAGCTCTAACACATCATTCTTATTAATAAATAATCCCACCCACGCAAGCACACAGAGTAAATAGTCTAAAGATAGACATTTGTATTGCTCATTGACGTTTTCCTATAAAAACAAGTTTTACACAAATAATGAAGTTGAATCCTTTTTTTGGATGCTTTTTTTTTGTTTCTTGAGAAAGGTCACCCTGACTCTCAATTTAGGGTCAGTTCTATTTCTCCCTCCCCCACAAACCCCCTTTTCTCTGTTGGCACTCCTTTCCCTGCAGCCTTAATACACCAAATATGGTCAATATTAGGCTTAGGGCTTGAGGCAGTTTGGATCAGGACCAAACCAAAGCATTTAACTCTTCTATTGTAGAGCTCCAGGGAGTGTTGAAACATATACATGTGGTAATTTAGGAGTGTTCTATCAATCTTTATTTTGGTAATATGTGCACTAGACAATATATAATATTTAATAAGTGACCAACCGTAATGAAACATGAATAGACCACATTTGACCCTTTGGAGCATATAAGGAATTTAATAAGGCTTTATAATTCAACAATAAAATTAAATGGGTTTTTTTGTTCTTTATTTTACAGTTCCAGTTCAAGGAGCGGCATTTTATAATGGGCCTGTCAGAACATTCTTTAAACTGGGACTATATGTACAAACTTACTAATATTCTCCTAAATTCAAATTGCTTCATTGTCTTAGCTGCCAACATTCAAAAATGATTTCCAGTAATACATTGCTGCTATGTTGATATATCCAAACACGTCACAGGTCATACGGCTTCAGTGAGAGCTGCAATTCCCACCATGCCTTGTTTACTGAATTTAATTATAATGCCTTTTATTTAACTTTTAATACGCCTCTACAATAAAAATCAACTTATAATACCTAGAGAATAAAAACAAAAATGACAAACATTAAAAAAAAAAAAATATTGTGCAGATGCAAAACATTGGAAAATAGGAACATTTCCAAGGACAAAAAAATCCAAAAGTTTTCCACTTTAAAACCCATGTCTGTTCTTTTTAATTAATGACTGGTGGCAACTATGAATTGTTTTGTTATCTCTGACTGAATAGGGATGTGCATGTAGACTTAGGGGTCTATGTATTAACGTGTGATCAGTCATATGAATATAGTGAATCACTGCAGCGATGCAAAGTGATTGTCACTGCAGTATTTTAATAAATAGACCCCTAATTGTTAGAGATGGAATTCATAATATCAAAATGATCAAACTTAACAAATAAGTTCTTTTGGGAAAGTCATTCCTCTTATCTCCATTATGTGTAAAAATGTAAATTCATATGTTCAGTCCTGCAGGAGGAATTATCTTTCTTACACCCAAGAATTTGTAACACAATGCAAGAGAACTGTCACAGCAAATAGCTTTGTTACTTGTGCTATGCACACTGTACCTCATGTACATTGTAAAACACCTTGGTTTTGCACCAATGCAACTCGATGGTCTGCCCAGTGCACATCAAGGTACATTCTGCAGGGAGGCAGATAAACCTTTAGAATTTGCACTATACAAAGTAAAATGTCACATCAAAGTCCACCATTATCTCCTTTAGTGCCACCCCTTTCAATCAAAGACTACTCCAAGTGCTGTGGTTGGTGCATGACACCGGGGCCCATGCCAACCCTGCGATCCAGCATCCTCCTCACTGCTCACTGCTCCCTGCATGTCAGACGTGACGTCATCACGTCCGGCCTTGCCAACGAGGAACGATGCAGAGAAGTGCCACAAGCAAGAAGAAAGAAGACAGAATACAGAAGAGAAAGAGAAGAAAGATGGCTCAGTAAATGTAAGTAAAGGAACGGAGGCAGTGGACACAGTGTGTTACAGAAAGGGGCACAGTGTGATACAGGAGGGGGCATATAATGGTACAGAAGGGAACACAGTGTGATACAGAAGGGGTCATCGTGTGATACAGGAGGGGGGAATAGTGTGGTACAGAAGAAGGACACAGTGTGACACAGATGAGGGAAAGTGTGGTACACAATGGGGGCACAGTGTGATATAGAAGGCGGGCACAGTGTGATACAGAAGAACAGCATAGTGTGATACAGGAGGGGGCACAGTATGGTACAGAAGGGGGCAGAGTGTGATACAAAAGGGGCACATATATATATATATATATATATATATATGTATATAAGACCAACGCTGCTCCTCACCTTTATAAATACTCACACACAGAGCACACATACAAATTTTGTCAAATGTTTGCAAATGACTCTTTTGTATACATGACTATTCCTATTGACTAGATTTTCCTAATTTCTTGGGCTTATTTTGTTTGGTTTATTTAGATTTTTGGGTGACAGTTACCATTTATAACAACCTTTACTATTCCAAATTTACTTGATTTTCTATCCATTCATTTTATTTGCACTAGTGTTAAATTAATAGGAATATACCATACTTGACAAACTCTCCCTGAATGTCAGGGAGACTCCCTGAAATAGGAGTGATCTCCCTCACTCCCTGAAGAGTCTGGTATTCTCCCTGGTGCTGAGCCAGTACAAGACGTGGTTGGCTTCACCATCTGTGGCATGATGACACAGTTCCGAAATTTATGGCAGATTGGTCAAATTCTGTCCCCAAAATTATCACCACTTGTGTACGTGGAACTTTGTGTGTGGTCACAAAGTCTGTCCTAACAAGTTCAATTTGTGATTAGGGCAGTTCTGTTTCATTTGGCTATAAGTTTGGTGCTTGGGCCACGTGTGATCTGCATAAAAGTTTTATCTTCTAAGTTCCATTTCATTTGTCCATTCTGAAGTCCATTTGTCCATTCAGTAAGTGAACTCAGCAGCTTTTTCACTAAAGTTGCCTTTTACTCTGAAAAATTCTAGTCATTTTTCCTGTTTCATTACCTTATCTTTTCATGTTTTATTATTCTGTCAGTTTAACAGTATATTTTTTCTTAATTTACACAATGATTTTTATATTGGCTTTTGTTGTTTGTGTTTTGTCTTTTTGCATATTGCAATGAATATATTTGTATGTTTTAGAGATGAGCGCACTCGGATTTCTGAAATCCGAGCCCACCCGAACGTTGCGGATCCGAGCCGGATCCGAGACAGATCCGGGTATTCCCGACAATTGCAAAACTGAAAGAAAGGCTCTGAGTCATAATCCCGCTGTCGGATCTCGCGATACTCGGATCCTATAAATTCCCCGCTAGTCGCCGCCATCTTCACTCGGGCATTGATCAGGGTAGAGGGAGGGTGTGTTAGGTGGTCCTCTGTCCTGCTATATCTCGTGCTGTTCAGTTCTGTGCTGTGCTGTGCTGTGCTCTGTGTTCTGCTCAGTCCAGTGGTGCTGTGTCCTGTGCTCTGTCCTTCTGAGTTCAGTGGTGCTGCTGGGTCCTGTGCTGTGTCCTGTTCAGTCCAGTGGTGCTGTGTCCTGTGCTCTGTCTTTCTGAGTTCAGTGGTGCTGTTGGGTCCTGTGCTGTGTCCGGTTCAGTCCAGTGGTGCTGTGTCCTGTGCTCTGTCCTTCTGAGTTCAGTGGTGCTGCTGGGTCCTGTGCTGTGTCCTGTTCAGTCCAGTGGTGCTGTGTCCTGTACTCTGTCCTTCTAAGGGCATTGTTATTTCCCCATTATTCCCAAATTATAAAAAATTTCAAAAAAAGTTATAAAAAAAATAACAAAAAAAGTAATTCTAAAAAAAAAAATATATCCCAAAACAATCCTGCAGTATAAGTCCATTGGTACTGCTATATTACAAAGTTCACTGATTCAGCAGTATAAGTCCAGTGGTACTGCTATATTACAAAGTTCACTCATTCTGCAGTATAAGTCCAGTGGTACTGCAATATTACAAAGTTCACTCATTCTGCAGTATAAGTCCAGTGGTACTGCAATATTACAAAGTTCACTCATTCTGCAGTATAAGTCCATTGGTACTGCAATATTACAAAGTTCACTCATTCTGCAGTATAAGTCCAGTGGTACTGCAATATTACAAAGTTCACTCATTCTGCAGTATAAGTCCATTGTTGTTACTGCCATATTACAAAGTTCACTGATTCAGCAGTATAAGTCTAGTGGTACTGCTATATTACAAAGTTCACTGATTCTGCAGTATAAGTCCATTGGTACTGCTATATTACAAAGTTCACTGATTCAGCAGTATAAGTCCAGTGGTACTGCAATATTACAAAGTTCACTGATTCAGCAGTATAAGTCCAGTGGTACTGCTATGTTATTGGCAGGAAAAAAAGGCAGTTTGGAAGCCACTGTACAAACTGGCTCTATTTTACCTGAGTTGACCCCCCTCCAGTGTGTACTCGGAAAGAGTTTTTAGTGCAGCGGGGAACCTGGTCAGTGAGCGGCGAAGGAGGTTGCTTCCTCAGAATGTTGAAAAAATGATGTTCATAAAAATGAACTATCAATTCCTCAATCAAGTACAGCACTGCCCTCCAGATAGTACAGAGGGACCTGTGGTTGTGGAGTCCAGCGGGGACGAATTGATAATGTGTGAGGAGGAGGAAGTACACACTGTAGGGGGAGAGGAATCAGAGGTTGACGACATCTTGCCTCAGTAGAGCCTGTTTAGTTTGTACAGGGAGAGATGAATAGCTCTTTTGGTGTGGGGGCCCAAACAAACCAATCATTTCAGCCACAGTTGTTTGGTAGGCCCTGTCGCTGAAATGATTGGTTTGTTAAAGTGTGCATGTCCTATTTCAACAACATAAGGGTGGGTGGGAGGGCCCAAGGACAATTCCATCTTGCAACTCTTTTTTTGCCATTATGTGACCATTCAACAGTCGTTTGCCATGAGCACAAAGTAAAACAAAATTAAAACAAATTCAACATATTTAACCACAAGTAAAATGCCCTGTCATAATCAAAAACAAGAGGTATTGACGTGCTTGAACTTCTGTAGTGTTTATAACTTATAAACACTACACTTGAAAGCTTGAGCCTTTAAATGAAAAAGTCACTCTTCATTGCACGAATATTTGCAACAGGGACATTTTTTGGTTAACAAAGTCAACAAATAACACTTCGATGCTGTCTGTCTTTCACAAATTTGATGGGATCTCAATGATGAATGCTCTGTACCATGGTCATCTAAAACAAGAGTTATTGACGTGCTATAACTACTGTAGTTTTTATAAATTATAAACACTACACTTGAAAGTTGGAGGAGGTATTGTGGCCCCGGTACCAAATTAGGTACCGGGGCCACTCCACTATGCAGTCCAGATAGAGGCGTATCAGATATTAAACAACGTTGACTGTTGCTGCCAAATCATAAATTAATGAAAATGACCTGTCATCGTCAAAAACAAGAGGTATTGACACGCTCGAACTACACCCTGTATATGCTGCAGAGGATGTAGGAGCAGGCAGCTGTGCAGTGGAATTCAGACCATTTGAAGGTGGAGGTATTGTGGCCCCGGTACCAAATTGTGTACCGGGACCACTGCACTATGCAGTCCAGAAAGCTACCTCGGTGAAACATTTTGGACTAAAGACAATATTGTGAGGTGTGAGGTGTTCAGAATAGACTGGGAATTAGTGGAAATGATTGTTATTGAATGTTATTGAGGTTAATAATAGCGTAGGAGTGAAAATAAACCAAAAAAAACTTGATTTTAACACTTTTTATGTTTTTTTCAAAATAAATCCGAATCCAAAACCTTAAATCCGAACCAAAACTTTTCGTCAGGTGTTTTGCGAAACAAATCCGAACCCAAAACCTCAAGCAAATCCGAATCCAAAACCTTAAATCCGAACCAAAACCTTTCGTCAGGTGTTTTGCGAAACAAATCCGAACCCAAAACCTCAAGCAAATCCGAATCCAAAACACAAAACACGAGACACCAAAAGTGGCCGGTGCACATCCCTAGTATGTTTTGGACAGTAAGTAGGAAAAAGTAGGCATGACTCATTCCACTAATGTCCACTCACACAAAGACATACCAAAAAAAAAGACTCACCAAAAAATGTCACCAAAAGTGTTGCATGGATGCAAATTGGCCAGAAAATATATTAATTAAATGTGGAAAAGTGCAGTTAGCATCTTATTATCATAATAACCTAAATATCCCAATCTCTGTAAACCCTCACAAATCTTACCCAAGCATGTGTGCTATGTGGGTGTGAAAGGGATTTCAAAATAAAACCACCTGGTTTGTCTAAAAACGCTAATGATTAACCACCAAGTTCTGCAACCACTACAATTTGGTTCAAGAGCTGAAACTCTTTAGGAAGTCCTCAGTTACTAGTTTATTTATCCCACAATACAATTCCAATTTGTCACCTTGGCTACCAGCATAGCTCCATCAATGTGGCTGTACCAAGGTCGCTTTGATCACCTTTTCCACCATACTGGCCATGTATCGGACATCATCACCTCTTATTGTGACCACTTCCTCCACTTATGACTTCATCTCCTTTGCTCGCTTTTTATTATTTTAGACAGCAATCTGATGATATCGCTATACATACTCCATCATATCTGTATATTTCCACCACAATAACCTTGCCACCTTCCTTCTCACCACCTTTAGTGACCACCATTATTTACTTGCTTATTTTTTATAATTGCAATCCCTGGAGCTTATTGTTTCCAAGGTCTGACTGTATGTTAATAGGAGTGTTTACAGGTAAGGTCTCACTTTGTTCTCCGGTGCTGTGCCTCCATCTGAATCTTCCTCATAATCTTCTGGGCAGTAGTATCATCAGATTCCTACCCCAGGGATTGACTCGGAAACCTCCACCGGTCTAGTGGTCAGTAGATACTTACTAAGGGAGACACATACCTGATTAGGAAAAAGCTAGTTGTCATATTTATTAGCAAACAGTCAAAAGAGGTAATGCTGGTGGCTTCAGCAAGATGTATTGAGAAGGCATGATGGACATTGGAAATCTATGGGACCGTTGGTGACCCAGGCCTCTTGTTGAGCAGTGAGGCAATTATTAACACTATAGATTTAAGCCGATATACCTGAAGTAGTCTCTGGCTACTATTTCACTGGATGGTTGTATAGCAGTCCATTTACAAATAAATGCATACCCCAAGCTCAAATAAACAGGATTTCACTATTTCTAATCCAGTGAGTAGTAGTGTGAGTGGTTACTTAAACAGTACAAGGTTTTATGACAATTCTGCAGTCCTGGTGGACACTCTGACTGCTCCTGTTGCTGGACTTGCAGGCTGTTGTTCTCTCCACAAAGCTAGATGATCTGAAGCCTGGCTGGTGTAGGCACCAGATACTCTCTGGCCATTAGGACTCCACTGGATACCAGATCAGGAAACACTCTGAATTCTGGACATCACTGGTCAGTGATAAAGGACACCCTCTGGACATAGTGGAACATGACACCCCTGGAAAATGCTGAACATTGGCTCTTCTATGCACTCAAGATACCATTTACAGGCATCTCTTCAAAATGGAGTCCAGTCATACTGCTCTCCTCTATCACTAAACTGCACTGCCCTCTAGTTTCCTGTGTCTTTGCTGATCCACCACTCTCTGCTCCTGTATTTCTGTAAAACCAAGGGGTTGTTCCTCATTCACTTTCTTCCCGAAGCACAGTTTCCATTCTCTGCAGTGTAAGGTCCAGAGAACCCAACTCAAGTCCTCTGCATGTCAGTAGTGGGACTGCAGCTCTCCTAGCCAGGTAAGCAGTGGGGATTACAGAATACAAAGTGGGTCCTTACAAAAGTTCTGCTTAACATACAACCATGCATTATTTGATCACTGAGTCCTGGCAACTTTCATTGTCATTTTAATCCTGAAGGAATGTGACCTCTTCTACCATAGACGTATCCAACTATGTTACACATGCCTCATCCACATGCCTCATCAGTGGACTCACTCTCACATGGCATACACACAGATATTACCCCCAGAACTCCAAGGGGCACACTTGACAGTCTGACACAGCAAAGAGGCAAATTTACAAGCCTTCCATTTTGGCTGCCCTTAGCATTGGATGCAAATCCTCCCCTGCCTTGTGTGCTGTCTCTATTGCAACCTAATATTATTTTTTTCAACAGTCCCTCTATCCACATTGCTGTGAAAAAAATGAGCTTCACTCCAAACCCCGAGGAGCATAACTGGCACAATACTTCCCCCATTGCCTTCAAGTTCTCAAATAATGTTGGCCTTCTCATATCTCTTGTTGACTTATCCTTTTGGTAGAATGGCATGGTCCACTGTAAACTACTTAACCAGGTCTTTTACGCCCTGAAATTTTAATAAGAATAACAATCGTGCAAAACTCTTACTTATGAATTCTGCCTTGACCCATTCATCTGACCATTTTCCATTACACCCACTGCTTCAGCTGCATCTGTAATCAAGTGTAGAGACCCATTATCCCCTACCGCAGCTTGGCATATTGACCTATCATTTATACAGTAGCTGACCAAAAACTCATCCCATATCCTCAGGTCTTTTCTCTTCTCTTCATTCACCCTGATAAAATTATGGTGGCGCCACACACCTACTGGTTTCCTTGCCATCCTACACAGTGGTCAAAGTGGAAATAAAGAAGTTATGGTATGGAACTTCCACTAGGCCCCCTGAAGGTTTAGGGGTTTTGATAGAGTGAAATAAGATTTAAATGCATTTTAACACTATATTACCCTTTATCTTTCCCTTATTTGTTTCTTTTCTCTATTCCTATGTACCCTTATCTTCATTTCAGGTACCGCCCTCTCTCCCTCCCTACCTGCCCTCCCCTGTATTTCACGTCCTGCTTCACTTGTTCCTCTCTTACTCCATGATCCCCTCTATCCCTGTTCCTGCTCCTATTATTCCCTCTCACTATGGAATTCACACATTTGCCCCTCCATCATCACACTGCATCCGCCTTCATCACACAATACCCCCTTCTTCATCACTCTGTGTCCCCTCTTCATTATACTGTGCCCCCTCCTTCATCACACTGTGTCTCCTCCTTCATCATACTGTGCCCCCTCATTCATCACACTTTTGCCCCTTCATCACTGTGCCCCCTCCTATTTCACACTTTGCCCCTTCATCACTGTGCCCCGTACTTAAACCCACTGAGTCCCTCCTTCATTACACTGTGCCCCCTCCTCTATCACACATTTACTGCTTCATCACACTCAGTGCACCCTCATTCATCACACTGTGCCCTCTCCTAAATCACATTGTGCCTCCTTCTTCATCACATGGTGGTCCCTTCATTCCATTTGCTGTCCCCTCATCACTGTTCCCCCTTCATTACTGTGCCCCCATAGTCACACTAGTGCCCCCTCTGTTATTTACCTTTCTATGATCTTTTTTTCATCTCTTCCACTTCTGTCAGGTCAT
The DNA here is from genome assembly GCF_038048845.1 of Mixophyes fleayi. Classification (NCBI taxonomy): domain Eukaryota; kingdom Metazoa; phylum Chordata; class Amphibia; order Anura; family Limnodynastidae; genus Mixophyes; species Mixophyes fleayi. The sequence goes on along the minus strand of NC_134403.1, from coordinate 207,138,380 downwards.
GATGACGTCACACCAACAGTGATGAGGGAGCAGAGAGAAGGGCACCAGGTACAGCAGCCGGCACCAAGTAACAATTTACAGCGATGGTAGACAAGCATCCCGCCGTGCCTGACTGCCTGCAAGGAAGTGGGGCGAAGAAGTGCTGGTTTGTTAAACCAGCTCATACTGCCCCACTTCAAGCACTGATCCTACAGCCTAAAGAACCTTGTGATATGGATGTGGGTTGCAAAATTTAGCATGTCCAGAAAATAGTGCAGCTGGCACAAATTATCTTTGTGCGCTATATGTGCACTGTGTACCAATACTCTTAGGGCCAATAACAATTTCTGCTGCAAATTATATTCCATCTTTATGGAATTAATTTCAATACTGAGTGAATTTGGATGTTGTATGTTTTACTGTGGTAAATGTAGCCAAAATTGCTTTGCCAGCTACTCCATTGAAATCAGAAATACCTCAAATACTGAAAAAAACATTGGAACCATAAATACTCATACAGCTAATGAATGAGAGACTGAATCCTTGCTTCCTCCTTTAGCGCTCATTCTAGGAAGGAACTGAAAGTCTCAAAGAAGCCACATGATATTGAAAACCCCATAGGCAGACATTGGTCCACTTAATTTTTTCCTTCCCACATACACCCCAGCATATGAAAACACTTGGGATGAACAGGGAGAAAATGAAATGAGGCCTGTCAATCTTTGATAACAGTGCTCCCAACTCCAACATCCCCAGCCACTAGAAGACCAAGAAGAAGACTACTAGGGGTTTACAACAATTGACTACTAAACAATCCTTTGCAAGTGGAAGCAAGTATGAAAGCTGTCACCCAATCATGAAGCGTATCACAGGAGCCACGTCGACTATGCTAGTATTAGATCTGCATCTAATATCCACTATTAATGCAGCTGGTTTTAGAAAGTTAATTGAGGTCTTTCTTGTGTCCCCGTTACCAAATTCCATTGTAACACCATTTTATTAGAAAAGCTATTCCTCACCTCTACCAGAAGGTTTGTAAAAATGTAATTATTGGGCTACAAAATGCCATTGTACCCACTGTACACTTAACCACAGATATGTGGACAAGCATAACTGGGCAAACTAAAGATTATGTGACTGTGACTGGGTTGGTGATTCTCCTTCACAAGCAGGAACAGCAGCAGCATGTGCCCAACTATGTTAGATTTTTCTGAGGCAGGATACTCTGTGTATCACCGGCTTCACTAAGTGGCATAAAGCTGACAATCTGTTACACAAACTAAGGGATGTCATTGATACATGGCATATCCCACTTGGAATCTCCTCAGGATATGTCATTTCTGATAACACCACCAATATTATGAGAGCATTACAGCTGGGTGAATTCCATCACATTCCCTGTTTTGCTCAGACAAACAACTTGGTGGTGCAGAGATTTTAGAAAAATGACAGGGACGTACAGGAGATGCTGTCTGTGGCCCATAAAATTTTGGAACATTTCTGACATTCTGCAACAGCATCTAGGAGTTTGCAGCAGCTACAAGAACAATTTAATTTGCCCTGCCACCAACTGAAGCAGAGGTGATAACAAGGTAGAATTCCACTCTTTATATTCTTTTGAGGATGGAGAAACAGCGAAAAACCATCCACGCTTGCTCCACAAGCCATGACACTGGGAAAGGATGAGGAGTATATTTTAGTCCAGTGCAGTGGATAATACTTTCTCTGTTGTGCAATGTGCTGAAACCATACAAAGTAGTCACCTGTAAAGTGAGTTCAGACACTGTTAGCTTGCCAAGTGATTCCCTTTATTAGACTTTTGGAAAAGCAGCTTGAGAAACTGAATTAGGAGATGAAACAAGTATGTCGGACTTATAGATCAAGTACTTTATGCGCTTCGCCAGGATCCAAGAGTTGTCAAAATCTTGAAATCAGATCACTACATTTTGGTGTCTGTGCTTGATCCTAGGTTTAAGAGCTATGTCTTCTCTTTGCTACAAACTGACTTAGATCTCAAGAGATGCAAGGTGCTCTTAGTGAGCAAGTTGACAGCTTAAGTGGTATGTGGCACAATGGCGTCTCTTCCTTCCCTTTCTCAGGCAACTGCTGCTAGGAAAAAACATCGCTTTCTCCAGTGACCCAGGGATGATGCAGATGACTCAGCACAACATTTTGACATCTGATCTGGTCTAAAAGACTTCACCAAAAACCGTGTCACTTTTGCCTTAACTTCACCTGATCCTATTATTAACATCCGAAGGATGGTGGAATATTATTTTAATGACAGCATTGAAATAAACATGTCAGACAGTCCCTTTACATACTGGGAGGAAAAAAAATACAATTTGAAGACTCATGTACAAACTGGCTAGCTACCCACCCTCCAGTGTGTACTCAGAAAGAGTTTTCAGCACAGTCAGGAACATTGTCAGTGATTGGCATAGGAGGCTACTTCCTAAAAATGTGGAAGAGATGATGTTCATCAAAATTCCACAAGGAAGGCTTTTACCACCAATTACAAAGTACAGAGACTTCTGTAATGGTGGATTCCAGCGGGGATGAATTGATATTGTGTGGGGTTGATGTACACACTGTTGAGGACGAGGCTGAGGATGATGATAACAACATGCTGCCACTGTAGAGTTCATTCACAGCACTGTTAGCTTACCTGCCTTAAGCCCATTGTTACCTTGTTTTGTGGGGGCCCAAACAAACCAAGCACTTCAGCCACAAAACTGGCACTACTTGTTAGTGAAGTGTGCATGTCCCTGGCTCGTCTGACTACACATTGTCTGCCTACCCATGCACCCCATCCTAATTGGTCAGTACCTCTATGCTTTATTTATTGTACTAGATCTCTGCCAGCCTAATGATCCGTGTGCTTCCATATATCTGACTCCTCCATTATCTTCATCTCTGCATTACTCTTCTGGGATGATTATTCTCCTTGAGATTTGTGCTACTACCTGAGACAGTCCAGGGATCCGTGACCTGCGAGTTCCTGGCAGCGAAGTCCATCCCACCTTGAGGCCGTTCTTGCCAAACACCTAGGAACTCGTTAGACTCTGTGCCCCTGGTCTGCCGGTGCCAATCAGGAATAACACAGGCCTTTCACACGCAGATCATAACAATTTGCACTGACCCTATCCATAGACCCAGCAGGAGATCCTTCTCCGAAGGATTTATTACAGCATTTGCTGAGGAGAGTAGAAAAGGAAGAGGCTCTTGCAGTTTTTTACAGGGATTATCATTCCAGATGGATTCTTTATATAATACCCTTATACCCCTATGTAGCACTGCTACGTCTTCTGAGTCTATGTCCACTCCAGCTACAACCTCTACTTCTCAGTTGTGCATCCCAAATCCTCCGATGTTTTATGGGAAGCCCAAATTATGTAGAGGTTTCTTAAACCAATGTGCTATCCAATTCGAACTTCTTCCTGGGAATTTTCCTACCGAGAAGGCTAAAGTCGCTCATATCATTTCTCTTATTTCTGGATAGGCTCTTGCTTGGGCTTCGCCCATATGGGAGAGGAATGACGTGTTATTACAGGACTATGCTGAATTCTTGAAGGCTTTCAAAACAATCTATGATGAACCCTGTCGGGTTTCTAATGCCGCCACAGGGATCCTTCGCCTACGGCAGGGTTCACAGACTGTTTGCCAATATGTTGTCCAGTTTAGAGTCTTAGCCTCGGAGTTGCACTGGAACAATGATGCGCTGGTGGTTACCTTCTGGCAAAGTTTATCCGATAAGATAAACTTATCTTTTGCGAACTTGTCTTTTGCGAACAAAAGGTTACCAAACTTCCACCTCATCACGTCTGGGACTGTGGTATTGAGCTTTTACCTGGGAAACCTATTGCTCAAGGCCCTTGTCTATCTGCTCTCCATTCCAGAGACCCAGTCCATGTCGCACTGCATTTTGGAGAACCTGAAGAGAGATTTTATCAGAAAGTCTACTTCCTCAGGCGGGGCTGAATTATTTTTTCTAAAGAAAAAGGATGGCGGTCTCCGCCCTTGGATAGATTTCCGTGTCCTTAATGCTATCACTATTAAAAGCAGATATCCTTTACTTTTGATTTCCGAACTCTTTAACTCTTTAACCGTATCATGGGGGCAGTTGTTTTCTCCAAACTGGATCTTCGAGGAATGTACAATCTCATTTGCATCAAAAAAGGGGACTAATGGAAGACAGCTTTTAACACGAATGATGGCCACTTTGAATAGCTGGTAATGCCTTTTGGGCAATGTAATGCCCCAGCTGTGTTCCAAAACTTCATGAACAAAATCTTTCAAGACCTCCTCTACCAGTTTGTTATCATCTACTTGGATGATATCCTTATTTTTTTCTCGAGATCTCTCTCATACGAGTCAGATACGTTAGGGGCTTAAGCGCCTCAGAGAATATCATCTCTTCTGTAAATTAGAGAAATGCCTTTTTGAACAAGGGCCTTTGCCTTTCCTAGGATATATCCTCTCGAGAATCGGATTTCAAATGGATCCGGATAAATTGAAAGCCTTATTGGATTGGTCCTTACCTACTGGCTTGAAAGCCATTCAGCGTTTCCTCAGGTTCTCTAATTAGTATAGGCAATTCATCAAGGGGTATTCTACCACCATTTCTTGCTTAAAAGACGTCAAGAATTTTGTCTCTGCATGTTCTGTCTGCGCCCAACGTAAAGTGCCTCGAGCCAAACCTTACCCATTCCTGCAGCTCCTTGGTCTCAACTACCCATGGATTTTATTACCGATTTGTCTCCATCCAAATCCTATACTACCATGTGGGTTATTATGGATCATTTTTCAAGAGCAGACCATTTTGCACCACTCAAGGGACTTGCATCCTCTTCACTTTTGGTGGATATCTCTATAAAAGAAGTGTTGTTTTCTATACATCGTATTCGACCGGGGGGGTCACAATTTGTTTCATGGTTCTGGACTGCCTTCTGCACTAAATTGGGAATCAAGCTTGATTTTTCTTCAGCGTATCACTCCCAGTCCAATGGGCTCACAGAACGAACTAATTAAGAACTCAAAAAGTTTCTTCGAATGTATGTATCTGCTCACCAGTCAGATTTGCTTGAATTACTTCCCTGGGCAGAATTCACTCATAATAATCTTACATTTTTTTGTCATGTATGGCTATCATCCAAGACCACCAACCTTTTCTCAAGCTCCTATTTCTTCTGTTCCAGCAGTGGATTCCTTAGTATTCAATTTTTCTCTTATCTGAGGACAAACGAAGACCAACCTAAAAACACTTCTACTGGTGCCAAGGAGATTTACGATAAAAGAAGCCGTTCAGTTCCTAATTTAGTTCCTGGCGATGGAGTCTGGTTGCCTACTAGGAATATTTGCTTAAAGGTTCTCAGTATGAAGATAACACCCAAATTTATTGGACCTTTTCAAATTTACAACATCATTAATCTAGCTTTTAGACTGAGGCTTCATCTGTCTTTGCGGATTCCTAATGTTCCTAATGTATTTCATATTTCTCTCTTAAAGCCAGTTGTGCAAAACCAGCTCTCTACTCCTGGGAGATCTCCACCTCCTGTTTATTCTCAAGATGAAGCTGAGTATGAGGTTAAGCAACTTCTAGACTCCCATAAATACAGAGGTTCTGTACAGAGGCATAAATAGTAAAACCGTGTTAAAACACTAGTGTCCAATAAACATCTAACCAGATAAGTCCAAAGATCCAGTTATCAGAGACTAGATTGCAGACCCATCATATGAGAATGCCAGTCCTTGTAACTGAGTTTTATAATGTAGTTAATATTGCCAAGTAACTAAGAACTGTGCTGGAGGGTAACTGGTTGAAGATGTAAATAATTATACCATGTATATTTCAATCAAAGAAAGAGATTGTCAGTCATTATTATGTTTCTTGAGCTGCTTCGAGGACGTGAGAAACTGGCATGGGAGGCCCAAGGGTATGTCAGAAATAGGTGGTAGAAATGCACCTACTCTACCTACAAGGCATGCAGGAGCTAGAGTAACAATCTAGAATCTGTATTGATATTGAATACACTATGGGGTATTTATGAAAATGTGGCGAAGAAAACTTCTACTTTAAATTAGAACATTTAGAGCACATCCCAATCTGTCCAATAGTTGAGTTATGTGAGAATTCCAATTATTTCTCAAAGAATGCCACATTGTATTCCAGTATTTTTGTTTGCTTTCAATCTATTACCATGTGTCCATTATAACATAGGCTGGAAAAGTCAGTGCATTGAATAGATGTCGGCTCACACAGGTATGTTTTTATTTTGTTTTTTATTTTTTATTTTCTTAATAGCTTATTAAGTCTTAATAGCAATATGTTTGTCTCATGCATTCATTAATTATTTTACTGTCTGAGTACCGACTACAACTGCTGAAGAACTATATCATGAATATGTCACCAAATTCTACACTCTAACAAGCCCTGGCTAGAACTTGGATTTAGCTCACTAATCATCTACATGAGATCTCATGAAATCAGAGATTAGAAACAGGACAAGTGAAAGTCCATGAGCACTCTCTCACACACACACACACACACACACACACACACACACACACCTACCCCCACCCGCCAAAGTGGAGATTGCAATTTCTACTCAGAGCAGCAGCCAGCAGCTTCACAAAAAAGGGTGCAACATGGGGACACTGACATTATATCACTCATTCAGTGTTTTAGATGCCCCTTAAACCTTCGTGTCCTACGCAATGGCCTGGGTTTGCCTTTTAATATTGCGGACCCTGGTTAGCTGTGCACCTTGATGTGAGCTGGTAAAACTATCCAGGCTCACAGAGGTGGAATACAACAAATGTTGGCCCCATAGCAAAATTTGGGGGAAAGACTAAAAAATATGTTCCACCCCACATTCCCGCCCACCTGACACTCCTGCTCTGTTCTTCTGTGCATGTGAGGGGTTGATCCATGCGTAGTGGTTCATTGATGCCCCCCCCCATACCCCTGCAATGTCCACAGTCCCTGCAGTAGCAGTAGTTCTGCATTGCCATTCGCGTTACTGGGAGGTGCCACCACCAGTTGACAGCAAGTGAGAACATTGAGGGGACGCTGTAGGAGGAGAGGGATGGGCCTTATGGTAAAAGGAGGGTCACGGTAATGCGTGCGGTCATGTCACACAAAAGGCTGCCCCATGCAATGATGTGGACAGCCATGTTATTGATGGGGTCGTAGGCACCAGTGTCAGGGATAGAAGGGTCACATGAGGGACCAGAGTCTATAAAGAATTTGGTTTCCATGCAATTTTGTAAAGAGGAGCCATCTTGCAAGCTGGCACCTGGGAGGTAGGAGGGTGGTCCTGGCTACCTTGCAAGAGAAAGGGAGGGGTGCACAATGGATGTCATGAGGGGTGCACCAGTGTATGACATCATTACGGTGTTGTTGGGAGCAAGTGCGTTGCGACATGGGGGACAGTATATGGAATAGAGGGTAAGAACTCCATCAAATGAAGGCTTGTGTGAGAGACCAGTAAGGTGAATTCCCACCTTCAGGAGCATCCAAACAGCAGATAGCAACTGACACCACAGAGAAAAAGCAGTATAAGAGAAAGGACAGCCCTTTCTGTCGAGTACTCCTAAGGAGATATCACCCTTGGAAACTGCGCCCATACCAAGAGAGTATTTGGGAGAGCCGCTTGCGATAGTGAGGCTGTGTGCAGGGCCTGATCAACCACTAGGCTGACTAGGCTGCAGCCTGGGGCGCTGGGTCCCGGGGGGCGCGGGGCTGCGGGTATTTATTTCATTCTTTTTTTTTTTCTTCATTCATTTTTTTTTTCGGGGTGGGGGAGGGGGGTCGCCGTGGGGGGTCGCCGCGGGGGGTCACCACGGGGGGGGTGGAGGGCTCGATGATCAAAAGCATTGGTGGTCAGTGGTTAGCAACACACAGCCAATCACATGCTGCCTGTTGCTGTGCAGCAGACAGGAAGCAGGACATCTTCACTTCCTATCTGCTGATTTGAGGAGAGGAGCGACGCTGGCACAACTACAGGTAAGTGAAGGGGGAAACTGCCCTGCATATCTATAGGGAGGGGGGGAACTGCCCTGCATATCTATAGGGAGGGGGGGAAACTGCCCTGCAAATCTATAGGGAGGGCAGGGAACTGCCCTGATTATCTATAGGGAGGGGGGGGAACTGCCCTGCATATCTATAGGGAGGTGGGGAACTGCCCTGCATATCTATAGGGAGGGGGGGGACTGCCCTGCATATCTATAGGGAGGGGGGGGGAACTGCCCTGCATATTTATAGGGAGGGGGGGGAACTGCCCTGCATATCTATAGGGAGGGGGGGGAACTGCCCTGCATATCTATAGGGAGGGGTGGGGAACTGCCCTGCATATCTATAGGGAGGGGGGGAACTGCCCTGCATATCTATAGGGAGGGGGGGAACTGCCCTGCATATCTATAGGGAGGGGGGGGAACTGCCCTGCATATCTATAGGGAGGGGGGGAACTGCCCTGCATATCTATAGGGAGGGGGGGAACTGCCCTGCATATCTACAGGGAGGGGGGAACTGCCCTGCATATCTATAGGGAGGGGGGGGAACTGCCCTGCATATCTATAGGGAGGGGGGGAACTGCCCTGCATATCTATAGGGAGGGGGGGGAACTGCCCTGCATATCTATAGGGAGGGGGGGAACTGCCCTGCATATCTATAGGGAGGGGGGGAACTGCCCTGCATATCTATAGGGAGGGGGGGAACTGCCCTGCATATCTATAGGGAGGGGGGAACTGCCCTGCATATCTACCGGGAGGGGGGGGGGAACTGCCCTGCATATCTATAGGGAGGGGGGGGAACTGCCCTGCATATCTATAGGGAGGGGGGGAACTGCCCTGCATATCTATAGGGAGGGGGGGAACTGCCCTGCATATCTATAGGGAGGGGGGGGAACTGCCCTGCATATCTATAGGGAGGGGGGGGAACTACCCTGCATATCTATAGGGAGGGGGGAACTACACTGCATATCTATAGGGAGGGAGAGGGGGGACTGTCATGCATATGTATAGGGAGGGAGAGGGGGACTGTCATACAAATCTATAGGGTGGGAGGGGGGGGCTGCCATGAAAATCTATAGGGAGGGAGAGAGGTTGATATGTATGGAGGGCAGAGGAGGAGAGCTGATATATGTGACTGGGGGAGTTTTGATGTGACGGGGGGAGAGCTACAGAGTGGAGGTAAGGAAAATAGCTGCAAGGGGGATGGATGCAGGGTGGGAGGTAAAGAAAATGGCTGCAGCAGGGGTTAAGGAAAATGGCTGTGGGGGGGGTTGTGGTTAAGGAAAATGGCTGCAGGGGGTATTTAAAAAATAGAGCAGCTTTGGGGGGCAGAATCTCATGATTGTGTGGTGGTCACATGGGTGGTCTCAGCAATCACTAGAATACTAAATATTAGTGAGATGGGGCTGGTAGAGGTTTGTATTTGATTGACAACAAATATTCAGATATTGCTTATATATGCCTGTCCAATGGGGTACTTTTAGCTGGCCATAATGGAGTGTTTTGTTTTAACTAAAGGGCCTAATCATTCAGGGTTTGTTAACATTTTGCATTTTAATACATTTTTGCATTTTCAAAACAGGACGCCAACTTTCCAGAAGCCAGCGAGAGGATAACAAAGTTGCAAGAGAGAAGAGCAAGAACAGGTAAGAGACAATGGCACTATCTGTCTAAATTTGAATGCTGGTGTTCCTATACACCTATATATTCGGAGGAGGGGGGGGGGGGCACTGCGGCCGTATTAGCCTAGGGCAGCTAGAACCCTTAATCAGGCCCTGGCTGTGTGCGAGAGAGGAAGAGACCCCAATTGGAAAGCCTCAGAGAAGTGCTCCTTTGGTGAGGTGGAGCAATAACTGCAACAGCTGGTATGTAAACAATTTAATTATCATGCTTATTTGACTGGAGGCATTTGGAGAAACATGAGAGCAACCATTATAATTATTTGCTGGAGGAGTTTGGCGTTTGTGTGACTTTAGTCCATTGCAATCGTTGAGTTTATCATGCAGGAGGAGTTGGTCTGGTGCCCAAAATTTATTTCTGACTTTGTACTGCACTACCACTAGTGTCCGCTCCACACAACTCGTGTTAAACACCAGTATATTCAGGGGTCCCTTTGGTCGCGCATGCCACACCTACACCATAGCCAGGGGGATGGGGTATCGGTATTGGATTATAGTAAGGTAGAATAGGGTGTCTGTCATTCCATGTCACATTTTAGGTATAGCCCACCTAGGTGTATTGCTCATATTGAATAACGAGCGGGATATCACACTACATCCTGACATGCCCTGCAGTACAAGTAGGTTTTCCACAGTTCCACAACGGCGGGCACACCAGTATAAAATGTGCTTTGCAGTACACAGTATTTATTATGCATAATGTTTATTTATCAAGTTAAGAGCTTTGGAAATATTGTCACAATCGATTTGCAGTTAATCTTTCATTTTTTCAGTTTAAATTCAAGACAGACTCTGAAAATTCTTTTCACAACCAGAAAATAACAGGCTGTTAATTTCTGTGAAATGGCAAAATGACATGGACCCTTCCAAACCAGGTGATTGGAGAAAATGCCTCATGTACTTGTAGAATTTGGCTTTTGTCAGTTTCTGCATAAGTGTCTAATGTGCCATCTGGCCTCTGAGACTGCAAAAACAGGATGTGAAAAGACTTCTTAATCTGCTGTCCGACAGATACTTTGTTTCCCTTTTCTATGGCAAGATAGAAAGCAGAACTCATGAGTCACTGGTGCAGTAATCTGATTTTGTGGGTTGAAAACATGGATGGTATTGCATTTGTTAACTGAACCCTAGTGACACCATTTAAAATATTATGCAAGAGTAAGCGTGAAGAATGAATGCTAGATAGGGATATTTCACGTGGCTAAGGTACTACTGGTGGCTTGAGGCATGTTGCAACATGTTCACCACTAACTCTTACCCAATACTAATTCTTGTCAACTTAAAAATAAATATATCATAAACAGAAGCTCTGAATTTCTAAGTAAGCACACAAGCTCCCATCATTCCTTAATGAAAAAAAAAAGCATGCAAAATTAGGACATGCCTCTAATCCATACTTGGCGACTTTCTTCAGCTCCCTTCCAGGAGCCAGCCAGTGGAGGGGGGCGTGAGGGGGGCGGAACGGCCAAAATTGCGTCATTTGACAGCGGGGGCGGGGGCCATACGCCGCGATTCACCGGGAATCGCAGCGTTTGGGATCTAATTCTGCCCACTTCACTAGGAAAATGCGAAAGTCTCCCGGACAGTTGGCAACTTTGCTCTAGTCCCCTTTTATATGGGGCCATGCTACTTTTACTGCAGCTCATGTTCCCTTTGACGCTGAGAAATTGGGACTGTCTAGTGAAATCCTTGACTATTTGAAGACATTTACGCAGTAACCATTTGCTTATGCAACCATGTGTCTACTTCCCAATTAGGGTTCTCCAGACTAACTCAGTCTTTATTGTATCCCCAGGCTCTGTTGGGGAAAATGTAGAAAAGGGCACTTGCACATCATAATTATTTATTTATATGGTGTCACAGATTGTATAGCAATTCTATACAGTATACCTAGTTTTCAGCACGTAGCACCTAGTGTGACAGGATGGACCTTCTATGTCACCCTGTCCGTTGTTCCTGGGGACCAGACTTGCCACCGTCTCCTTTCTTTATCCCAGAATTCTACCCTGCTAAATGCAGTAGGTTGGGCTTCTGCTGTCACTACTAGGCTCCTTCATCGGCACCTAGAACCGTTTCCTTCTGGGTAACTTTCGCTGCTAGTGTACCCCCCTCACTGGGCGCCTGGGCTGGTACCCCTGACCTCTTCCTTTATATCAGGGTTGCTGTGGATGGTTTCCCCTGGACTATCACACAGGCTAGAGTTGCAAGGTAGTGGGCAGGGCATTGGTAAAGGAATAATGGTTCCTAACATCAGAACAGTTGGGTAATGGATTAGATTGGCCTAAAATGTAGGTCACAGGAATTACAGCACAGGTAAGTAGTGGTCAAAGCAGGATCTTAAAGCAGTGATGTTTTATTAGCTTAAACCATTCTAATAAGGACAGTTACACTAGTTTGTGGTACTAGTGATCTTCAGAAGGTACAGATGGTATAAAGCATTTAAAGGTAAAACAGGGCTGTGTACATACAATTTTGCACACTGGCTTGGCAGGAGGTAATCCAGGTTCCTGCCCCTTTAAACAACCTGGGTTGATTCATGCAGCCTGCACATGAATCAGCCCAGAGAGGCTAACACCTTTCAACATTGCTGCTAGTGGAAGGATGGAGTATACTTGCCTGCCTGGTGGTCTCAGCCCTCTCTCCTACCTGGTGACAGTCTGTCAGTCTGAAATACTTCTCTGCACCAGGGTCTGACAATCCACCCTGGCCGAAAACATTACCAGGGGGAAGACAGCCAGATCCTGGAGCAGCAGTCATTGTCCTGCTATTCCTGGACCTTTCTGAGCTCCGGTATGTGGGTGGCGCTGCACCTCCTGGATCTATTTGCATCCAGGAGACTGCTCTGCAAGTATCCAAGGCTCCTGCTCCTGCAGCCATCACTGGACCACCAGGGATTGGCAAGTGCATTTTATTAGTATATACACATTAAACACACATTTAGATTTACAATACAGTTTGCAAACACAGTTACACTATGTACAAATAAATCAATATATATATATATATATATATATATATATATATATATATATATAATGTGTGACCTCCTCTCGGCACTCCTATTTGGATTACTGTCTAAATATATCAAAAAAGTGCCACTTATCACTTATTATACCACAAGTTAACCCGTGCATGATACTCATGCATTCTAGTCAAATCAAGCTACTTAAGGTCTTAAAAAGGTTCTTGTCATGCATTTGGGTCTAGCCCAGGCCTCCTCAGGGGAAGAGCGTTACTTCCCGATGCAAGCGCCCTTTTTAATGTGTGTTCATGAGGTAAAATTACCTCACGAAAATGAGTTTGACCCCTCAACTCGTAAATTTAGCCTTTACTACCCCTCCCAAGGGGAGAAGGCGGGATGATGGAAGTTAACTGACTTCACTATTCTAATTTTTTGTCAAATAATGTCAGTATACCAAATTTCAGGTCAATTGGATGAGCCCTTTCTGAGAAAATAGTTTTTTCCACACACACACACACACACTAACACACGCCGCTAGGCTTTTACTTTTATATACAGATAATACTAAGAATTTAGTAGGTCAGTGTAGTATATAACTCCGCCCAGCAGGTGGCGCTGCAGCTTGAGCACTCTGTCACCCGGTAGTTTTTTCCACACACAGACTAACACACACCACTAGGCTTTTATATTATAGATACATTAATTCCATACATAAATATATATCACTGGCGCACGACCAAAGGTATTCTAATATTCTGAACGAATGTCCATAAAATCAATTCACATACCTAATCAAGATCCTTTATGAATCAATCAATATATCAGTCAATAAATAGCCTTTGTTCAAAAAAGTAACAATATAACGTCTGGTGAAATGTTTCCGGATTGGGTGAACATTATTATGGAATGTCTAAGGACACTAAGTGCATGTCTATTGATATATGGTGTTGGGCTTATTCCTTATTCAGTACCTATGCTATAAAATTTCTACACCTTATTGCGTTTTATGCTTTTCTTGTTTTTTCATGTTATCGAGTTGGAGAGACTTTATGAGAAGAATATGGATTGCATGAGTTGTCTTCGATAATGAAATAAAGGGATGTTATATTGCTACTTTATTGACTGACACATTGATTGATTCATAAAGGATCTTGATTCGGTATGTGAACTGATATTTATGGACATATGTTCAGAATATTAGAATAGATTTGATTTTGCGTCTGTGATATATATTTATGTATGGAATTAATGTATGGTATAATAAGTGGTAAGTGCCACTCTTTTTATATATTTAGGCAGTAATCCAAATAGGAGCACCTGTGATATATATTTATGTATGGAATTAATACATAGTTACACTACACTTTACACAGTTTTAAACTCCACATGGCTACACTACCGGCGCCTAGCGCCTCTACATTAAATATACACTCTTTCTTTGTATAAAACATATAGGGCCTGATTCATTAAGGAAAGAAAGCAAAAAAATAGTAACTTTACACTTTGACAAAACCATGTTGCATTGGAGGGGGAGGTAAATTGAAACTGTGGGGACAGATATGTAGTTAGGGTAAGCAATGTTCTAGATCAACTTTAAATGCTAGTGTATAAATAAAGCTATCAAGTATTTGTGTGGTACATGAAAATACAGCCAGTATTTATCTTATGTGCAAAATAATAAACTAATTTGCACCCCTTGCATTGTATCATGGTTTTGTCCAGGAGAAAACTTACTCATTTTTTTGCCTTAATCCCTTAAGGAATCAGGCCCATAGTGTACATAGTTTACACATTTAGCTTATTCTTTACCCGGTTGTGCACTCCCAGCTCCTAGTCTTGCAGCGCTGCACGCCAGTTAACTATCAGCGCTGCAGCGCCTACACACATATATTTACATTGAAAAGACTTAAATATATATTTAAAACCCTCGTACAGTGCCCGGCACCTAGTGCCAGGGTTTAACTCCTTTTATGCTACAGCACTGGGCACTATCTTCCCAGCAACGCAGTGCACACTTTATAACACATTTGTATTTAATAACTACACTTCAAAGCACCACTTTAGTCAACTGGCGCCTAGCACCGGTGCTTTAAGCCCTCCGGCGCCAGAGTCCATTTAAAGATGGCAGACACTCGGGACCCGGCCACACCTAGTATTCCATAGTAGGAATTGGCCAAAAAGATAAGACATATATAAAAACAGCAACAAGTACATATGTACGGTTGAGCAGAATAGCGTAATAATGTTGCAGTTACTGTTACTGTTACTTTAACAGATGAAATATTAAATTTGATTTTATGAATGTTTTCATGTAGGAAGTCAAGAAGGGGTTTTCAGGGTCAACCCCCAGTGTACTCTGCAAAGACCCACAACCTGAAGGAATAGATCAACTCAGGTGTAGGCAGTGAGTTGAGAAAATCAGGAAAAGGTGCGATGAACCTAACCGACCCTTCAGGTTCATTAAGTGTGTTCATTAAACTCATGTATGATGATGACTAGGGAGAGACAATCACTCCAGGTTCCTGTCTATATGAATCAGTCAGGAGGTAACCTACATATTAAGCAACATAGTCACATTATGGTCTACAAAGCATGGTGTACTCTATATTAAAGTTACTACTATTCAATTTTTAGTATTTTTAGTGTGCTATTTCAGTTTTTCCTATAATTAGACTTTAATGAGATAAAAGATAATACAATATGGTCCCTACTATAGTGTCTCTCCAGTATTCAGCTGTTTCACGATTGTGCACTAGATAACGTTTATTGAACCAAAACTTGGAGTACTTCCATGACATTCAGCATAAACATCCACAGATAAGAAATGGAGGCTCTGAAGCTCAATGCGTGCCACATATAAAACCTGCTCCCTTCAGATAAAGTTAAAAAGCAAAAACTGGGCAGTGTAAATTTCATTATTTAACATATATTAACATGGGCAGCCTAGGTAGGTCGATTATGTGCTGCTATTAAAATGCTATTTTCGGTCTCTATGTCAAGTGAATGAGCTGTTACATTGATGGCTGGGAGTCAGTATCCCCTGAATCAATGGGATCCTGTATATAGGATGCCCATTAGGTTAGTTGGGAAATGTGGTTTCACTATTATTTATATTGAATATGTGGATAGCTCCTCTAAACCTTTGTATGCCCTTGGCTGCAGCAAAGATCATGAGCCAAAAGGCACCCGACTCCTGGAATTGCTTTCTGGCTCATACAGATGTTAGACAATTGCTACAGGAAACCCCAATGATGATGATGATGTCTGCTGCAGGAAAGAGATGCTCGGAGTCTAGTATTTGCATGTTCTAATATAGGATTAGATTTACACATATACTGATCAAATATAAAAAAAAAGTGTAGAGTTTAGAAAATAAAAATAAATCGAAAAATACGGTTAAAGAATGGTTTGTTTTTTAAATCAGAGACATATAAATATACTTCATTACAACCAAGAAATGAAATCTCCAGTAAAGTACACATATACTTTAAGATTAAGATATGTATAGTATAGAGGTATCTTTAATGCTTCCCGTACTATAAAAAGGTCACTAGAATGCTCTCTATATTGTATAGATCTAGAATGCTTTATGTATTGTATATGAGTCACTAGAATAGTAGGTATATTGTACATATGTCAATAGAGTAGTTTCTATTTTGAATACTAGTCAGATGGTGCAACCAATGCTTGTATTTGTTATAGTTCTTTGACCTAACAATTTTTCATATAGATAATTGGCTATAGAAAACCTCACCCATTAGGTAAACCATGTCCACACATTTTTTGTCATGGCTATTTGTATGTATATGCTCTCAAGGCCAAAAGTTGCCACACCTCCCCTGGCACCACACCCACCATAGATAACTCCATGCCAGCATAACCCTGCAGCAATCAGCCACAACATTAAATTCACCTGCCTAATATTGTGTAGGTCCCACTCTTCCCGCCAAGATAGCTCTGACCCGTCGAGGTATGGACTACACAAGACCTCTGAAGGTGTACTGTGCTCTCTGGAATCAAGAAGTTAGCTGCAGATGCTTTAAGTCCTGTAAGTTGCGAAGTGGGGCATCCATGGCTCTGACTTGTTTTCCAGCACATCCCACTGATGCTTGATTGGATTGAGTTCTGGAGAATTTGGAGGCCAAGCCAACACCTTGAAATCTTTGTCATGTTCCTCAAACCAATCCTGAACAATTTTTGCAGTGTGGCAGGGTCACTGCCATCACAGAATACTGTTGCCATGAAGGGGTGTTCTTGGTCTGCAACAATTTTTAAGTAGGTGGTATGTGTCAAAGTAACATTCACATAAATGCCAGAAGCCAAGGTTTCCCAGCTGAACATTGCCCAGAGCAACACATTGCCTGCTCCAACTTGCCTTTTTCCATTGTGCATGCTGGTGCCATGTCTTCCCCAGGTAAATGAGGCACATGCACCCGGCCCTCCTCATGATGTAAAAGAAAACATGATTCATCAGAACAGGACATCTTCTTCCATTGCGCCATGGTTCAGTTATAGTGCTCATGTACCCATTGTTAGTGCTTTCAGAGAAAGACAGGGGTCAGCATGGGTACTCAGTCCCATACGTAGCAAGCTGCGATGCACTGCATGTTCTGACACCTTTCTATCATAGCCAGTATTAACTTTTCAGAAATTTGTGCTACAGTAGCTCTTCTGTGGGATTGGACCAGAGGGACTAGCCTTCACTCACCACATGTATTAATGTGCTTTGGGCACCCATAAACCTGTTGCCGGTTCACCAGTTGTCCTTTCTTGGACCACTTTTGGTAGATACTAACTACTACATACCAGTAACACCCCACAAGACCTGTAATTTTGGAGATGCTCTGACCCAGTCTAGCCATCACAATTTGGCCCCTGTCAAAGTCGCTCAGATCCTAACGCTTGTCCATTTTTTCTGCTTCCAACACATTAACTTCAAAATCTGACCGTTAACATGCTGCCTAATATAACCCACCCTTTAACAGGTTATTCACTCCATTTGTCAGTGGTTTTTAATGTTATGGATGATCGGTGTATATGCAGTACAATGCCAGGATAGCATCCCCATGCCCAACATATAAATCTCCAGGCTAGTATAATAGTCTGACTGTGCAACCACATACAGTGTAATGCGAGCATAACAACCCCATGTTTATATACAGTAGTACAGTACAGAGGTCAAAATTTGAAAATGAATAGTATGTTCATCTTGTGTGAATCTTTCAGTATGTACTGTACATTTATGTTACTTTAAAAAAACAGCCTCTCGCACGAGTCATCTCTTTATTTGCTGACACATACAAAATATACAGGTTTTATAGCTTAATTTAAATAGGCAATCCTGCTTTGAACCAGTAGTCAATGCAATGGTATGTAGATCCCTTTTGTGACTGATATGTTATGCTTTGTCATTTAATGCGCTTGTCCTCTATAGTGCTCTGGGATGTGAATTGTGCGGTTTATGATGTAAGGGGGAATACATACTCCAAAACATGTATTTACATTTTACTTTCTTTTAAGTCTGTTCAGCTTTGCTACATGGTGGCTTAGTGGTTAGCAATTCTGCCTCCCAGGACTAGGGTCATGAGTTTGAATCTTGATCATGGCCTTATCTGTGTGGGGTTTGTATGTTCTCCCAGTGTTTGTGGGGGTTTCCACCTGCACTCCAAAAATATATTAGTAGGTTAATTGGCTAGTGTTAAATCGACATTAGTCTTTGTGTGTATGTTAGGGAATTTAGATTGTAAGGTGTAAGGGACAGATGCTATATAAATAAATGATGACAATGATTAGCACTTCTGCCTCACAGCACTGGGGTCATGAGTTCACCTTCCTCCTTTCCTTACTTCCCCTGCTATTTTTCACTTTCCTTTTCTTCCTCTTCTTCTTCCCTCCTTCCCTCCCATCTACTGCTCCCCTTTCCTCCCTTAAATAGTAAGTGCTGTGTAGCTGAAATCTAAAATCTGGGCTTTTAGATCCACAGAGTATGTGTGCACCATAGCATGAGTCAATTTGAAGATACTTAGTTATACTTAATTAACTCTTACTGCTGCAGGGTCAGTATTGCGGGAGCAGTTTAGTATTGCTCTGCTGCCATATCAAAATTTTTAAATGTTAAATTGCAGTGGTAAGAGTTTTTTTTAATCACCCTGCTATGGAGCAATAAGAAATCAGATTTATTTACGCAATCCAGTACAATTTGATAAAAGTATTCCTAAATATGTGTGACGAGATGGGGGTGTAAAATCATTGAAAATAGGGGTCTAGCCTGCAGGACACCACTCCAGTCTGTGCTGCATTGTATTAACCATGTATACAAATGGGTCATATACAGAGAGGTTGCTAAGGACCCATTCCAGGAGCTCGCCCTGAGAAACCCATGCAGGCCTACTGCATGTGGACCCTCACCCAAGCAACAGGATGGAGAATGCTACCCTCATGCACCAGAGAGAGAGATGTTACCATCAGAAGTTTACTTAGCCACCAGTGTCGGGAGAGGCAATTCCACAAACTGCAGTAGGTGGGAAATAAGAGGGTGTGGGGCTTAGGGACTTGGACGCAGCCATCACACTGGTGTGTCCTGACTTGGTCCCTAGGTCCCAGATTCAGAGATGCAAAGAGTGAATCCATTTGGCCAGGGGCCAACAAAGAGATGTCCCAATTTGTAGGGTACACTTGGACTGGGAGAGTGACCCTGAGATAGTAGATATCGGAATGATGGATGGACTTCCTGAGGAGATTGTTAGGGAATGTCTAGTGACTATAGATGGCCAGTTACTTTGAGCATATATAAAGATTCAATTATGGAACTAGACGCACAGGCCTTAAGCATCTCCACCTAGCCTACTCTGCTCCTGCTGCCTGGTGATAAGGTACCCACGTTCGGCTGGATTTAAGAAAAGGGAGGAATGTTGCAGGATGAGGTGTCTGGACATTGGAACTAGGGGTCTAGTCTGCTGGACATCTCTTCTTATCCAAAACTGTGTTAAACATTGCCTGTATTTTATTGTGTAAACCATGTAAATATGTATTTATATGCATTGCACCAATTCTTAAATGATGCAAGGTGGGGTCATAAATATAATATTATCCTTAGTTTTAGTTTATTGTAATGCAGTAATTGTATTGATGTATTGACAGTTTATGTGGTGAAATGAGAACCAAGCAGATTGGCTTTTGGAGAATAGGAGAGACACTGATACAAGGTAAGGGCTTCGTTTCATTCTTGGTCATAGGCGGCACATATTTGGCTGCATGTGTGTTCTGAAGCCTCTGCGTATTGGGCACTTTGCGAACCCAACCAAAGCAGCTCAGTAGCTGTGATAGTAGTGAACACAATTGCAGTGAGGACACATCGCACGGCATAAGGCAAATACGCTGGTGAGAAATAGAAGTGTTTATTGTGCATTGGTGTGAACTCCCTGGTTTTGATGCAAAGTGTTACTAATGTTGTGTACCGTTCTTGTAAATTTTGCAACATTATGGGGGGGTGAAAGGAAATCCACAATGTTGCAGTAACGCATAGTGCCTTTGGGAACGCTACGGAGGTACTTTGCACTTAATTGAATATGTGCCAATGTATCCTCGCTACTAACTACTTATCCTCACTAACCTTTCTATTGTTACTTTATTGAGTCTTTATCTCAGAAATTGAGTAACTTAATTTTTTATTATTTTCTGTAATTTCTGTCATTTTTCCTTGCACTTTAAAACAGTACTGACATAAAACAGAAATTGGCTCAAATGAAAGAGTTATTTGAGTTTCAAATTTTTATTTAAAAGTAAAGATAATTGAGATAATGTTGTAAGTGTTGAGGAGATATTACACTACACAGACACACAGACTTTACATCAATCATCTCATAGAAGGACACTGTATACCACCCATTTGAGCCACTTTTGACGTAAAATGACTGACAGTTGTGAACAATACCTTGTACTCAACTGAATAGCATATTTAAGTAAAGTTTCAAACAACTTAAGTTGTGTCAAGGACTGAGACCACAGACCTTTTACATATATCACATCTCCCAAACTTTTTACTTATTGAATTGTTACATAGTGCATGCAGTGACGTGAATTGCACACAAAGAGGGGCACACATCTCTTCCCTAACAGCTCCCAAAAATTACCATGCGCACAAGCGGTAGGCAAACAGATCATATCCTTTAACATTCCAACCGTCTGGAGAAAAGTTGCAAAATGTTTCAGATTGAGGAACGGTCACAATTTCAGGAGATTTTAGGAGAGTTGTGAGGTATCCCTATATATTGTATATCTTTGACCTGGTCTCGTGGCACTCCACAATCGGTCATTCCCCGCTGTATCTGACTTACGCCTCTCTTCACCTCTCATAACCTCCTCCCACTACTGCCTCCAAGACTTCTCCCATGCTGCCCCACCATTATAACTCCTTACCCAGCCTTGTCCGACTCTCCCCCAACCTAAAATTCTTCAAACGCTCCATCAAAACTCACCTCTTCTTGCTCACCTATCCAACTCCCTCTTGACCATCTTGTCCACCAGCTCCTCTTCCTTTGTCCACCATCTCCATTTTATTCCAGTTGTTCCTACTGTCTATCACCATCCCTCCCTTTAAATGTAAACTCTCACGGGCAGGGTCCTCTGTACCTATTGTCTCCTGTATGTCTTCCTCATATGTCCTTGTCATGTCTTTTGCTACGTCCTGTGTGAGTCATGACAGTTTTTTTTTACTTACACTCAAGTATGCTACTTAGGGGAAATTGTTTTCATGTATTTGTGATTTTGCTCACTGTATTTTTATTTGTATGATTGTCTGGCACTATGGAATCTCTGACTCTCTAGAAATAAATAATAATAATAATAATAATATGACTCGTACACATGGTCATTAAAATCAAGTGCTCAAAATAAACGTGTTTTAAGACAATGTAGTGTATGATTTCCGATGCTGGGACCTGTACATACACGCTTTATGAAAAGCGTTCACTCTAACTTGCTTTGCTTCAATTTTGATTAAACTTGCAGTGTTTAGGGGCGTTAAGACTTTAAAATATAATGGAGTTCTATGGGAATGTTCATTAAGTATTTGATACACTATGATATAGGAAGCTTTGAGAAAATGCTTTAAATACTCTGTTAAAAGGGAGGACAAAGTATAAGACTTTGGTTAAGCTTTTTAACTAGTGTTGTTTTACATCACCCATTTGTAAAAGTCCTTAATGTTATAATTACATATATACATGGGTCTTACCTATTCTCAAAAGAACTTATCATTACCTATCTTGTCAGTTCAGCTTGCACCCTGTTTTGAATCTACCAGAACTATAAAAACAGCCATGGTTGACTGACTACATGGTTAAATATACTAACAGTCAAACAAAATATGACTCAATACTGATACTACAAAAACTGATATAACATGTCCCAGATCAGTGAATTAATATGGTAACATTGCTACTGGACCTAACCATGAGAAAAAGGTATAACAATAGTTACAGCTGAACATGTGCTGTGTCTGCTACAGAGCCCAGCTTCCTAGGTGGACTCTAACACAAGACAATACATGTGGCCTCCCAATATTTTAACAATAAATATTGTGACATAAAGAACCCCTCCAAAACCATGCCCAAATCTGCACCAACTGCACTTAGACTCAGCTACACCCACATTCTCAAGATGCCACAACCCTTTATAAAGGTGAGAATCAAACTTGTTGCGATGTATACTGCCTAACACTAACACTGATATTCAGTTTCTCCTTTGCATTTATATAATGTTAATGGATTTTAATGGATGGATGTATATGAAAATTATTTATGTATTTTCTCTAAAAGTAACAAATTAGATCAAGGTCCAGGTCCACCAAAATTATCATTGATGCACTCATGCCAAGATCACTAATAAGGCCAAACTTCTTCTCCAGTACATAGGGCCAGTGGAAGGAGTGTTTGTGCAGAAAGTGATGCTTCTCCCTCCATGGAATGTGACGACTCACCTATCCTCTGAGATAGTGCAACCACCCCTTGATTCCTCTTATCTTTTCTTGGGAAGTGGGGGTGACATCTCCTGCTCCCTTCATCCTGGCAGAGTGGCAGTGTGTAGTGACATCATATCTCAGCACAACTCTCCCAACCCATCCATATCATCAGCTGGTGCTCCATGTGGTGCATTGAATGCACTGTATGAGTGACATTATGTCTCTCATTCGGGTATCTTCCGAACTATTAGTGCCCTAGGAAATCACCTAGGTTCACCTAATGGTAGCATCGGCCCTGCCATTATGACATGTCTCTTATGGCTACCTGAAATAAGGACTGTAACATAAACATCTGAGCTGTTGGGAGGTATGGTGCTACTAAATCTGCTTACAGAACTCTCTAGTAGTGTTGCCATTGATTGTAATTTTTTTCCATAGTCCCATTATTTTCTCTGAGTGGCCCCACTGTGAATTTTATTTGTGTGATAATCCTCTCACAAAATAATAATCCAGGGATGTGTCCAGATGGTGAATCATATATATAATATCACTGGGTGCAGGGTTTGACAGCCTGAGGTCCTTAAACAGAGCAGGAAAAGAAGTGGCAGCCATATCTCTTTTGCTCATAGCAATTGAGTAAAATATATTTTTGATGGCAGAGTAGTATAAATGCAGATACAACTATGCAATGTATTAATTAGTAGTAAAATGGAGAAGTTTTTCCTTTTCATAATATTAAATTTAGATGCTGCTATACAAAGCCCATTCTGGACATCACTGCTATTTATTGTAATTGGTATTCTTGTGACTCAGCAAACTCAGTAGATTATATTCGAGTTTTACAGGTCATACCTAGCATGATTTTCTCAGCACAACAGCAAAAGAAAAATGGTTAATTCTGTGGTTAATTCTAATTCGTCAACCACACTCATATTCCAGTGAAGTCATGCCCACTTGCCAGTAGTGTAATCCTTGTGGCCAGAGAGAATGGAATACTTTGCATCCCACATAAAAGCACCAGACCTGTGCTGACGAGTTTGGGACTGATTTTCACGATAGCAGAAAGATCACACGCTCATAATCTAGAGTTGAGCCTGGTCGATTATTTTGGGGGGGTGACGAGTGATCCTGCAAATGCGCTTCTCTGACAAACGATCCTAGTGCAGCCCCTGTTGCAGAGTGGCCAACGTCTTAGCTCTTCTCCTGGTATGCCTCTAACTCCATTGCACTAAACTACAGTGTTCCCTGAGTCTGGCAGAAAACCTAGACCATTGGAGGATTCCAGTCAGACTTGGAGATCAAAACCATTGCAGTGACAACTGGAACCTGGAAGAGTCTTTGCTGCTCAGACGTACTGTATCCTCTGCACAATAGGAAGGAGAGGGACATAACAGGGTACCAAGGAACCCTGATATACATCAGGAGGTGAATTTCATTTATTTTTTCATGCAAAATTTGCCCCTCCTATCAAAATGAAAAGAAGGTGTATTAACATGTTAAACATGTCAACAGTTGACCATTTACAAAAACAAAATACATATTCTGAAGCGAGAGATTAAACAAATAGAAAAAAAAGCATTCAAATAAAAAAAAAAAAATATCTCTCCTCCACAATGTCCTAATCCCATTCCCCTAACCACATTTTTATTTCTGCCTTCTACAGGTTACCACACAAAATTTGTATGGGTCTGAAATACTTTTGACAACAAATTCTGCCTTTCCACTCAACAACCCCATGCCATCCTGTGATACATGCCCCAGATGCCCAATTCCACTTGTACTAATTAAAATGAATCACTAAAAGTAGTTGATATCACCTTGCCAGTGACTCCTGCCCCAGGTGACAGATGTCACTTTATATGCTCAATACCTTCCTCTGCTATTCGTGTTGCCTATCCTGCTGCTCACACATATGTAAAAGTATATGCATATGAGTTAACTTTGTATTCAGCACAACATGTGAGGTTATATTATGTGGGAAATCTCACATACTATAACATGTCCCGGTGGATTTTTTTTAAGTTCGCACATAGGTTTTATTGTGTTTGGGACATAGCTGCAGACTTTTCAGACCTGTGTCATAATGCCCCTCCTACTACAGCAAGATTATATAAGTCACTGTCTGGCCCGGTTTCAAGCAGATTGCCAGGCTCTTGTGGAAGTCCAGGACATCAACTACTAATTAGCAAGTCTCCCAGAGATTCTGGGAGAGTCGGCAAGTATGTTGTTGGTTGAGCTGTACATATATGTTATCAGTGTTATGACTTTGAAAAAGTAGTGTGTCTATAAAACAGCTGTCGTGCTTTTATTATAACTTTGGCAATTCCCTACTTTGTGATTGTACTGTGAGCGGTATTATTTGTTAACCATTCACTATAAACAGAAATAGAAGTTTGTTTTATTGATCCACTGTGTACCACCAATATTTGCCTTCTGAATTTATATATCACTGTAATTAAGAGAAACGAGCCAAGAAATGTCATCTAGTTTTCACTCACATTTTGGCAACAGCAGTTTGATACTGTTTATTTACTTGACAATTTCAGACAACATATGAAATTTCATTCAAGTGAAGTATGGATAAAAAGCTGGGGCCTGATTCATTAAGGATCTTAACTTGAGAAACTAGAAAAAAACAGTCAGTATTTAACTTATGTGCAAAACAGAATACTAATTTGCACCCCTTGCATTGTAACATGGTTTTGTCCAGGAGACTGAAATAAGATCCTTAATGAATCAGGCCCCTGGTGTTCTCCTAAAAATCTTAAAAATTACCCAGGCCGTGCTAGGCAACACAAGTCCTCATCACCCTGGCAGTGAAAGGGTTAATCCTGAAACTTTTCATAAACATTGGAATATGTTTTAAATTTAAACCTGCCCAAGATTCACTCGTAATCCAGCCCTAACCATAAAACTAGCTCTAAAACTAAACAAATATAACAGAGCTCCAATTTTACCATCTACATTCCAAAAATTAGAGCACAATTCCACGTTTTAAAGATCTGACCCTGGAAATGGTTCCATTTTTTTTATTTTTAATAATGCAGGGGATAAACAAGAACACAATACAAACACATTATAAAACCTATTTTTAACATAGATCAACTACACTGTACAATTTATTTTATTCTATATACTGAATTCATATTCATCTTCCACTCTTAGGCTTCATAGCCACTGGTGTCAGTGTCCTCTATTGTATTTTTAATGCTAGTACATCTCATGAATATAAGTGTGAAAATGGAAACTTAGACAACCTTGAATGACCTACTGAACATGAGATAAAACTCTACTAAACTGACTACCACTGAACGTCTTAGCATTTGACATGGATGTTTTTAACACAAAATAAATACCAGGTCTTGTTCTGTATGTAAGCATGTCATTGTGGGTCTTGTAGAGCACCGTGGTGCCCATATACAGTATAGATTGCACAGTGTCCCTAAAGATAATTTACATTGTTGCAGACTGTGTTATTTGTTGACTATAAGGATAATTTTGTACAACCTGGCATAGTTATATTAACATAGCTGAATTTCAACTAAGTGTAACTTTGTTTCTTATCCTCCGTTGGGGAGATATTTCTGTCTGGGTTAATGTGCTTTTTACACTGAAAATGTTAAGAACAGAGCAGGCCAGCCCTCAAGGCCAGCAATATTGTGACAAAAATAATATTTCACATACTTTCAGCTTGATTATACAGGAATTGTAGGAAACTCAGCAATCTGTCAGCGAGGAGGGGGAGTGACAGTGCTCACTCATACATCTCAGGAATGCATTGGAGTTTCTGCCTGCTAGCATTGAAAGATTAGTTTTCTAGTTTTCCATTCATATTCGCAAACAGATTATACAGAAATGGATAACTTGCCAGACTGTATCCAGCAGTCAAGCGGTGATTCTTAATCACAGGTCTTCTTGCCAAGCAACGGCCTCAGGATTGTGCTGAAGCAATCACTGTGAAAACCTATCCTAAGAACTAGGGTAGCAGAATTTTCCAGGAGAAGTGTGGGAGGGCAAGAACTGTGTCAATGACATAGATAAATTGATGTGTAGTTCTCACAATAAGTACATTGAAACAAAAGCTTCAGGTAGGGGTTGGGTACGTATCACTGATGCTGAAAAATGCTGAAAAATCCGTCAGGCTTTACTCCTACAAAAAAGTGAGAAAAACGAATAGAAAATAAATAGACTTACCTGAAAATCGAAGGTCCACATCTCCGATGGAAGCGGCCTGCTGACAGGCGTTGATTCCGAAAACACAGGACTCCGGCACTTCACTTTCACGTCAGTGCGACTTAGATGAAGGTTAATTTATAGCGGCAATGTGTGGACCCCGCAGGTTAAGTGTTTAAACACATAGGGGTATATTTACTAAACTGCGGGTTTGGAAAAGTGGAGATGTTGCCTATAGCAACCAATCAGATTCTAGCTGTCATTTTTTAGAATACACTAAATAAATGAAAGCTAGAATCTGATTGATTGCTATAGGCAACATCTCCACTTTTCTAAACCCGCAGCTTAGTAAATCTAGCCCTTAGCCTGCAGGGTCCAGACCAGGTAAGTCTCTTTATTTTCTATTCGTTTTTCTCACAATTCAGATTTTTTTTTGTAGGAATAAAGCCTGTCAGATTTTTCAGCATCGGTGATACGATTACCACCGTCAGGTAGCGGGTAAAAATTAAAGCAGTAATATATATCGAGTTTACTAGAACTTCCATAGGAATCTGTTATTTGCTAAATAAATGGCTGTGAATATGAAGGAAGTTTAGACTGCTGATCTAGCCAAAGAAGAAGAATGAGCTACCCAGAATACAAAGGAATAAAGCCATATTATGTCTATGACTAACTTTTGAGTTGTCACGTAACCTGTCAACACTGTCTGATGTTGAAATGTTGCAATTTCAGCCGCCTTTTCACATTTCAGGCCTGTCTGGATTAGATAGGCATATATGATACAAATGTGTTCATTGAGCAGAACATGATTTGGCACAAAATTTGTGATATATTAAACTGATTGAACTTGTACGGCTTGTTTCATTAAGGAAAGTAAAGTTAAAAAAAGAGGAGTAACTTTGCACCTCGGCAAAACCATGTTTCATTGGAGGGTGCGGTAAATTTAAAATGTGGGGACAGATTTATAGTTGGGGTAGGGCATGTCCTAGATCAACTTTAAATTTCTGTGTACAAATAAAGCTATCAAGAATATCTGTGCTACATGAAAAAACAGCCAGTGCTTAATTTATGTTAAAATTAATTAACTCATTTGCACCCCTTGCATTGTAACATGGTTTGTCTAGAAGAAAATGTACTTTAAATTTTTGCCTTACTTTTCTTAATGAATCATACTCGTAAACTCTTGCAAATAGGACAATTACTCTCTTTGGGTCAAGTTGTGTGTTTTGTATTGCAACCAATGTGTTTTTATTATATGCCCATTTGTTACATCACTGCAGAATAGGTTGGGAATTTACAAATAATAATACGTGTACACAAAGTTGCTCACTAAAGTTACTGGTTTGGTACATTGTTTAATAAAAAATTATGTTAAATAGAGATAAGTAAATAGATACAGGCACTATATTAATAAATATGCACTGATTCAGATAATCACATTTTGTTGGGAGAAATGGACTAACATAGTAACATAGTAACATAACATAGTAACATAGTTGATAAGGTTAAAAAAAGACACCAGTCCATCAAGTTCAATCTAATTTGGATCTCCTGCGATCCTGCACTTAAATTTGAAATTGATCCAGAGTAAGCAACCGCCAATCTGTTTCAATTGTGAAAATCCCCCCATGACCCAATATTGCAGTCCTATTTTTACCCTCTATCCACTACTATCCTTCATTTTAATTATCGGTCCTATCCCTGGATACACTTTTACGCTAAATATTTGTCTAACCCTTTCTTAAACATATCTATTGAATCTGCCATCACAACCTTCCCTGGTAATGAAATCCATATTTGACTGTCCTTACTGTAAAGAAACCCTTCCTTTGCTGGTTGTGAAATTTCCTCTCCTCTAACCTTAGGGGGTGACCGTGTGTCCTGTGTATAGTCCTTGGGGTAAAAAGTTCCCATGAAAGTTCTCTGTATTGACCCTTAATGTATTTGTACATAGTAATCATATCTCCTCTTAGAGGCCTCTTTCCTAAAGTAAACATGCCTAAACTGGCTAACCTTTCCTCATAACTTAATGATTCCATACCCTTTATCAATTTTGTCGCCCTTCTCTGAACCCTTTATAGCTCTAAATTATCTTTTTTATAGAGTGGTGCCCAGGACTGTACTGCATATTCAAGATGAGGTCTTACCAATGACTTATACAGTGGCAAAATGACACTGTCTCCCTTGCATCGATGCCCCCTTTTTATGCATGCCAATACTTTATTTGCCCTTGCAGCTGCTGCTTGACATTGAGCACTATTGCTAAGTCTACTGTCTACGAGCACTCCCAAATCCTTTTCCATTATAGATTCTCCTAAATTAATTCCATTTAATTTATAGATTGCGTTCTTGTTTTTGATCCCTAAAAGCATAACCTTACATTTATCTATGTTAAACATCATATTCCATTTGGCTGCCCAATCCTCCAGTTTATTTAAGTCCCACTGTAGAGAAGCTACATCTTGCTCTGATTTTATTACCTTACAGAGTTTAGTGTCATCTGCAAAAATAGAAACTTTACTCTATAAACCATCACCAAGGTTATTAATAAATTTATTAAAAAGGAGTGGCCCCAGCACAGAACATTGAGGTACTCCAATTAAGACTTTTGACCAATTAGAAAATGTTCCATTTATCACAACTCTCTGTTCCCTATTCTCTAACTAGTTTTCGATCCAAGTGCACATGTTGATTCCTAGACCCAGTTCCCTTATTTTGTAAACCAACCTCTTGTGTGGCACTGTATCAAATGCCTTTGCAAAATCTAAGAAGACCACATCTACTGTGCTGCCCTGGTCTAAGTTCCCACTAACTTCCTTGTAGAAACTAATTAGATTAGTTTGACATGACCTATCCCTCACAAATCCATATTGATTCCCACTAATAATTTTATTGCGCACCAAGTAATCCTGAATACTATCCCTTAAAACACCTTCCAGTAGTTTCCCCACTATTGATGTCAGGCTTACAGGTCTATAATTCCCTGGTTGTGATCTCGTCCCCTTTTTAAACAATGGCACCACATCTGCTATTCGCCAATCCCTTGGTACTCAGCCTGATGAGATTGAATCTCTGAAATTTAAAAATAGCTTTCTAGCTATTTCCGAGTTTAGCTCCATAAAGACCCTTGGGTGTATGCCATCTGGACCTGAAGCTTTATTTATCTTAATATTCTTCAGTCGCCTTTGGACTTCTTCCTCTGACAACCAAGTATTAATTAATGGTATGGTTTAATTTCCATTTTTATGTATTACTCCTACCATTTGTTCCTCTCTAGTAAATACTGAAAAAAATAAAGTTTTTAATACCTCTGCTTTTTCCTTAGTATCATTTATCAATTAATCCATCTCACTTCGTAGGGGTCCTATATTATCTTTTTTAATAAATTTTGCCATTTATATACTTAAAAAACTTTTTGGGGTTTGTCTTACTTTCTTTTGCCACTTGCCTTTAATTTTCTAATTTAGCCAATCTAATTTCCTTTTTGCATTTTTTATTACATTCCTTGTACCTACAGAAGTACTCCTCTGACCCTTCAGACTTAAACAATTTAAATGCATGCTTCTATCTTTGCATTTCTTCCCTTACCTTTTTATTTAGCCACATTGGTTTAGACTTAAATCTTTTACATTTATTTCCCATAGGAATGAACTTATACGTGTATGTTTCCAACAACATTTTAAAGACAGCCCACTTTTCTTCCGTACTTTTTCCTTCAAAGGCTTTGTCCCAGTCTATGCTCTTTATAGACTTCTTTAGCATATTAAAATTTGCCTTTCTAAAGTTTAAAGTCCTAGTTGATCCCTTATACTGTTGCTGCTGGAAACTAATTTCAAATGAGACCATATTATGATCACTGTTTCCCAAGTGCTCCCTTACTTGAATATTTGATATTACGTCTACATTGTTTGTTATTACTAGGTCCAGTATAGTCTGGTTCCTAGTTGGTTCCTCTACTAATTGGGACATGTAATGGTCTTTTAGCGTGCTCAGAAACCTATTTCCCCTAGCTGTACCGCAGGTCTCAATACTCCAATCAATATCCGGATAATTAAAATCCCCCATAATTAAAATTTGACCTAGTTGTGTAGCCTTTTCAATTTGCAGTAGAAGTTGGGCTTCCTCAATCATACTAATATCTGGCGGTTTATAGCATATCCCTATCAGCAATTTCTCTGAACTTTTTCCTCCGCTGGATATTTCCACCCACAATGCCTCTATATTATCACCAATATTCTCGTAAAATAACTTCCTGAATATTTGGTTTTAATTCTGGCTTAATATAAAGACATACTCCTCCTCCCCTTTTATTTACCCTATCTCTCCTGAAGAGAGAATAGCCTTCCAAGTTGACTGCCCAGTCATGTGTATCATCCCACCAGGTCTCCGTAATACCTATAATATTATACTGCTCATTCATTGCTACTAGTTTTAACTCCCCCATTTTACCTGTCAGGCTTCTTGC
This sequence comes from Mixophyes fleayi, assembly GCF_038048845.1. Lineage (NCBI taxonomy): Eukaryota > Metazoa > Chordata > Amphibia > Anura > Limnodynastidae > Mixophyes > Mixophyes fleayi. Next base: position 207,107,148 of record NC_134403.1, on the reverse strand, counting down.
ATTTGCAAGCATACACTTAAGTCTATTGCCTCCCTTAGATATTTCTTTTTGATTTAAAAAGAGCCTCTCCTTATCGGCTATGCTTCCCTTTCCCCCCTCTCCACCCCCTTTACTCTTGTTAAATTCCTCCTTACTACTCTCAATGTCTATCCCATAAATACTTGCTTGCCCCTCCCCCCTGCAGCCTAGTTTAAAATCTCCTCCAACCTTCTAGCCATCTTCTCCCCTAGCAATGCAGCCCCCTCCTCATTCAGGTGCAATCCATCTTGACAATAAAGATGGCAACTGACCGAGAAATCAGCCCAGTGCTCTAAGAATCCAAAACCCTCCTTCCTACACCAATCTTTTAGCCACACATTAACCTCCCTAATCTCCCGCTGCCTCCCTGGACTAGCGCTTGGCACATGTAGTATTTCCGAAAATACTTCCTTGGATGTCCTTGTCTGAAGTTTGTGACCTATGTCCCTGAAATCATTCTTTAGGACACCCCTTCTTCCTCTAACTCGGTCATTGGTGCCAACATGCACCAAAACCACTGGGTCATTCCCAGCCCCTCCCAACAATCTGTCCACCCAATCCACAATATGCCAAGCCCGAGCACCCGGGAGACAACACACTGTTCGGCATGCACAGTCCCGGTAACAGATTGCCCTATCTACCTTCCTAATAATTGAATCCCCTACCACCACAATCTGCCTGGGTCCCTGAGTAACTTTGGTCCCCTCTGTGCTGGAGAGACCATTCCCCTGGTTGCTAGAGGAAGCAGTCTCATCCAACTCTACCAATTCTGAACTGCCTTCCACAGTATCTTCATCCAATCTGGCAAATCTGCTGGGATTGCTTAGCTCAGAACTGGCCTGCCTCTTCCTCACTCTGCTACCCCTAGTAACTGTTACCCAGCTGCCTACCTGTGCATCCTCCTCTGCCTCTGCTCCACCCTGCTCAGCTAATGCATCAAGATGAGCTTTAAACTCTGCTCCAGGTTGGCAATCTCTCTCAATGTTGCAATGGTCTGCTTTAGATCAGTTACCTGGGCTTCCAAAGAGACCAATTGCTCACATTTCTCACAGAGGTATAAACCTTGGAACAGTTGCTCCAAGTGTGCATACATATGACAAGATATGCATTGAGTGAGATCATCAAGCCTGCTACCACTCATCTTATTATGGCTAACCTACCTTCTTATAGCCTGCAGTGAACTCGAGATTACTAACCTTTGCTAGCAAGTTACCAGATTAAGCTTCTTCTTGGATTCAACTCCTTACTGGATCTAACTCCACACTTTAAACAAACAGCACTTGAAATCAAACAGCAGTGGAAATCACAAGCTCAATGAAATCGCTTACCACCACCTGTTAAATAGCAAATCCTAACACATAAATCCAAAATAACTGGTTCATTTTTGAAGGAGCAAAAGCAAAATGCAGATAACATGGTGTAGGTCTTTCTAAGTCACTTCAACTCAGTGCCATGGAGTGGGTAGAGTGAGGATGTCTGTCGGGTCCTCACTCAGGTTCTGAGACAATTATTTTGATTCTGTTGTGACAGTGTGATCACCACTAATTATCTAACGTCAAAATTTGCCAGGAGCTGCATATGCTGCAAAAGCAAAGGAGTTCTCCAACAGAACATTCATTGGAGCCAGGGCCTGATTAAGGGTTCTTGACGCCCTAGGCTAAATAATCCGTAGTGCCTTCCCCTTCCCCCAATCATAAAAGGAAAATTCAGTTTCTCCAGCAAACAAACTTAGATAGATTCTCCTACCTGTTCTTGCTGTTCATTCTTGCAGCTTTGTTGTCGTTTAGCCATCTTCTGAAAGTTAGGCTCCTGTTTTGTAAATGGGCAAATGTTACAAACCCTCAACAATTAGGCTTTGTAGAGAGCATCCTCATGAATGCCACATGATACAGAGATCATGCCGTCCCCCCACCAGCCATTTCCTAACCACCAGTGACCTTCATTATTCCCCTGGCAATTTCATCACTCACTTCTCAAGTTTTTTTATCACCTGTCCCCCTACAGCACTCACTGTCCCCCTTTTATCACACACTGTCCCCCCTATAGCACTCACTGTTCCCCTTTCATCATACATTGTCCCCCTACAGCACACACTGTACCCCTTTCATCACACACTGTCCCCCTTTCATCACACACTGTCCCCTATAGCACTCACTGTCCCCCTATAGCACTCACTGTCCCCCTACAGAACTCACTGTCCCCTTTTCATCACTCACTGTCCCCCTATAGCACTCACTGTCCCCCTCCAGTACTCACTATCCCCCTACAGCACTCACTGTCCCCCTACAGCACTCACTGTCCCCCTACAGAACTCACTGTCCCCTTTTCATCACTCACTGTCCCCCTATAGCACTCACTGTCCCCCTCCAGTACTCACTATCCCCCTACAGCACTCACTGTCTCCCTACAGCACTCACTGTCCCCCTTTCATCGCACACTGTCCCCCTATAGCACTTACTGTCCTCCTACAGCACTTTCTGTCACCCTTTCATCACTCACTGTCCTCCTACAGCACTCACTGTCCCCTTTTCATCACTCACTGTCCCCCTATAGCACTCACTGTCCCCCTCCAGTACTCACTATCCCCCTACAGCACTCACTGTCTCCCTACAGCACTCACTGTCCCCCTTTCATCACACACTGTCCCCCTATAGCACTCACTGTCCCCCTCATAGCCGGATTAAGGGGGGGCACAGGGGGCACGTGCCCCGGGCCCCCCGCTCTCTGAGGGCCGCCGGCCGCCAGCCGCCATCTGATCGGATCACCTGTCAGTTGGTGATCCGATTCTGTTGCTTTTGCTTTGCGGCTGTGGGGCCCCCCTGACGCAGGCGCACCGCCCCCCGCAAAATTTGACAGCTGTCCTGATGTACAGCAGTCGCGGTGCAGGCTATTCTAAGATGGCCGAAATGGAGCTGCTGCGCATGTGCAGCAGCAGCTCCTCACATGCAATACCAGAAGAGACTGTCTGGGATGCTGTGCTGAACGTGGGTTCCTAGGTAAGTCCCACTTTCACTTGGAGTATGTATGTGTGTATTTATGTGTATATGTGTAATATATATTATATATATATATATATATATATATATTACACATATACACATAAATACATATACACATAAATACATATACACATAAATATATATATATATATATATATATATTATAATATGTGTATGTATATGTTAATTGAACCTTTAATAGAAGAGGCATAATTACTTTAATAATTACTGACAAAATAGGGGATCCCATAACATATTTGTTGTGTGTGCCTACGTATATACATATATTATATATATATATATATATATATATATATATATATATATATATGTAGATAGATAGATACATAAAGAGCAATGATACCGCACATTAAAAAGAAAGAAACATTTATAACATGTCAATAAGTTTGATATATATATATATATATATATATATATATATATATATATATATATAAGTTAAAACTGATGTAATTTTATCAGTGTTTTTTTTGTTTTTTTTTAATGTGCAGTATCAGTACTATTTTCTGAGGCGGGCTGGGGCGGGAAGAATAAAAAAGACTATTTTGGGCCGGTCCCTGCAATGGCCCAAGTCTCTATTACTTGGTGGATGGCCCCTTCTCCGAGACCAGCCACGTTCTATCATTGGCTGCAGATTCTTACAATCCGTTCCCCCCTTCCCCTATGTGTGGCTGCTATTGTTGTCAGGGACGTGCACCACGTGACAGGTGCCGTCCCATTTGTGAAGAGAAACAAGGCCATACAGCGTGCAGATAAAACAAAGTTAGTGGGGGTAGTATGTTAATATAATGTGTGTGTGAGAGGGGTTGTATGTTAATATAATGTGTGTGTGAGGGGGGTAGTACGTTAATATAATGTGTGTGTGAGGGGGGTAGTACGTTAATATAATGTGTGTGTGAGGGGGTAGTATGTTAATATAATGTGTGTGTGAGGGGGGTAGTATGTTAATATAATGTGTGTGTGTGTGTGTGTCTGTGTGTGTGAGGGGGGTAGTATGTTAATATAATGTGTGTGTGAGGGGGGTAGTATGTTAATATAATGTGTGTGTGAGAGGGGTAGTATGTTAATATAATGTGTGTGTGTGTGAGGGGGGTAGTATGTTAATATTATGTGTGTGTGAGGGGTGTAGTATGTTAATATAATGTGTGAGGGAAGGGGGATTTTTAATATAATGTGGGAGGGAAGGGGAGTTCTTAATTTAATCTTTGATTGCAGGTAGATGCTAATTATTTAATGGGTGCTATTTTATTTGTGGAGTGATGGTGGGGCAATTTAATGTAATAGTGTGGGCTATCAATTTAAGATGGGGTGATTGGACCTTTAAATTTGATGCTGGGGTGGTTTGGAAGCTCATAAATGAATGTGGGGCTGTTTGGGGTAAATTGGGTCTGTTTATTAAATGTAGATATGAATTATTTAATGCAGTGGATGATTGTGCAAAATGGTTATATTTTTTAAACATAAATGCCATTTAATTTATTGATAGGGCTGTTTCGAGGGAGGGAAATATGTTTATATATTAAATGGGAATACTATTGATTTAATGCTGGGGTTGGTTGGAATTTTCTAATTTTCATGTACCCATTTTTTTTTCCAAATAGGGCCCCCATCATTCCAGTATCCAGACAAGCAGCAACTGAGCTAAAGACACCAGCAGCCACAGGTGGAGAAAGTGACAAGAACAGGTAGGAGAGAGCAGGGCAGTCTGCCAACTGTCCTGAATCTGGTCGGGCAGTCCTGAATTTGGGTGACTGTCTCAGCGTAGTCAGGATTGGGTCCGACTACAAGGACAGTTGGGAGGTATGTCCCGCTTCACCTTGTACTGCTTGTGAAGGCAGAGCTGCGTGCACCTAACAGCAGTGCACACAGCATTGCCTGTGTGTTTGTCTAAAATGATAACCATGTTACATCATAGGGGCCCCCCTGCCTAAAGTGCCCCCCAGAGCCTTAATCCAGCTCTGGTCCCCCTATAGCACTCACTGTCCCCCTACAGCACTTACTATCCACCTTTCATCACACACTTCTCCCCATTACACACACCCCCTCCTGCATAAACATAAATCATTACTTACCTGGCTTCTTTCTTCTTTGTTCTTCTCTCATCGCAGCACTGGTCCTCACTTGCACTGTCGGGACTTGATGACATTACTCCCGACAGTCAGTGATGAGGGGAGAGGAGCAGACTGGAGGAGAGGGGAAGGAGGGAGGGGGAGGGATCGGCAGTCTGGAGGAGGGGGAGGGTCGGCTTCGGGCACACTGGGTCAAAAAAAAAAAAACATTGTAAAATTAAAATCCTAATTGCTGCCGTTGCTGCCCCCCCCCCACCCCCAGGGCCTGATCAACCTATTGCTCGTTCAGACCCTGCCTGCCTCTCTGGCTGGGATATTTAGAGGTTTCTTTCTTCTTCATTGCTTTCCTTTCAGAAAGCCTCTCTTTCCTCCTTATTCTCTGGAGGAATTGGTATAGAAACCTCCAGTTCCCGAATAATAGATGATTTAGAAAAGCCGTGAATGTTTGGAGCTTTGGGGGTCTATTTAACATTGATGGGCAGTGGGCAGCACCTAGATTCATTTTGTATCGCTGCATACCAGAGCGATACAAAAATGTCCTGCTGTTTGAATTTACCATTCCAGGGCTCCCCCATCTAAACTACTTAAAACCTTCTCCACTGGCAGCCTAACGCTGCCGGCGGATGGAGGATCTGACGCCAGTGCCTACTGTGCATGCACGGCTAAGGTTGTGCATTGCACATTGTGATGGGATCTTCTGCTAAACAAAGAGTGACTTAAAAAGGTAAGCTAACGCTATCTGAAGATGGCTTTTGTTTTCTAAGGCTGGCAATGAAGAACAAAGCATAAAAAGATAAGCTAACACTTTCTCAAGATGGCTTCAGTGGCGGATCCAGGGGGGGGGGGGGGGCGATCGGGGCGATCGCCCCCCCCTAGCAGGGGCTTGCTGCTGACGGCTGCACACTGTGCAGGTCCGTTCAGCATTGACAGTGTGCTGCCCGGCTGCTCTGATTGTGTTTTAAACACAATCAGAGCAGCGGGACAGCACACTGCCAATGCTGAACGGACCTGCACATACTGTGCAGCCGTCAGCAGCCTTAGAAATTAGAAAGGGGGCGGTGCCTAAATCGCCCCCCCTAAAATCGCCCCGGGTAGAGCAGTTGCCTAGATCCGCCCCTGGATGGCTTCTGCAGTAAAAAGCAAAGCTTTATTCAGATGTTTGGTTCATCTTAGCTTAGTCAATAGACCCTTTTGTGTTTTTCAGCAATGCTTGGAAAGATGTTCTGGACAGTTGCTGGATGAAAGGATCTGAAATCAAGTTGTCTATTTTTTTTTACATTCCATGTTTTTTTGTGACGATTTTGGCTGGTTTTGAATTTGTTTACTCACAGATGTTTATTTTACCCAGTACATGGAAGTCATGAACAGACCTCAGTAGCTGAAGACATAAGCTACTGCTGTGGATTTTTGGAATTGTTATATCAGTGATCTTAACATCTGAAATATTCATTAAAGAGTCTACAAAGAAAAATAGCAACTTAATAGTAAAATTTTATAATACATAATATTGTGTTTATTATTGTTTAGCAATACTTGAACTGTATTTAATAGTAATATTCCCTTGAAATATTTCTGAATCCCAGAAAGTTTACATAAAGATGAAATTAGACCAAATAATCAGCAAAGGAGGAGTGACATTTTCCACAATTTTACATTGGGGCCTAGGGAACTGATGGGTGTTTTGGAGTTGTATGCATATTTTTATGCATTTAATTTGATTAGTTTTTAAAAAAAGAAAATGATTTACTTTATCTACTGCCTACTCCCACCTGCCAAAGTGAATTTCAGCATTAGTACTGATTTGGATTACTTCTGAGCACCTACAGCATTTATCTTGATATTACTACTTATGGACATCATGCTGGACATTATTACCATGCATTTTATTGGATATTACTACTAATGTCATCCCACTGGGCATTACCATCATTGGACAATTTTTCTAAACATTACAACTATTGGACATCTTACTGAGCATTACTAGTCATTGCCTTTACTGGGCAGGACTGCTTCTAATGAGCATCATACTAGAGATCAGCACTATTCATGTGCATTTTAGTAAAAATTTCTGCTACTAATAGGTATATTACTTCAATTTCTTATTATTAGGCATCTCACTCAGGCGCGGGCTGGGATACTTCAGGCGGGGACACACAGGCGGCCGCATCTCATTACACGGGATGACGCGGCCGCCTGTGCGCTGACGCGGCCGCATCTGATGACAGGTAATATCCGGAGAAATTGCATCGGGGGGGGCGGCCGGCCGGCCTCCCGGCTGGCCCTAAAAGCGGAAAGTCTGAGCGGCCCGGGGGACCGATGCCCTCCTGCCCCCCGACCCAGCCTGCCCCTGATCTCACTGGATATTACTGCTACTAGTGAGCATTGTACTGGACATTACTACTTATGGGCATTTTATAAGCATTACTGCTACTGTTGGACACATTAATGGGTGTTATCACTGACATAGTAAGAGCTTGCTGGACATTACCACTGGCATACAAGATCTTAGAGTACTATCATAGGGCACATGTTGCTGGGCATCGCTGCTGGCATTTTAGATCTAGTGATGTATAATGAATGGTATATAACCTCTTGCTGACATTACTGGTATATTTGATTTGTTGGGCATTATCGCTGGCATACATATTATTAGCACGTTATTAGCATATTTTCACTGGCATATGAGATAAAAAAAGATGTCAAAATGAAATCCCACCCTATCTGAAAAAGTAGAATATCCTTTTGAGCTATGATTGGGGCAGCATTTAATTTTCAGCACTCATGCTAACTCTATAAAATATTCTCAAATACTATAATATTATAATAATTATATAATTATAATATTGTAGGGCAGCACAGTGGCTCAGTGGTTAGCACGTCTGCCTCACAGCACTGGGGTCATGAGTTCAATTCCCAAACATGGCCTTATCTATGTGGAGTTTGTATGTTCTCCCCGTGTTTGCGCGGGTTTCCTCCAGGTGCTCCGGTTTCCTCCCACACTCCAAAAACATACTGATAGGTTAATTGGCTGCTATTAAATTGCCCTTAGTCTCTCTCGGCCTGTGTGTGTGTTAGGGAATTTAGATTGTAAGCTCCAATGGGGCAGGGACTGATGTGAGTGAGTTCTCAGTACAGCTCTGCAGAATTAGTGGCGCTATATAAATAAATGATGATGATTCATTAAAATTTGTACTATTCAACCTCTCAGAGAACAGTTTTTATACTACGATACTGAGAATTTCTTACTGTATTCCAGTCCATTGCCTGGAAGAAATTTCTTTTTCAATTAAATATTGAGACCTGGATCACATTTGTATTGGCAAAAAAACACATATAAAGATATTGACTATGGGTCTATAGAAACCTGCAGTACATCTATTGCTAGGGTCAGAAGCCAATGTATTGCTATGAAATGCTATGACCCTGCCTGTGACAGGGATGGACCGCCTATACCACACTGTCTGTTGTTGCTGGGAACAGGCTGGACTTACTTTGCCACCGTTCCCGTTCGTTATTTCAAATACGCCCCTCCTGCTGCAGTGGGAGGGGCCTGCTGCCACCACTGAACTCCTTTATGGCGCTCAGAACCACGTTACTTATGGGTAACTGTCACTGCTAGTGTACTCCTGTACTTGGGCTGGTAACTCCGGACCTCTTACTATGGATCCCGGTTGCTGTGGATGGATCCTGCCTGGCCTATCACACTGACCAGAGCTGCAGGTAGCAGGCAGAGCGGTGGTACTGGAAAAGCTTGGGTCCAAACCTCAGAAACAGCCAGAGAACGGATTAGATTTTAGGGTCTAATCGGCAGGTCACAGGATTACAGTAATATTGAAGAAGTTGCCAAGCAGGTCTCTGAAGCAAGATGGTTTATTTGCTCACACACACTGGTTTGAGATACCAGTTATCAAGTCAGATGTTGAAATCAGAAGGATACATTACATGCTCACACAGTTCATCTTTTATACAGTTCTGATATAGACTATTTTTAGAATCAGGATGTAACCCCGTTTACCAAAACATTGATTTACATATATTGCAAAGCCACTAATATTTATAATTATCTATGATATTCTTAAAAACCTTGCTGTGATATCCTGCATCTTTGTTTGAGATGCAGGAAATGTAGCAGCACATTTTAGATTAAACCTTCCTGTCTTCAAGTTAAACCTCACACATCAAAAGGCCTGATTAGCATTTGGCTTTCATCAGATCGTTAGTAATACATATTCACAAAGGACAACAAAAGGACCCACAACAAGCCACTTCCCCAAATCAAAATACACCAAAGGCTTGGTAAACACAGCCTCATTGTATCAGATATATACATCAGAAATAGGCATTTCCTATAGCAAGGTTAGACAAGAGACAAATTTCTTCCCCTGGTCTCAGAAATAATGATTTCCTATCTTACAATATACACAATATAAAAAAATAAGTGCAAATGCAATTACATAAATAAGTGCCCTGCGCTATTTGCTTTAAATACATTTTTACCAAAAGTTATTTAATAGTGATCCAGTCACACCGCCCTTTAAAATAGTCAGTCGGCTCTTACATAATACATGCAAAGCCACAGAATAGCACAGAGCCGCTGATGACACTCACAGATTCAGTGCAACGTTGCAGAGAAGAGACAGGTAAGTGTTCTGCTTAGGGGATGGCTTATATTTTAGGGAATATACTCGCAATTGTTTTTCTGTAACTGCTGTTTCAGGAATACATTTTTCTTTTCAAATAGTCTCTCTGGTTACATTCCATACATATCATTACATTGCACTTCTACTACCCTGGACTTTGAATGCTTATTAGTCATCATTGATCCCCATTTTAGTTGGTCCATCATCATCTATTTATATAGCGCCACTGATTCCGCAGTGCTCTACAGAGAACTCACTCACATCAGTCCCTGCCCCATTGGGGCTTACAGTCTAAGTTCCCTAATATACACACACACTTACACTCAGACAGAGAGAGAGACTAAGGGCAATTTGATAGCAGCCAATTAACCTACCAGTATGTTTTTGGAGTGTGGGAGGAAACCGGAGCACCCGGAGAAAACCCACGCAAACACGGGGAGAACATACAAACTCCACACAGATAAGGCCATGGTCGGGAGTTGAACTCATGACCCCAGTGCTGTGAGGCAGAAGTGCTAACCACTGAGCCACTGTGCTGCCCTACAATATTATAATTATATAATTATTATAATATTATAATATTCCAGAATATTTTATAGAGTTAGCATGAGTGCTGAAAATTAAATGGTGATGTCAAAGTGAGCAAATTGGATAAAGTCATTTCAATTAATATCGAGCAAACTTGATTGTCTTTGTCTGAAATTATGCGTAGAGCACGCTACGGCGTGGAAGGGCGTATCCAGCCGCAACACGTGGCAATAAACAGTTTCTACACTTTTTACACACATTCACACAAACATAAACATTTGTAAATAGTACACATTAATGGTAGTCGCAACACATAGTCATTTATGTCGAAATATAGTAGAATTCATGTTTAATATCATAAGTTATATGCATTCTAGTGAAACCTATGGTTCAGGTTGAAGGAAATGTTTGATATCATATTAATCCCCTTTACATCAGCAGCTGTCCGGTGCATTCGGCGAAGAGATCGCACATTGCATACTCTAGTTATTGATATTAGGGAATAAACCTTTAATATGATTCTGACTGTAAAATGCTAATGGACTGGTTGTAATTGGAGTTATGGCGGGAAGAACAGAGCTCATCCCCTGGAGAGATGACCCCCACCTTTGGATTTCTTAGATTAAACCAGCCTATGATCTACAACCCCCTGGACCTTCCTTAAACCTGGACCAATAGAAGCAAGCCACATCATCTTCATTGTTTTACTGTATTTTTGTTTGCATATAAGCATGAGCCTCACATCCAGTGAACAGACTTCTTGTCCACAGACTTCAGGATTGAATGACTGTTCGCAGGATCCAGAGCGCCTGCGATAACTAACGGTCGTATTTATTATTATTTCGCTTGAATTATTCTGCTACTTTTTGAGAATAAATATTTGTGTGTTGGAAACACAAATCGAGATTCGACAATCGTTATTGAATAGCGACAAAACGCTCTTAACAGTAATTAATGTTGTTTAGTTGAGAAAACAGTTTTGTGCAAAGCTAAATTTTAGAGGTAAATGCGCCTGCTAAAACGGGATCATGGTATTGCACTATTTGTGGGGCCAAGTGTGCTCTTTACATTTTTACCCAGATTTCTATTGGCTCCGATGACCTGAGCCAAAACGTCGCAACCCGATAATTAGACCAGATGGTAAAATCAACAGCAAAAAGGGACGTGGAATACAAATGTGAACAATCCACCCAAGCGGCCAGAGATGAGAACAAGAGGTCTTAAAATAAAGGAGAGCTGAGAATTAGCAAGAGGGAAAAACAGCCAGAGAGAAAGTGAGAGAGAGAGAGAGAAAGAGAGAAGAACGGGTTACACAGACGAAGGTAAAAACCATAAAACCTCAGGAGCCAATAGCCAATCAGGCTCCCATATTTGAGGAAAATTAGGTAAAATCCCTTCGCGCCCTGCATCCAAATGCAACAAGCGACTGAAGTCCTGTGTCACCAGAAGCAAGAAAGAGGAAAATGAGAAAAGCAGAAGACCATGAAATCAGGAGAGTAGAGAAGGGTGAACATACCGTTTATATGCATCAGATTTCCTTGTCCCCAAAGGTTGAATACTGTTAACGGCAGCTCCAGCAACTGCAGCCGATGTAGCGCTTCAGTTGATTAAAGAGGCTCTGTCCCCTTTAGTCTGGCTCAAACTCCTACTCTTGATAAAAAAAAGGGTCCTACTTCATGCTTCATCCCCATTTTGCTTATTCCCATGCCTCCAGAAATGGTTAATCGAGTGAAGTACCCAACAGTAGAAGAGGTGTTGCCTGCTGGAAGGACTGGAAGATGATGAAGCAGTGCAAACAACATCCCATTCCTGCGCAGAACATGTGAGTATGGTTCACATGCTTTTTACTTTATTGACTGACATTGCTTTCGTAAGCAACGATTTAGGGCACATTTTCGGACACTACGCCCATAAAGCAACTAGTAAGACACAAGGCGCACCCAAGTACAGCAACACAGTAAGGAATCCCTACTATTGGTACAAGACTTCAAGGAGAATTCATATCTCCACACGTGAAGCCCTCTTGTAGATTCCCAAATGGATGCATTGTGATCAGATTAGACTTGTGCGTGTTGTCTTCCAGGTTTCATGTGGCATAGTTGACAGCATCACGATGGTCAACCTGGGCATCCTATTGGAGTACAAGGGCCCAGCAATTATGAAAGCGATGAAGGAGGTGAACACATGTCTCCAGAGAATATTGCAGCAGCAAGGGAAGGAGTAAAATATATACGTACCCGAGGAAAGGAGAAAAATATATACATGCAGAAGCCAGAAGAAGTGCGATGTTGGAAGTGTTCAGCTAGCACACTTTCATGCAACTGTCCGACGGAAGACATCCCTGAAGAGTACTCTCCCACTGCTCTGGATTTTGGAGGAAATGCTTTGCAGAGGTTCCTGGATAGTGGATCACAGGTAATTCACCTATCTGGACAAGATTCCCGGGAAGGAAGGCAGAGTGGGGGATGAAGATGTTGGATACAGCGGATGTCTTGTCTATGTCCATGGAGAAGGTGGTCCCTAAAGGGTAGACCTGTGAAGACTCTACTCTGGGATATACTGGATGGATGGATGGACGCATTAGGTACCATGGAGGAGAATTATGGAGATGAGGTACCTGAGAGAGAAGGTAGTATGGATATTACAGCTGGTGAGTGGTGGATGTCACCACCCTTTGTATAGGTGCCAAGAGCCACAGCAGAGGTGTCAATTGATTGGGAGGCTCCAGCAGCTGTGTAGGAGACCCCTTGGAAACTGCAATTGGTGAGAAAGATGACCAACTCGATTGGATCCTTTATAAGAGTACACTATCTAATAGCTTGCGGCAGACGCAGTACTGACGTACTGGTAATCAAACATTGGACTCTGCCGTCGAAAAGAAGAAGTTAATTGTGAGGACCAAAACAGAAAAAAGAAGAAAGAAATGTGGAAGAGTGTTCCCAGTGTGACCCTGAAGCTGTGCCCAAGAGGACAGCACTAGAATCAACCAGCAGTCGAAGAAAAAAAGTGAATTCTAGTTACCAAATGACCAATCCAGCACAAGTAATTCTGGGCTCTCTGAACTTCTAACTTTGGTGGCAGAGAATTTGAACAGATTCACTGTTAGCCAATCAATGGCCAGGACTGCCAGTCAATTGAGGTTCACCGTTGGCCATTTGAATTTCCTGACACAAGAAGAAGCAGAAAAATGCCAAAAATGAAGAAGGACCCTCTTCAAACAAATGGAAGAGTCCGGCGTACACTGAAGAGGACAGAGCCTCTTCAATCAAGTAAAGCATTGAACATGAGAAAAAGTGTAGACAGCTGGAAGAAGTGGAAGCGGTGGGGAGAAGATCCGGTTCCTGCATGGAGCAATTAAGTATGGTTTACATACTGTATACTTTGTCCACTAACAGAACTGTTGGACACAAGGCCAGTTGGCACATTTTCGTTCTCTAGACCAATAGAGAAGTTAATTGAGCACAAGGTGGACCCGAATATCGTAAGACAGTGAGGAATCCCTACAAGGACAATTGGACAAGACTGCAATGATAATTGATACACCCCCATGTGAAGAGCTTCTCTGGATTCCTCAGTGGCTGCATGGTGAATAGGTAAGACCTTTGTCTGTTGTCTTCCAGGACCCTTTACATTTAGCAAAGTCGGCAGATTCACATTCATCAACCTGGGGATCATCTTGGAGTACAAGGGACCCAACCTAGTGATAATGATGGAGGGGGTGTATACATACCTGCAGAGAACATTACAGTGGCAAGAAAAGGAGAAGGAGGACAGATGTGGATAGCAGCAGGAGCTGAAACAAGTGTGTTGTTGGAAGTGTCAGCTGCCAGAAAACTTCACACACGACAGTCTGAAGGTAAACTCAGTCTTAGAAGAGTGGTCTCCCAATGCCCTGGAATATGGAGAGAATGATTGACATATCTTACTGGACTGGATCATAGGAGACCGTCCCATCTGGACAGGATATTCGGCAAGGATACCTGCATGTGCAGGAAGCAGAGACCTGGGGATGGAAGATGTCGGATACAGTTGACAATTGGTCGAAGTCCAAGGATGAGGTGGTCCCTGAAGAAGTAGGTAGACCTGTGAAAACCTTCCACTGTGACACACTGTATGTGTGGACATGTAAAGATACCAGCCCGGCGGTGCCTGAGAAGATGAACAGAATAGATATACCGGAAGAGGTTGCTGCTGAAGAATGACGGACTTGATGTGTTCCTGTGCGACAGGGCACTACATAAAAAGTTTAGGCGGATGCAGTACGAAAGGGCCTGTAAATGATCCATCAAGAAGATGATGTTAGTTGTGTTAGTTCAGCCTGCAGCAGACTCCTCCATCTGATTGAAGAGGATCCTTCTTCTTCCTCCTCACACTTGGACGCCTTTAACCTTCTTCCTGCTGATCCTGCAATGGTCTACCCAGACCACTGCAGGAGGTGAGGTTCATTGACATGGCGTGCTGCGATTGACTCACTGCTGCGTCAAATTTAAATGGTCATCAGCGTGCCGCGATTAGCTGGCTATTGATTGTGAATATGTACAGGTTCAGCAAATTATCCAGAAACAGAACAATTTATGTATATTGTAAAAATATTAATTTGCATAAAAAAGAAGTTTATCTACCAAAAATATAGTAATGGGGCATACTGATTGAAGGCAAGGACAAGTCATCAGATAAACTGTCCACCCAGATACTCAAAGAGATAAATTAACAAAATAAATATCCATAGTGAAGGGCTATTTGTTGATCCTTAATCCTCTGATTTAGGATTTGTGGCCCTCTCCTGCTCGGATATTTAGCGGCCTCTTCTCGCTCTTTCTGCGCCTTCCTTTTTAAGGCCTCTCGTTCCTTTCTCTTCTCTGGGGGAATCGGTATAGAAACCTCCAGTTTCCGAAAAATAGATGATTTTGAAATGCCGTGGATGTTAGGAGCTGTGGAGTTTTTCAGCCCTGCCTGGAGAGATGTTCTGGACAGCTGCATATTAGGAGTAGGCTTCTGCTGGAGGATGGGATCTGAAGTCAAGTTGGCTATCTTTTTGTTACATTCCATGTCTTTTTGGGAAGCTGTTGTCTGGTTTTGTATTTGTTTACGTGTAAATGTTGTTTTACCCAGGGAATGGATGCAATTGACCGACTCCTGTAGCTGCAGATGTAACCTACTGATGTGGCTTTTTGGAGCTGTTATGTCATTGGCATTAACATCTAAAGTATTCCTTAAAGAGTCTGCAAAGAAAATAATAATTTAATAATATAATATTATAATACATAAAATGGTATTTATTATTATAACTGCTGTTTCATGAATGCAATTTTCAATAATTGGACTGTTCTTAACAATAATATTCCCTTAAAATCATTTTCAATTCCAGAGGGTATACATCAAGATGAAAGTGGACTGAATAATCAGCAAACAAGGGGTGGAATTTCCACACTTTTACAGCAGGGAGCAGGGAACTGATGGGAGTTAGGGGATTTTGGTGTTGTCTGTTTAATTGTTTTCTTTAATTTGATTACTTTTTTTAAACAAAAGTTTCCTTTTATGCTCCCTGGTCCCACATGCCGAAGTGAATTTCAGCCTCAGTACTGCTTTGGATAACTACTGAGGTTCTATGGCATTTATCTTGATATTACTACTTATGGACATCTTGCTGCAAATCATTACCAAAGGGCATTTTATTGGATATTACTATTAATGGCCATCTCATTGGGCATTACCACCACTGGGCAATTTTTCATGGCATTACAACTATTGGACATCTTACTGAGATTGCTAGTAATTACCTTTACTGTACAGAACAGCTTCTAATGAGCATTATACTGAGATCACCACTATTCATGGACATTTTACTAGGCATTACTGCTACTAATAGGTATATTACTGGAATGTACGATTAGGGCATCTCTCTGGATATTGTGAACATTGTACTAGACATTACTACTAATGGGCATTTTATAGGAATTACTGCTACTTATGGACGTATTAATGGGTGTTATCACTGACATATTCACAGCTTGCTAGACATTATCACTGGCATACAAAATCTTAGAGCAATACCCTCAGGCATATTACATGTTGCTGGACATCACTACTGGCATTTTAGATATCATGTGGTGTATAACAAATGATATATAGGGTCTTGCAGACATTATTACTATTATATTTTACTTTGCTGGGCATTATTGCTGACAAATCAATCATTGGAACATTTTGATTGGCATATGAGATAAAAAAGATTACAAGATTAAAAGGCATCATATCTGTAAAAATAGAATCTCCTTTGAGATATGATTTGTCATAATTTCCCACAACAGTTTGTGGTGGAAAAAATGTAATGATGTTTCCCAACTCTTCTTATGTATCTGAGAGCTTCAATAAGTGAAGAATATTGTGAGGGATCAAAACAATGTTTTTCCACTACTAGCTGAATCTTTAATTTTTTCAACCACTCCAAGTACAGTGAACAGTCTATGTACTAAGATACTTCAATCTAAAAATGTCTTATTGTATTCCAGCCCATTCCCCTGTGGGTAGTTTTCTTTTTTAATTAGTTTCTCTAGACAATGTGAGACCCAGTAAGGAATATAAGACAAAATGTTTAGTCCGTCCCGTCCCCCCCCCCCCAATGTACCAGTTGCATTATGTCTAATGAAGAGAGAATGAAGAGCTTCACCCAAGATACACTATTACTCTGATAAAGATTAAATACAAAGGCTTTGATTGATTACACATTTAGATATACATTGCCTGGTGGGGTTGGTGTTATTTTCCTAAAGCTGGCCTCACACTGCATCAGGCTTGGAGTAACTTTACTCCATCAAAGGATCACACTAACACTTATACACCTACGGTATTGTAGAAACTTGTAGCGCATTTATTGCTAGGAGTAGAAGCCTGTGTGTTGCTAAGAATGTTAATGGAGACCATGGCCCTGTAAAAAAAAGTATATCAGCTGTGACAGAATAGATGCAGACCCACAGAATAGTGCAGAGCTCTGTGCCGGAGATGAGTCAAGTAAATGTTCTGCTTAGGGGATAGTTTATATTTAAGACTATTGGCCTGAGTCATTAAGGCAGCATACTGAGTGCACCGTGCAGTTGTTCTCAAAGGCACGTAAATCGGTTCTGAATACTCCCGGAGTCAGCAATGAGCGGATCTCAAGATACGTGTGGTGTTGACAATGGGTGTAGGTTCCCTCTGCTGTACTAGACCAGACACAGCTGGATGCGTACAATACGTATATGGAATATGAAAGCTCAAAAGAATGCAGAGAAAAAAATAATAATAATCAATTAATGTTACCTGTCAATAATAGTCATTTATGATTAGAAAAGGAAACTGTATGAGGAACAAAAAAATAATTATAATTTTTATTTTCCGTTGAAAAACTTTTATTGGGCTGTCCTTAATGTCTACTGTACATAAAATACATTTTTACAGTTGCTTCTGATTGCAGACACATGTTATAGTATGCATACGCTACTGACCCAGGACTTAGACTAGACCCTTAGCTGGTGCAAGAGATACAGCAGAAAAACAAGAAACTTTTACAAATGCAAAGCTTCATTCTGACGTGGCTGCATTCACTTCAGTTTGGCTCGCCCACATTGTGCATCGAGTATGGGCACACGCCCCTTCCCTCCCCGTTCACTCCCCGAAATCGTAGGCTGTCGTAATTGGCATACGCAGCGGACTTGCTTTCGTTGACTGCCGAGTGTCCTTGTTCTGGGCATGTGTGGAAGGGAATTGCATACGATACGCACAAAAAACAGAGCTACGTTCCTTAATGACTCAGGCCCTATATACTCATCAGTGTCTTTCTATAACTGCTGTTTCAGGAATTAATTTTTCTTTTCTAACTATTTTTCTGGTTATATCCCATACATATCATTACATTGCATGCAGTGTATGTTATATAAGACTACTACTACACAGAACTTTGAAAGCTTATTGGTCGCAATTGAGGCCCATTTTAAATGGTCCAACATTTTTAATAATGTTAGCATGAGTGCTGGAAATTAAAAGATAAATAATATCGGAAGTTGACAAAACTGTTTTATGCAAAGCTAAATTTGGGAGGTAAAGGTCACTGCTTAAAAGGGATCATGGTATTGCACAGTTTGCTGGGCCAAGTGTGCCCTACTTATTTGTTTTTTACTTGCAATTATATACTGTTATAAGTCAATGTATAATGAATTACCAGTATAATGTCATAATCCACTTTGGATAGAATTATGCCTTAATATTTTAAGAGGAGTAATTGTTTTTTACACTGAAACAAGTATGTTGAATACCCCCATCCCAATGCACCATGGTGGGTGTCTAGGTGTAATCCTGGCTTCTCACTGCACAATGGGAACCTGAGTTTAAAGCTTGAGTTTGAAAATGGAGAGTGGAAAGACTCTGCAATAAAGTGCAATGTCGGTTTTTATCAGGCTAACCCCTTTTTGTCAGTGAGGGGGACATTTAGGTTTCCTTAGCGATCCAGTATATCACAGCTTAGTAACAGCATACTTAAAATGGCTCATGTTATTTTATGCCTAATGCCCATCTACATGTAGAAGTTGCAATATTTATTAATATTTGTATCTGCCTAGATTGTGATCGTCTCTCTTACTAGTGATGGCCTGACAGAAACACGCTGCAGTGTTGTCATACATGAGAGGCCATGACACATGCTCAGACTGTATGAAACAGGACTGACTTAGGATTGCAGAGAGGAACCTTTGGTGCATTCGGGCGACCTGCCTGATGGGGGTAAAGCCAGTCTAAAAGTAAAAATAGCTTTAATTTTTCCATATCTTTTTGAAATCCATCCATAAGTGACTTTTGTTTTAGATGAAATTATTATTTAAGTAAAACTATCTCACTTTGTTTGTTTATTTATTTCACAGTTTAATGGATAAATATCTCATAGTTAAAAAGAAAACTGGTGATGTTGTGTTACAGTCTAAAACTCATCAATGAATTTAACATACAAGACTGACAAAATAATGTTGTATATTTTATATATTGACTAACCTCACAATATTAGATTGCTCAAAAATATTTAATTCCCATTGATACATTTCAAGAATTCAATGTCCCATGAAAATTTTGGAAGTAGATTAGATAATAATAAACAAATCTGAATACTTGGTTATCACTTACTATCATAAGTTATGTTTATGTATTGCATTTGGTTTTGTCTTGACATAATTAATTTTACACTGTCATGAGTTATTATGCATTAGATGACAAGAAATCTTACCTGCCATGATACCAACGTAAGGTAATATGGTAAGGAAGCAATGGGTAATATCTCTCTAGTCTCTCTCAGATGAGATGTCCTCTGACCTGACCATCAACTGCCATTAGGTCAAATCAAACATAAACAAATCTGTAGCTGTTTATTTACTGCAGTCTCCATGGTTACAGTGGTGATGTCATCACCATCATGGGCCTATTAGAAATGATTTTAAAGTGAAAATACCTAATGTGTCAGCATGATTAATTTTGCATTTATTTTGTATAACTGTTGTGTAAAAGGATGTTAATATGTCCTTTGTTACTGCATATTTGTATTTATTATCATATGTGTGAACTGTCATATTGTTTTCACAGCCAGGTTAAAATGAAACAGCTATTAAAAAGTGTGCTTTTATACTATCGTATAATGGTCTCCCAATTCCTGTATGTTTTTATATATGGTATTTCACTGAATACTTTATCCAAAGTGTAGATCTATACCTCTAATCAGAGAAGGCTGGTACATCCCAATAAATGTACGCAAGCTGGAGGCTAAGAACATCTACTAGTATCTAATAATATTACACTGTTTTGTGCTCACCCTTCTGTTTTCTATGTATATATACATATAGATAACACCCTGCTTTTAAAAAACATTTTGGGGCGGAGAGCCCCATGAAAATTATTATTATTTTGCTGTCCATATTCATTAGTATATGTAAGAAAAACAAGCCCATTTTATTTATGTTTATGATATGTTTTTAAAGAATGGTTTGTCTAAGTTAAAAAAAAACTTACAATTTTACATCAACAGTCTTAATGATTGATTGTTTATATTATTTAATTTAATATTTATTTAAGTTGATGAGTTGAAGATATTCCTTCCATTATACTGCACACTTTTAGTAAAGCATCTCTTTGAGCAAAATTTGAAAAGAAGAAAAAGAAAACATTCTGCTAGTTTGTGTCACAGTCTAACCTTAGCATTTGTGTTTGCGAAAGAGTTCACTGACTAAAGGTGACTCTGGCTATTCACAGTCATGGTAACAATCACCAAATAGTCCCTCTTTGCCTAAGATGAGATCTAAAATACCTTTAACATCTAAATCTTGTTTCAGAATTGTTTTAAACTGTAATTGAGAATCATAATTTTTAAATCCCTTATTAGATTTATACTAATTAAGTAAATGATTTAGAGTAACCACACAGCAGTGATGAACCCTCACTGATAATGATAGCCTAAAGGAATAGTTTCAAAGTCAGAAACCATTTTATATTGATCCTGGCCACCACATCACTGTGCAAATGACTGCCTCTCTAGGGCAACAGATAGCAACGGACATCTCAGCCTATAGAGGCCAAAGCATTGAATAAGGGACCAGACTGGCCTGGCCCATCGCTGTTGTCTGGGCACTGGGCAGACATAGAATAAAACAATGTATAAAATGAAATGTCTGACCTCTAAGGTAGTGATAATAGGTATTTTGGAAATAAAGTTCTGGAGAAGTCCATTTCTTGCAAAAGAAACATACCTGCATGAATTTATTTATAATTTAGAAATGCATCCTTCTCTTAGAGGGACTTTTGGATCTATAAATGTTATGTGAGATTGCGTACAGTATTTTAGTTCATATCACCAAGTTTACAAAATATTTTGCAATTTAAAAATCACAATAGGTTTTGGTTTTGGATCTGGATTTAATTAAAAATTGTGTAAAATAGGTAAATAATGTAATTTTGAGTTGTTTTTGCTTATATTTTACTATTTAGGGAGGGCAACTATTGGCCTATCTGAACTGTCTGTTTTACATATTTCTTTCACTTTACAAATAGAACATATAAATATTATTTATATACATTCCATAGTTACATACATGGGTCTTGGGGACCACCGCCGCTGCAAGTCTCGGGCAGTCCCCTTTACACCAGGATTGTGCAAGGTGAGGGTTCCAGTCCCACCACCACTGCATTTTCAGGTAACCTACGACCCTGTCCCCCTGAGGAACAGGCAGCTTGGGCTCCAAACTCCACCAGCCTTCCTGCATTAGGCCAAGGGACCTGCCCAATCAGGATGCAGGGTGTCCCAAACCAACCGTACTAGGTCAGATACTACTCTTGAGCTTAGCCAAAAGGATAATTCAAGATTTACATTTTAATTTCAAACTGGACATGGTAACTGGATATAGATATACACTGCATATATATGATTCACAAGGGCAGAATTATGGCAAAGATCTACCTCACTCGTAGCTCTGCTCTTGGCTAACGATAAAGGCTCTGCCCATTGAGAAGTGCATAGTACTAGTGTTTGAGTTTTTGGTATATCATCATCATCATCATCATTTATTTATATAGCGCCACTAATTCCGCAGCGCTGTACAGAGAACTCATTCACATCAGTCCCTGCCCCATTGGAGCTTACAGTCTAAATTCCCTAGCATACACACACACACACAGACAGACAAAGAGGGAGATAGACAGACAGACAGACAGAGACTAGGGTCAATTTTTGATAGCAGCCAATTAACCTAGCAGTATGTTTTTGGAGTGTGGGAGGAAACCGGAGCACCTGGAAGAAACCCATGCAAACACAGGGAGAACATACAAACTCCACACAGATAAGGCCATGGTCGGGAATCAAACTCATGACCCCAGTGCTGTGAGGCAGAAGTGTTAACCACTAGGCCACTGCGCTGCCCAAAAGTATATAAGTATAGGCCACCTTTGTCTATGATCATCATTTATTTATATAGTGACAGCAAATTATCTTTACAATTGGTTTCTACTTGTCTAAATAACTACTGATGCCTCGGTCCATCTAATGACATCTGATTGTTTCTGCCTCTTCACTCTCCATGATGCATGCTGTTACAAATTTAGTGTGTGCATAGCATTTCAACATTCTTATCTTTTGCACCTTACATTAAATATTTGCTGTTGTTTAATTTATCTAATGGGCTTGCTTCAGTTGGTGACATGGAAGATGACTTTTTTTGCAGCCGCTGCAATGTTCTATATGCAGTCGCTGAATGACAAAAATGCCCAGAAAAAAAACCTCACACACAAACATCCTTAATGTAATATAGATGTCACTGAATGACAAAAATAGAAAAGATTATAATATATACCCTTTTCTTGGGATGTACAGCTGCATTTACACTCACACGCAAACAGCCACATTTTTACAAAATGAATTCAGATATCACCCCCCCCCCCCCCACATAAGATTACTTTTACTAGAAAAACTTAACATTTTATAAGAAATAAGTCTATTTGTTTTTTGGATTCTGCTGCTAATAATCTTACAGCAATAGCACTCTATTTTTCTCCACTAAATATACTACTTAGTTCAGAATAATATCTACCTCAGTCTATATACTAGCACTATTATATATTGTACGCATTAATTGCAACCAGTAGCCATTACTCCGCCTAAATTCTCTGAAAGATTGAAATTAAAACTAATTGATCACCACACTGTTCTAGCTGACTGATCTCTACAGAACTGCATTAAAACAATCACAACTATTCTATTGTTTTCTCTGTCCCTCTTTCACCCTGCAGCCTATTTTCCTTCATGCCTCCTGTTCTTAAATGGCACATGAGAAAATGAGGGAGGGCTATGTATAGAAGATATTGATCCAAAAGTCTCGCGAGTTTTGCATTCATATTTTCCCAGAAATTATGTTTTGCCTCTTTTTGAGATCCGAGATTGGCGCGCAAAACAGTCATGACTCGGTTTCACTCGGAACCCCAAATCTCAGATCTGTCGGATTTCTCAGAATCCGAAGCCACTCATCTCTAATTTTCACTGCCGCTTCTAATTACATATCTCTTTCTCACTGCTTCTAACCACTTCTCTCAGTGCTTCTAATCACTGCTCCTATCTATCTTGTCCATTGTTTCTATCTGCACTGCTCCTAGGTCCTACTTTAAAACCTTCATTGAGGTGTATCTTGCCTTACTGTAGAGACTATAACTGAGAAATTGTCCCAGTTCTCCAAAACCCTAGATTCCTTCTTCCTACATCAATATCTCAGCCACTTGTTTACCTCCCTAAGCTAACTTGGATTTCTGATGTAGCATGTGGAGCAATTAGTATTTAAGAAAATACTACCTTGAAGGTTATTACTTTATATTTACTGTCTAATCCCAGAGTCTATCTATCTATAATTATGTTATTGATTATGAAGTTTATCATTGAGTCCTCCCTAACCCCACTTAACAATCAATCATTGCAATCCACAATATGCCAAACCTGAGCACCTGGGAACCGGAAAACTGTTGGCTATTTACGACGCCCTATATAGCCTTCTAAATATGGAATTGCCTTCTAACAGCATGTGTTTGATGTTCATTAAACTCCTGTTGCCATCTTTACTGAATTCATCGTTCTACTGGCTGAAATATAATCAGAAATTCCAGCAAAAGAGAAATAATATGTGAAGAACATGCAGTGTAATATGTTATCCTGTATTATAATATTTATATGTAAAATGAAAAAAATATGAAAATGTTAGGAACCCCTCCAGCCGGCACAACACAACCCGGAATCTACTCTGCCAATCAGGTGTTCACTGGAGCCCCTGATCGTGGGGACAGACTGGGCCGCAGACTGACAGAGGGTCGTGAAGTGTGTACCGGCTGGGGAGAACCCAGGCAAGCGGAGTGAGGTTCACGCAGAGGTCAAGGGCCGACAGCAGGCAACAGTACCAGTAAACAAGCCGAGGTCAGGGGTCACAAGCGGATAGCAAAAACGGTAAACAGGCCAGAGATCAGGGTCACAGGATACATAAGCGAAGTCCAATTCAAAGCCACGGGTCATACACGGGAAATCAGTAGAGGTTCAGGAGACAGGAACGGGAACAAGCAGGTCAGCAGACTGGAGAGTAGAAGCTATAACCGGCAATGAGGCAGCAGACCTCATTGCCCTAAATACCAGTGGCCACCAATCAGAGCCTAGCACTGAATTAGACACAGCCCCCAGCATAATTAATAAATTGCATTAATTAGCCCGCAGGCTAGAGGATATGGTGAGCGCTGCGCCCAGCTTCCTCTCATTGCCAGGACACAGCGCTGAAGCGTCTAATCGTTGTCAGGGCCGGAAGAGACGTCCCAGTCGCCATAGCGACGGCCGGGACGCAGGTGAGTGAGTCGCGGCGGCTGGGCACCGCCGCGGCTCGTAACAGAAAATTATTATTTTGCATAAAAATAAGTTTATCTACAAAAAATAAAGTAATGGGACCTACTGACTGAGGGCACAGACAAGTCATCAGATAAACTGGCCACCAGGATCCTCAGTGTGATGAAAACATCTGCTTATCTGAACAATAAAACCCACAAATTGACCCAGATCTGGAACTTATGGTATTACTAAAATACCTTAACCCACCAATACCTCTCTACCAGTGAATTTTCAGACCTTGATAGGTAGTTACCACATGTGCAAATCAATATTCACCTGTCCACATTCGATGGTCCTTCCTAGTTTTATGTTTCTCATCCCCGGACTTGCCAGGTTCTTGGGGGTTTGCCTCCCTTCCCTTTTCCTCCACTTTTTCATTGTGAGGTGGACTTTACACAGTGTTGTTGTATTTTTCCTCTGAAGAGATTACCATGTAGGTAATGAAATGCGTCAGTTTAAAGATCTACACGCTGTACCACTAAATTGGAAGTTAATTTTATTTTTACTCATTTTAATGACTTACCGGGACCCTTAAAAAAAAATCACTTTGCAGAAAGCGTGCAAGGAGTTCTCGAAACCCCCGCCCCCGATTGCCGCCCGCTTCTCCCACTCCGAGAATCGCTCTGGTCACTGCTCTCCTGATAGGAGAGTCAGCGCCAGAGCCAGTAGGCCTGTGTTGTGTGTGGTGGAGGAGGGTTACCCTCCCGTTCACCACGCGCGCATAGTAGCAGGAAGTGATGAACATCTCTTCCGGTGCGTCACTTTTGACGGTGCCGTCCAGGATGCGTCTGCATCTCGGCGGTCGACGCACACTAGTCACCAGGGAGTAGGACTTATCTGTCCTGTAGGGGGAGCGGGGGGCCCCAACCCACATGTCCTCCAGGGGGGCCAATACTTTTGTGGCTGGGGGGTTTGGGGCACCCCCCCAGCATTCCGCTGCCACTGAGGTCAGCCATCTAGGCTTGTCAATAGGAGCACACATATTGCTGGGGGGCTCTGTACCCCCACAGCGTAGACAGGAGGGGACTAATGTTTTAGTGGTGCCAGCCACTTAGAGGCAGTGGGGCTCAGAGGAGCTCTAGGCTTAGCAGCACCCAGGTTGGTAGGCAGGGGTATGGTTATGCGGGTCAGTATGCTACCAGTGAACCTATAGGTGGTGCTAGGCTGCCACGCAACCCAATGGCTAGTAGTGCATATTTAAACCCGCAGAGAGCATATCCAGGAGGAGGATCGGTTAGGGAATCCAGGTCCCAGGATGTGGAAGATGCTGAAATGGGCGCTCAGTACACACTTAGCCAGGGGCGCTGGCGACAGTGGGTCTCAAGCTGTAGGAGTAGCGGATGAGCAGCTGGTGGTTAGAACCCACTCTGATTCCTGTGACTCGCAGAGGTCACTTGCATTGTTTGATGATGAGGAAGCTAACCTCTCTCTCTCGGCAGATTATGTGATGGCTCAAGCCGAGGATGCAGGTGTGTCCGGCGTTCATGGTGGCGGTTATGCTTCAGATGTGGCTCAGGAGGGTGCTACTTCGCTAACAGGATATTTTGACGAATTCCTAAGGACGGGTGGGTGTGATGATGTTGATTATTTTAATGTCTTGCCTGTTTTTTTTGGATTGTTATAGTTCTAGCCAGGATTCCGATAGCTGTGGCGCATGCCCCCCCTAAGCTTCTTAAGACTCTGCGCAGATATTTTGTGCCGCAGCGAAGTGCAAATAGGTCAGTCCCTCCCAGGGTGTCTAGTCGGGCTAGCCGGCTCACGAGTTCTGAGATGCTGCGCTGCGATTGCACAGCCATATATATGGGAATTAGGGCTTCTGTGAGGGATAGAATTCTCAGGTGGACATGTTCACCGTCAAGAAGGTCGCAGCCATGGCAAAGGGTGGCGGCGATGAAGGCAGTTTTAAAACATATCGTAGTTGGTTGACAGGAGCTCATTGGTTTATGGCTTATTATTTTGAGCTCGGCCTGGGGAATACATGGAAGTGCTGAAGTACCTTCTGATGATACATGATATGTATGTACCATCTCGTCCTGGTATTTGATCAGCATACGACCAAGAGTTCATTTCAAAGTATGACGGGCACCTGAATCTGCTATTTGGGTTCAAAGACGTTGAGGCCTGGATAAAAGTCACGGAGGAAGGGCAAGTTGAGCCCTTTCCTGTGGGCCGCAGGCATCCCCCATGGTGAGGGAGGCCTGGCACGTCGTTACAGCGGAAAAAGCATTGTTATGCCTTTAACAGGGGGCAGTGCGAGCGAGTGCCGCATACCTGCACTATCTGTGGTGGGTTCCACGGAGCTGGGGACTGTGACAAACCGGCCAGATGGGGTGGGCCAGGAGTCGACACAACCGCCGGAACTCTCTACAGCGATCTTCCCTATAGTTTTATTAAGCCCCTCCCGTTGGCTGGAAAGATATCCTCAGCGGAATTTCTGCGTTTAAGCTTTCATCAAGGTTTTCATTTACCAATTAAGTGGTCAGGTGAGACTTTGAAGGTGCATAATTTGAAGTCAGCATTCATGTTTCCGCAGGTCTTGGCCGATAAGGTAGGGAAAGAGGTGTCTTTAGGGCAAATGTGCTGCCCCTTTTTAGAGCCCCCACTGAAAGATATGGTAATTTCTCCGATAGAAATTTTGTCTTATTCAACATCTATCATTCTCTCCCGGGGCATCAGTGAATGATGCGATCCCAGATCGTTACTGCAGGGTTACTTACCAGTCATTTCAGTGAGCGCTAGACATGGTGCGAAGCTTCGGCCAGGGGGCATTATTGGCGAAAGTGGATATTGACCTCGCTTTTCGGCTTCTTCCCCTTCATCCTGACTCCTTGCCCTTCATGGGATTTCAAATGAGGAATGGGTTCTACGTGGATAAGTGCCTGCCAATGGGCTGCGCTGTCTCTTGCGTATTTTTTGAGTGTTTCAGTACTTTCCTGCACTGGTGCGTGACAGCAGGGACCGGTCACGGGGGGTTGCTCACTATTTGGATGACTTCCTAGTGATTGGCTCTGGTCACTCAGCGACCTGTTGAGAGGTCTTATTCTCC
Source organism: Mixophyes fleayi (assembly GCF_038048845.1). Taxonomy (NCBI): domain Eukaryota; kingdom Metazoa; phylum Chordata; class Amphibia; order Anura; family Limnodynastidae; genus Mixophyes; species Mixophyes fleayi. The sequence goes on along the minus strand of NC_134403.1, from coordinate 207,079,417 downwards.
ATGGGGCCCTTCTTTTACTTTCTAGGGGTACCAGTTGCGTATGATAAGACGAAGGGTTCCGCAACTCGGTTGTCTTATCTGGGGATTGAGATTTACACTCAGGGGGGTATGTGTAAGCTACCTGCTGATAAAGTGGAAAAATTGTGGTTAATGATCTGAGGATCACTGCAGGCCCCGAGGATATGCTTAAGGGAGGCACAATCCTTGCTGGGATTGTTTAATTTTACCTGTAGGATTATACCTATGGGCAAATTTTTTGCTGCAAGCTGGAGAGGGTGACTGCCGGCTTTTTCAGACCTCATTGTGATATTGCTCTGTCACAGAAAATGCGGGAAGGCTTGCGACTGTGGAAGCTGTTTCTACAGGATTTCAACGGTGTTCGTGTTTGGCCCGAACTCTGGTGTATAGTAGGGAACTGCAGTTATTCACAGATGGTGCAGAGTCCTGCTGGAACTTTTTCCCATTGTAGTTGCGGTAGAGCTATGGGCAGCTAAGTTTCGCTGTAAGCAGGTTGCCTTCTGGTGTGACAATCTGGGGGTGGTACAGACAATTAATAAGCAGAGCACCTCCTTTGCTCCAGTCATCAGCTTGCTCCGAAGACTGGTATTGCGCTGCCTGTCCTGTGACATTTCCTGTGTAGCTCAGCATGCGCCTGGTGTGGAAAACGGTTTGGCAGATGCGCTATGTGATTGGGACAAGTTTTGGCTGCTCACCCCTGAGTCAGCTATCAATGGTTCTCCCTGTCCCGATTATGTCTGGCTGATTGTGAGGCCGGAAAAAGGAGCCTGGCGGAATCCTCATTGCACCCTGCGACATTGCATAAATATCAGACTTCCTGGTAGGAGTGGCTCATATTTCAGAATGCGACCCCGGGTGTCAGTAGAGATGGGCACGACCGGATACAGGAGTTTTTGTGGGCTGGCTATGCCAGTAGGTCCAAGTCAGCGATGTCCACACTCGCAGGTATCTAATTTTTCTCTAAGCTTTAAGGGATAGTCAATATGACCAAAGGGTTCCTAATCTCCAGAGCGCTGCAAGGCTGGGCGCCTGGTTCCTCCCGATGGAAGGGGACCCATTAGTGAAGGAATATTGAAGGACCCTACTAGGTGCAATTCCTGGGGTGGCTAGGGACCCATACGAAAGTTGTCATTTTAGCTCGGCTTTTGTTATGCTATTCTTTGGTGCATTTCGGGTTAGTGAGTTGGTTGCCTCAGGCCAGTCCGATCCTCTCCGGGATGTTGGCTAGAGAAGTGGTTATATCCCCTCATTCCATAGCCTTTAGGGTGAGGCGATCTAAGACAGATCAACTGGGAAAGAGGCGATGGGTTACACTGTCGCCTCAGTGCGGTTGCTTGGTTTGCCCAGAAAAAGTGGTCGCTGGTTTTTCTTGTCTAAGTCCAAAGGATGTGTTACCCTGGCTGGTGCACAGTGATGGTTCCCCCCTCACACGGTACCAGTTTACACGCTAGACACCTTGGGTTTGAATAGTCAGCAATTTGGCATGCATTCGTTTAGAGTTGGTGTGGCCATGTCGGCTGCAATAGATGGTGAGTCAGGCTCATTTATTCAGGAATTTGGCAGATGGAAGTCCACTACATGTTGGAGATACGTGAGGCCCTCTCTTCTCTCTTGATCTTTTCTTAAACTCCTTTTCATGGGTGGACGCAGGACCCCATTGCTTGCTGCTCTTGGGTGCAGGGGCACGAAGGGATTTCTCCGGATTTTCCCTCTGAAAGTGGACCTGATTGGCTATTGGTACCACAAGATTTTGACTGTTTTTACTTTCCTCTGGGTCGCCCATCTTTCTCTTCTACTCATTTTCTTCTAATTCTTTCTCGCATCATGTTTCTTCTTCTCTTAAGGTGGGTCTCTTTTCTCTAGATGTGCAGTGGTTTCAAAAAATTTTCCAATGGCCTATGGGATTGCTATGATGCTGTGTGATGCTTTAACAATATATGTTTTTGCTGCATTACAGTGCATGGAACTCTGCTGAAGATCTGGGTTCTGGGTCATTTATTTGTTCATTGGGCTGCTTTGCAACGTGCAGCTGGTCACACAGCTCACTCCCCTACCCGGTAGTGATGTCCTGGTTAGGTTGGAGGGGAATGAGGTGGCCGAGTTTTAAAGGATTACTGTCCAGAAAATTTGCGGAGATGGGGATTCCACGCATTCTGGTTATACATCTGGGTGGAAATGATTTTGGCAAATCTATAGAATTGCGCCTAACCATAGTGTCCGACCTAGCATGGGTGCAGGCCTCCTGGCCTGAACTTCTACTGTGCTGGTCCAACATAGTTCCCCAGCTCGTATGGAGATCTTTTCCGGATGAAGACTGGCGTACCGTGCCTGGAAGAGGGTGAATGCGGTCGTGGCCAAATATATATGGTAAATCGGGGGACTGTGAATCGAGCATAATAGATTTCAGAACCCAGGCCTCTATAGACCTGATGGGTTGCACCTAACGAATGAGGGTTAGGTATATTTATAAAGGCTATGTATAAGACGTTAGGCAAGTTTGTTAAGGGGTAGTATGGTGGTGGGCCTAGGTTCAGTAGGGAACCTGGAGTGGCAGGTGAACACTGTACGGTAGTAAACAAAGTGGGTAAGCAGACATTTATGTTAGTCAGGTGTTTGGAACCCGTACCCTGTGAAGAATTGGCTTAGGTTCGGTGCAAGTACAGCTTGTCTGAGCTGACTTGCGGTGCATTTCAATTAGCCCAGAGGGGTGCGGGTTCCGGATAGGCTGGGGATGGTTGTACAATTAATGGTAACAAACAGTGTGCGTTTTGTAGATGGACAAGGTTGAATACAGTGTTCTCCCACCACCATGGCAGCTTCTGGTTTATTTAAATAAATGAGAGTTATTTTGCCAACAAGTCAGTGTTGTGTTTTTTATTATATTACCTAAGATTCATGGTTAAGACTAAGGTTTATTGGTTATGTTATCAACTATAAGCATTTTATTCAAGGTCTTCATTAATGTGAAAATATCTGATTGGAACTGGATTATTATATCCTATTTAAGTACTTTGGATCACTGAATCCAAAAGGTGCACCTTTGGATAATATTGAAAGACTTTATCTATTTACATCAGCACACCCGACTTTCTCTAAGAGTCTCTACATGTCATTTTCTAAGTTGAACTCTCATTAGTTATTTTGGTGATTACAAAACCAAATGAGTTCTTGAGTTTTATCATTTTTCGAAGTTATTGGAACAGCGTTGTTATCACAACTTACACTTTTGTTTGTTTTTATCATCTTGAGCGCACATTCATCATTTATTATGTGTGCTATGTTTATTTTTCAGATACTCTTTCATCTATTTAGATGTGATACTGTCTATATACAAATAAACTTTATCTAATACACCTTTTCAGCATTGTGTTTGGCATGATTATATTTTGACCAGTTGCAGCGCTGTAATCATTTTATAGTATACCTTTTCCTCCACTACCTCTCTCCTTTATTATTAATCTTTACATCTCACCTTGACTTCACATAGGCATTTTTTCAATCACTTACCCCCCTGCCCACCTATCATCACACATTGTCACAATACAGCACTCACTGTCCCCCTACAGTACTCACTATCCCCCTATAGTACTCACTGTCCCCCTTTCATCATAGACTGTCCCCCTTTCATCACACACTGTCTCCCTTTTATCACACATTGTCCCCCTACAGCACTCACTGTCCCCCTTTCATCACACACTTCTCCCCAGTACACACTCCCCATTACACACACACCCTCCTACATAAACATAAATCATTACTTACCTGGCTTCTTTCTTCTGGGCAGTTAATTCCTCTCATCGCAGCTCCAGTCCTCACTTGCACTGTCGGGACTTGATGATGACATTACTCCCGACAGTCAGTGAGGAGGGGGGAGGAGCAGAGGGGAGGAGGGAGGGATCAGCAACATGGAGGAGGGAGGGGGCTGCTTCGGGCACTCAGGATCAAAAAAAAAAAAACACATTGTAAAAAAAATCCTAATTGCTGCCTATGCTGCGCCCCCCCAGGTCCCAGCACCCCAGGCTGCAGCCTGATCAGCCTATTGGTTGATCAGGCCCTAATTGGAGCCGAACAGAGCGCTAATAACTGCGCTATTGAAGAGGACTGGATGGATCAGGTATTGAGATTTAGTTATGAGCTGCAACACATCTTACAGTAGCTCCCAGCTACAAGTCCAGGGGGATATGATTTAGTACATAGTGCTGACAGATCAATAAGAGGAGGTTGTCCAATAATAGATAAACACTTTTACATTAGTTTTTAAGACTTACTGTGCCAAAGTAAAATGAGTCTACTTATCAAGACCCTAAAATACTTACAATGTCCTTTTTCTGCAATAGTCTTTAACAGCACAGTGGTTTTGATAATTTTGAAAAAGCCCTAAATTAGGTGAAAACTTACATTTTCACTGGATTTCACTAGGGCTTTTCACCTACTGATAAATAGTCATCTTTATGTCATTTCAATTGGGGTTGGGGTTTGTTTTCATGCAGAAGAATGCTAGTAACTGTGACCCAATTCACCACTTGTATAAATCATCTAATGAAAACAGAAGCCATTGGCGAGGGGAAACCTACTGGACTCCGGAGAAAGCAGGAAATTCTCAGGAAAAGGAAGGGGGTGCACACTTGCTACAATGAGGCAAATTGAGTGGCCAGGATGAAGCAATTAATATCTTCATATGCCTTGCCCCGTTCATGGCATCATCAAGTTTTACCCTCCTCTACTTTCCATACTTCCCATCAGTATCTCATAAAGTGGAAGTATGAAGTATGACTACTGTGTCTCCCTGACATCACATTAGCAATGCTAGTAGAGTAAAAGAAAGATGTTAGTGGAATCCTCACTGAGTGCTTTAGTATTTGAGGATAGTTTTATTTTGTTCAGACTAAGGCTGGGTACACACTACTGAGTTTTCAGCCGATTATCGGGCCAATCAGACGATAAACAACTGATTAGCCCGATATCCCAGTAGTGTGTACCTGGAACGATAAACCATTATCGTTCCAAAGCCCATAAAATCGTGCTCAAAAACTGTTCATTGTTAAAGATAAACTTTTGAGAGATCTACTACCTGCATCAAGTCAGCACTTTTTGATCACTGAGGTTTGGGGGATAATTGTTATCTAGGCTGCAAGAAAGGCTAAAAACAGTTTATCTAATTTTTTTGCTGGGACTGATGTATGCATCTAAAATCAATTTAAATTTATTTTAATTTGCTAATAATCTCATAATTTTTCTAAAATGTAATCTCTGGGACATGCGGCCCTGTTTATCATCAGTATGCTGCTTTTATAGAGTTACAAAACTCATCGGGGCAATTCAGGTAACAATTATTACAACAATCCAGGGAATATTTAAATTATATAAAGTAGATCATTTACATCCTTGGGAAAGCCTGCATATTTTTCAAGATCTCTAGCTATTTACCTGTTGGTGCTTACAAGAAGTATATTCCATAACACATTTAGTAGTTTGACTATAAGGGGTGAAAGTTAAAGTTTTGGGGAAACTAGAAAGCAATCCCAAACACAGATAACAGAACCTTCACTCATTTCAGCACATGAAAATTGTCTATTGTTTACATTTGATCTTTAAACAAAGCTGTCATCTGTTTTGTGTGTATTCAATGTTTTATGAAAATCTATTTCAGTATATAATTTTTATATTAAATAATCCACAGGGAATAGTTGAAGTTGTTATCTCTATAGCTTTTCTCCATTTCTCTCAATGGCTTGTCATTTTTCATTTTGCTGCTAGATAATTACTTATTTTGTAACTAAAGTATTTCTCAGCATCGCAATAGTAATTAGGTGATAGTTTGTCTTGGTATCACGAGCTAAGAGAACTACATATGTATCATAATGCATTCATGATGATTAAATGCGGATATAAATGGGAAAGCATATCTGTGAAAATAGGTTTATTTATTCAGAAAGCCATTAACAGGTTTGTAAATGTTTCTGTGAAAGTCTATCACACCTGAAGTTACTGAGCTGGATCAATTTGCAAGCATTAAAGGTGCTCTGTTGATGGCAATAGTTATTATTGTGTTTTAAAACACCATTATACAGTATGTTTATTTATAACATATTACAGAAAATAGCGTTAACCTTTCCATTATCCTAGAACTCTCTTTGCTCTCATTCATCATAGTACTTGCTACTTTGACAGTAATCATCATGGTAGTTCCCAGCCAACAAATGCTGAGATTGTAGCACTGATGTAAGTTTATATCAAACATCCATTTACCATTTTCACGTGTATAAATCAATGTTTCTTATACTGAGTTTTAAAATAAATGCATTTATCATTTGGCTTCTGTTCTACTTTATGCAATACTGAAGCAACGCTCGGATTTGACAATTCTAGTGTTTGATGTTGATCATAATTTATATAAATAGCTCACTGTGTATGTCCCTCTTCCCCTTCACAACACCTTTACTTAACTAACTTATCTAAAAATAAAGACACAAAGACATATATACGTTGGCTAAAAATGGAGGTCACAGTTTATTAACTTAAATTACCTTTTGGTGGCGGAGAAAGAGCACTGCGGGACAGTTACCAAGCTGATGAAAACAAGTAAACGTGGAAAGAATGGCAAAACCGCAGTGCATCCACTTAACAGGGGATCTAATCCCTAAATATCTGGCATGCGCTAACATGGCGTCAGAGTGACTGTACCCCCTCTAAACTCACACTTGTCCTCCCTCACCGAGCCGAACAAGGGACCCTCTTCACCGAAGGACCAAAGAGTTTCTGCTGCCTCGAAGGGGACAGTGACCTGCAGCCAAACAACACTAGCACCTTAATTATCAGCCGCTGACCGCAGTACCTTCCTACCACACTGCTCCTCACAGACACCGCAGCCCGCCACCATCTAACTAAAAACAACAACCATCCCATTGAGAATCCTGTCAATAAAGAGACCCATACCCTCTTCCGTCAGGTGAACTCTATCCCGTCTAAATTGGTGAGGTGACCCTGTCCCTATCCCCGGGTGATCTATCACAAAACCCCCTCATGACCTGGTAATCTTCCTAATGGCGCTATTAAGCTTCCTCGCCATTGTAGATATGCTCTTAAGCATAATAGCTGTGCTCCATACTAAGCAGGGAATTAATGCAGACCATCCGATAGTAATGGATGGCCATCTGGAATGAATCTGGCGTAAATCCTACCTAATCTGAACTAAAAGCTTGAGAAATTTTCCTTAAATCATTACACCCCCCATCCCCCTGTGTGTACTATTAGGATGTCAGGCTCGCCATGCCGCTCGATTAGATGCGATAACCAAGGCAGGAGGTCGGGCCAGCACAAGCCCCATCTACCAAGTCATAAAAAGTCTGCGCTAACGGAGAATGAAAAAACTGCTTTGGCCCTGGTGTGGCCTGCTGTCCAAAAAAGTAGGAATGCCCCAATATCCATACATGTTTAGATGTCGTACAATCACCTGCATGTAGAAATACAGTGTTAGAAGAGTGGGACACCGACCATCAAAAAAGACAGAGCAAACGGCCTGTTGAAAGACGTGTCACAAAGGATAGTAAGGAGTAGGTGTGCAAGGAACAACAAGGTGGGGGGCTAGAATTGAAGGGGCAGGCCACCCAGGCAAAGGTAAAAATCTGAGGAAAACCCTGGATGCTCACCACTAATCAGGACTTACACCAGGGAAACAACAGTAGAATGTGTTAGGAACTCCCAAGTCAGTACAGTGAAACTCGGAAACTACTCTGAAGGCCAGGTGTTCGCTGGAGCCCCTAGTGGTGGGGACAGACTGGGCTGCGGGCCGACCGAGGGTCGAGTAACGTATACTGATCTAAAGGAGTTCCCCTTGAGGAGGGGTTAAGGAACCCCGACACCCAGGTTTAGTGGGAAATTTCCTGAAAAATTCTTTAATGAGTCTCCCAGCATGGAGACGCCTCCATGGTATCCAGCATCGCTCCTCAGGACCATAACCCTTCCAGTGCACCAGGAACTGAACTTGGCCTTGGACCCTTATTGAGTCTAGGATTCTTTCAATGATATATTCCTGGTCTCCATTCACATCCAAAGGTTGAGGCCTGCTAGAGGAAGGCTGACTGAATCTGCTGGGAGCAGCAACTTTCTTCACAAGCGAACAATGGAATGTCGAGGGTATTTTTAAAGACGGTGGGAGTTTCAGCCTGAAAGCCACTGGATTTACTTTTTTCTCAATTGAAAATGGTCCAATGTATCGGGGCCCCAGTTTCTTGCAAGGTTGCCTCAACTTGATGTTCCGTGTGGACAACCAAACCCGATCTCCCACCTTCAGAGAACATGGCACACAATGGCGGTCAGCGAAAGTCTTGGATTTCTGAGAGGCTTGACCCAGTGCAGAGTGCACCTTTTTCCAGATAGATCTCAACCTGGCCGTAAAAGCAGGTGTTCCAGAATCCCCACTGGGAACAGCAGTAGAGAAAGAGTTGGACTTCGGATGAAATCCGAGGTTGCAGAAGAACGGGGATGTGTGTATAGTGGAATGGCAGGAATTGTTATATGCGAATTCCGCCCAGGGCAAGAGAGAGGGCCAGTTATCGTTAAATTTTGAAACATAGATGCGTAAAAACTGTTCCAAGGACTGGTTGGTTCTTTCTGTCTGTCCATTCGACTGTGGGTGATACGCTGAGGACAGACTGATAATGATCCCAATGGACTTACAAAAAGATCTCCAGAATCGTGCAATAAACTGAGATCCTCTGTCCGAGACGATATCTTCAGGAAGACCATGGAGACCAAAGATGTGGGTCAGGAACAAGGTAGCCAAAGTCCTGGCATCCGGTAGTTTGGGTAAGGATATAAAATGTGCCATCTTACTGAATCGGTCCACGACTACCCAAATGGTGTTATGGCCTGCAAATACTGGAAGGTCAACAATAAAATCCATCGAAAGATGGGACCAAGGTCTGCTTGGAGCAGGCAAGGATAGTAGTAGACCCGCAGGACTGTTCCTAGCAGATTTGTTTCTAGCACACTCAGGACAGGCACGAACGTAAGTTTCCACATCATTCGATAAGGTGGGCCACCAAAGCCAGCGAGAAAGGATTTCAATAGTCCTACGAATTCCCGGATGACCAGCAGAGCGGTTGTTGTGACCCTCTATGAGGACAGGTTTCCTTAGATGAACCGGGACAAATAACTTGTTGAGAGGTGTCTGAACGGGAGAAATTTTCTGGAAGTGTTGGATAGTGACTCCCAGATCCTGGGTGAGTCCGAGATGAATTGAAGTGGAAGGAATAATAGACTGCGAGTCAGGAGTTTGAGTATGCTGAGCCAAAAAACTTCGGGACAAAGAATCAGCCTTAATATTTTTTGCACCTGGACGAAATGTGATGATAAACCTAAATCTGGTGAAGAATAGGGCCCAGCGAGCCTGCCTGGGATTCAGAGTTTTTGCAGTCTGAATATATTGAAGGTTTTTATGGTCTGTGAAGATGGTAATGGTGTGTGCAGCCCCTTCCAACCAATGTCGCCATTCCTCCAATGCCAACTTAGCAGCCAATAGTTCCCGGTTTCCGACGTCATAATTACATTCCGCTGGCAGAAATTTTCTCGAGAAAAATGCACAAGGATGTAGCTTTTTACTCTGTGAGTCTTTCTGAGAGAGAATGGCACCAGCACCGACATCCGAAGCATCCACCTCCACAATAAACGGAAGTCCTGGGTCAGGGTGTCTAAGGACTGGGGCGGAAATGAATGCAGCTTTGAGAGCTGAAAAACTCGCCAGTGCTTCTGCGGACCACTCCGCTGGGTTTGCTCCTTTTCGAGTGAGGGCAGTGATAGGAGCCACTAACGAGGAGAATGAGCCAATAAACCTTCGGTAATAATTGGCGAAGCCAAGGAATCTTTGAATCGCCTTCAAGTTAGTAGGTAGGACCCAATCCTGAATTGCCTGCACCTTGGCGGGATCCATAGCGAATCCTGATGAGGAGATGATATAACCCAGGAATGCCACTGTGGACACCTCGAATTTGCATTTCTCCCGTTTTGCGTACAGATGATGTTCACGCAATCTCAATAAAACCTGGCGGACGTGCTGACGTTGCTGAGATAGGGATTCAGAATAAATTAAGATGTCATCCAAATAAACAACCACTGTTTTTCCCAAGAACTCACGTAATACATTGTTAATCAGATCCTGAAAGACTGCCGGAGCGTTGCACAAACCGAATGGCATTACGAGATATTCGTAATGTCCCGAGTGGGTATTAAAGGCAGTCTTCCACTCATCCCCCTTCTTGATTCGGATAAGATTGTAGGCCCCTCGGAGGTCAATTTTAGAGAATACAGTAGCTGTTTTTAATTGATCGAACAGAACAGAGATCAAGGGTAACGGATACATATTCTTAATCGTGATGCTATTTAGTCCACGGAAATCGATGCAAGGCCTCAGGCTGCCATCTTTTTTAGAAACGAAAAAACAACCTGCGCCAACCGGGGACTTAGAAGGGTGAACCCTTTCTCCAGGTTTTCTTTCACGTATGATTCCATGGCCTGTGTTTCAGGAAGGGATAGTGAATATAAACGCACTTTGGGCAACGTAGAACCGGGTACCAATTCAATGGCGCAGTCGTATTCCCGGTGTGGTGGAAGTGAATCAGCTTTCTTCTTGCAAAAGACATCACTGAAGTCCTGGTAGGGAACCGGCAACAATTCTGGACTAGGCTGTATAATCCTAAGAGGCAGGGTCAAGCAGGACGTAGAGCACCCGGGACTCCAACGGACAATCTCCCCTGTTTTCCAATCAATAAGGGGGTTATGACTGCGAAGCCATGGATACCCCAATATCAAAGGAGCAGAGGGACAAGAGATGAGATAAAAGGAGACTCCTACAGACAACCGAACCATTGGAGTCCTGGCGAGAATCCTTCCCCCAGGCAAGGGGTTACCATCCAAACCACATGTGGTGATGCTTGATCCTAACCTGATATGTGGAATATCAAGTGTCTGAGCCAAATGTATATCCAGAAAATTACCAGCCGCACCACTGTCAAGAAAAGCTTTCAGGTCCATGGATCTCTCACAGAAAGTTAGACGTCCAGGAACTAATAAGGAATTGTCTGCAGAGGTAATCTGAAGACCCAAGCGCACCTCTTCACCTGCACTTAGGCTTTGGAGTTTCCCGGCTTGCTGGGACATGAACGGACTAAGTGGCCTGGTTGACCACAATACATACACAAACCTAGTGAGCGTCTTCTGGAGCGCTCCTCCGGAGGCAAGCGATAAGCGATAAGCACCTAATTGCATAGGTTCAGAGGAATCGGGCAAAGTGTTATCGGAGTTTGTGAAAAGGTCCATTGGAGCAGCGGACTCCCGTTCAGCCTTTCTCTCCCTGATCCGACGATCAATTTTTATGACAAGTTGCATCAAGTTCTCCAGTGTGTCGGATATCGGATACTGAACTAAGGAATCCTTAATCTGCTCAGTAAGTCCTAAGCGAATTTGGCTTCGCAATGCTGGATCGTTCCAGGCGCTATCAGTGGACCATCGCCGAAATTCCGCACAGTACTCTTCCGCTGAACGACGTCCTTGCCTTAGCGTACGGAGATGAGCCTCAGCTGAGGCTACCCTGTCCGGGTCATCGTACAATAACCCCACAGCTTGAAAAAAGGAATCCACAGACTATAAGGCTGGACTTGTGGAAGGCAAGGAGAAGGCCCAAGACTGAGGGTTGCCCTGGAGTAATGAGATGATGATCCCTACCCTCTGCTGTTCTGAACCAGAGGAACGTGGTTTCAGACGAAATTACAACTTGCAGCTCTCTTTGAAATTACGGAAGGCTGGCCTGCTTCCAGAGAATCGGTCAGGCAAATTCATCTTAGGCTCCGGTGTGTCACCAGCGGAAACTTGCTGAAGCTGCCGGTCTCTGGAAACCCCTTCCTGGACTGCCAGACGCTGGGATAAAGTCTGTACCACTTGGGAAACCGCCTGTATCTGGTTAGCCAGAATCTGGGCTGGGGACAGATTCGACTCTTCTCCGTCCATGGCCGTATGATACCAATCTTCCTTGGCCGGTTATAATGTTAGGAACTCCCAAGTCAGTACAGTGAAACTCGGAAACAACTCTGAAGGCCAGGTGTTCGCTGGAGCCCCTAGTGGTGGGGACAGACTGGGCTGCGGGCCCACCGAGGGTCGAGTAACGTATACTGACTTAAAGGAGTTCCCAGAAGCGGAGTGATTGGTGGACTGTAGTATAAGAGGAATCCAAGGTCAAAAAGGTCACAGGCACAGATGCAATATCCAAGGGCAAGCAAAGGGTCAAACTCACAGGCAGAGAAGCAAAATCCGAATTCCAGGCAAAAGGTCAAGGTCAGAAGAGTAGGGTCACAGGTCCAAAAACAAGCAGGGGTCAAAACACGGGTAGTCAAATCCAAGGTAGCAGGAACCAAAATGGATAGCACAAGCAGGCAGCAGAACTGAGGACAGAACGCTATAACCGGCAATGAGGCAGCAGACCTCATTGCCTTAAATACCTATACAGACCAATCAGTAGTTGGATACACAGCTGCAGGCTAATACTCATACAGAACAGGGCCAATCAGGGCTTGTCCCTGAAATACACAGATGCAGGCTAATGCCTGTAATATCAGCCCACAGTCTGCCTATCATGCGCATGCGCCCGCCTACCGCCGGGACGCAGCGCTATAGTAGAAGCGTCCGGCCGTTGCCTTGGTGACGGCCGGGCAGGAAGAGGAAATGACGTCCCGGTCATCATGGTGATGGCCAGGACGCCAGGGCGCACGGGAAGCGAGCCGCGGCGGCTGTGAGTACCGTCTGTTGTTTGTACCTAGCAGCAGTGCCTCATACCACCAGAAGTCCTGCTGTTCTGTTCCTGAACTCTTCTACATGCCTGACGGAGTTAATCTCCTTGCATTATGCCTGATTAGAACTGCACCTGTCGCACTGCTTTAAGTACCTGCCTCTAGCTGTTCTCTGTGCAGTTCATCCGTTTGTTCCTGTCTGCTGCTAACCTGCTCCTGTGCTGTTTGGTATATACCTGCTGGATTGAATTTCTGTGTATGACCCCTGCCTGTACCTTGGACCTTGCCTGTTGCCCTGACCTTTTGGACAGACTTCTGGACCTCGCTTCTTTGCTTGATCTCTGCCTGGCTATTTGGATTTGTTTGTCAGATCTCTGCTTGATCCCTGGACTCTGTCTGCTTTCCTGGACAGCCTTGTGCCTTCTGGACTGGGGTAAAACTTCCAATACCTGTTCCTGCCATTTTTACAATACAGTCTCCTTAGGAACCTGTTCTTATCAATGGATCTGAGTTATGTTTGTTTGTGTATTTACCTGAATAAAGACACTTTGCTTTATACTTCTGTTGCTCTTCGTGAATGCACTGGGATTCATAACAGAGAAAGTCGCTTTGCGCCCTCGCGTAAAAGCAACGAGCAGAGGAGCCTGGGTAGCCCGTACAAAGAGGAAATAAGAGGGATGGAGTGGGGAGGGGAGGGAGGAGAGGTAGGAAGCGAAGAGAAATTGAAAACAAGGAGAAAAAACATGTCCGAGAAAACAACATCATTAAATCAACAAAAGCAATTATAATGAAGGACATATGGGCCTAATGTATGACTTGTAGGCGGTGGACTTCCAGCGGCCCAATGTCTTGATGGAATCAATGGATGCCTCGGCCATGGCTACGGACGTACCTGCCCCAATCCTAAATGAATGGGTGCCGTAAAGTGAACTGTCTAGGCCGAGGATATGTAGAGACCGATTTAATATGGCCGGAAAACTGGTACCTTGTCAGCGGTAGACTACTACTACTACTACTACCATTTATTTATATAGCGCCACTAATTGCACAGCGCTGTACAGAGAACTCACTCACATCAGTCCCTGACCCTCTTGGGCTTACAGTCTAAATTCCTTAAAATACACACAGACACACAGACAAGGGTCAAATTGTTAGCAGCCAATTAACCTACCAGTATGTTTTTGGAGTGTGGCAGGAAACCGGAGCACCCGAAGGAAACCCACGCAAACACAAGGAGAACATACAAACTCCACACAGATAAGGCCATGGTCGGGAATTGAACTCATGACCCCAGTGCTGTAAGGCAGAAGTGCTAACCACTTCGGCACCGTGCTGCCCCACTATTCTGGTGAACTAGAAAGTGAGGAAGGTCCGGTCTTACTAGACTAAATTGGGCAGTTAGGGTCACCTGGCAAATCCTCTTGTTATGATGTGGAGGTATGTGAACCCAGGCCCCCTTACCATACTGATCCAATTTGGAACTACTGAGTCTACAAGATAAGACACCATCCTGTGAGTTAATATGTCGTGCAAGTAAACCTGAATCAGTGTGCGCCCTGGACTTAGATACTAACTCCAACATGTGAAAAGCGCCAAAAAACGCCAGAACAAAAGCTGTGCGGAACAATAACATCTCATATCCATCGGAAGTGACCTGCCTAAGGATCTGCAGTAACTTGTGAGTATTGGTACCGTGATTGGGAGATGGGAGTCTGCTGGCGTGGGTCGCACTTTGGCCCATCCTTTGAGGGCCTTAGAAATCATAAATGCTTTTGTGAAATCGAATGCACTGTGTGAGCGGGACATGACTGAAATACCAGCCAGCGTGGAGGCCATACTGGTTTTGGAAGCCCCACGGGAGTATTTATCCCACGTAAATGTCATGATGGCCTCTCTCTGACCTGACTCCGACCTGTTGCTGAGGAAATGGGACCACTGGCTCCAAGCTGTTTGATAGGCCTGAAGGGCCAAGGGCGCTAGAGCACATTCAACAAGTCCCTTTATGTCGGCTTGATGATCTGCCAAACACAAGAGGGACATAGAATGCCGAAGCTATCAGCTTGAGGAGCCAACTCACGGAACCTGCGCCATTGAAAGCGGATAGGGCATCAGCTAAGTTGTTCTGAACCTCGGAGACTTGTCGTGCATTAAACGATATGTCATGCTGATGGCAGCGTAAGATGAGGTGTTGCAATAGGGCTATGGCATGGAATGTGGAATCTGTTTATTTATAGATTGAACTACTCCCAAATTGTCGCACCAAAAAACTAAGTGCTTGCCCTGCAATGAAGACACCCACAGCTCCATGGCAATGACAATAGGGAATAGCTCAAGCACTAGGAGATTTTTTGTTATCCTGGCCTGATGCCAGCTTTCCGGCCACGTTTAGCGCACCACTGACCGTTAAGATAAGCCCCGAAACCATGTGTGCCTGAGGCATCAGTGAACAAGTTAATCCTGAAATTCTCTACTGGCCGAGTGGACCAAATTCTCCTGCCATTAAAGTCCTGTTGGAAGGCGAGCAACACTTGAAAGTCCTACCTGATCTCTCGGGAGAAGTGAATTGCTGAATGTGGTCTATTTTTCCCTGCTTTGGTTCTCTGAAGTTTTCTACAAAAACCCTTCACATAGGAATCACCCGGCAGGTGAAGTTAAACAAACCCAATAAGGATTGCACCCGATTCAGGGAACAGGAAGGGGTCCCTAGCACTATTGCTATGGCGCCTGATAGTTTCAGCACCTTGTCCGCGGGTAGTCTACAATAGCCAGGCTCGGAATCTATTTCTATGCCTAAAAATGATAACCGTACCATAGGACTTTCCGTTTTATCCGCAGTTATGGGCACACCTAAGATGGTAAACAAGGCTTGGATAGAGTATAAGGTATTCTGGCAAATGGGTGGGTGAGTTGGGCGGGCTGACGACAAGGAAATTCGTTGAGGTAGTGAGCAATACCCCTACAGCCTGTTCCAGCCTGAATGCACCAGTGTAAGAAGCAGCTAAAGTTCTCGAAGAGGGCACACGATATTGAGCTGCCCATGGGTAGGCAGTGGTCTATGTAGTAACCGCCGCTGTGTTAAACCCCATATATTTGTATGACTATGGATGAAGAGGAAACAGGCAGAAAGCTGACTCTATATCAATTTTGCCCAGCTGTGAGAACAGTTAAGGAGTAGTGCCACGGGCACTAGGAGTTTTGCCCAGGAATTCACCAGATGACTGGGCTTACCAGAGTGGTGAAGTTAACACAACGGTCCTCTGGTAGCAGGGTGACTAGCGGAACAAATATCACAGCAGATGGAGAGAGGATGCCAATGCAGAATAGGAAAGTCAGTGACTTGCAGCTATCTTGGTCAGTGAGTCAGCGACTAGCTGATATAGTGGAAAGGCAGATTTGAACACGGTGATCAGGATGGATGTGAGCAGATGCAGGAAGGTGCAGGGAAGTCAGTGGTCTGCGTACAGCAAGTTGTACCACTGCTTATGGTGAGAAGACTTGTCCAGGTGTAGGTAGGTAGCGGGGAAGTCAGTGGTCTGCGTACAGCAAGTTGTACCACTGCTTATGGTGATAAGACTTGTCCAGGTGCAGGTAGGTAGCGGGGAAGTCAGTGATCTGCGTACAGCAAGTTGTACCACTTGTCGATGAGTGGAGGCATACAAAGGATAATAGGATGAAGACACTGAGAGCACAGAGGAACTTGATCCCAAATGATATGCAGCGTATCCAGCAAAGTCTATAACGGTATGTGTGGCGCTGCTTGGTAGAGACTTGCTCAGCACAGATATGCAGGCCAATAACGGATAGTCAATCACAAGTATGCATATAACGACTGAGTAGTATGGTTAGTTCCAAACAGATATGCAGCGTAACAATAACAGTCTATAGCGGGTATGGATAGCGCTGCTAAGAGAAACTTGTCCCAGCGGATATGCAGAGTAAACGTGGAAAGTCAATAACAAATAGGCATACCGCTATTCAGTAGAACAGTCTGTCCATAGGAAGATGCAGGGACTGCAGAGACGCTGAACGGCAGAGACGAGTGTAGGATCCACAGGTGAGTATAACCGGTAATCAGTGTCCAGCTGAGAACACAGGCAGGAAACAGGAGACTGTAACAGGTATGGAAACCAGCGATGAATAGCACTGGGAATCCTCAGGAAACTGAAGACACTAGTAGAACACAGGGAACACCTTCAGAGACTCACACGGAATGAGACTCAAGATCAGGCAATGAGGTAATGAGCACAGGTGCCTTAAATAGGGAGAGTTGTCTGATTAACCAATTAGATAAAAGCAAAGGACACAAGAGTTCTTGGGTGCTGCGCATGCGCAGTCCATCAGGATGGCGGACGGCCGCGGTTCAGGATAGGTGCCGGCAGGAAGGCTAGGGAGCCACGCACCAGCGTAGAGGCACTCCCGGTCCGGTGAGTGACAAGTAGATCTCCAGCTCCTCAATGAGTCTCATAGATTGGGCTATTAGCGTTAAGGGTTGCTTCCGACAGGACCAGATGTTATAGTCGGGGCAAGGCTGTTGCCTAGCGGGTGTAATGACGGCCGGGTCATAGCACCACTCTGGAACCAGGATATGGAGCCAGCTGCTTAATTCGCTTCGGGATACAAGCAGGTCAGAAGGCCAACGGTATCAGGGGCCGTCAGTGAGAAGCCTCAGATGTCAAGGCCCACTTAGTTCCACGAGGCGGGGAGTGAAAGGATAGGCCCCGACAGAACGGTATCACCCCAGGGTGTCAGGTTCTTTTAGAGATTCTGTACCGAGACCCCAGGGAGCTCAGAGTATATGGAGCAAGACGTTTGGGGCAGGTGGGACCCCCAGCTCATAGCAGATTAAGGTAGCGGTAGTCAGAGCTTCCCTAAAATGTGTCTCCCACCTTCAGCTCGCAAGCCACTCCCCCATTACCATTACATTGTTTTGAAAGCCTTTTTCATATCATGGTGTTAGGAAATGCTTTGTTTGGGGTAGTACCTGTCTTTGGGAATGTGTATTCTGCAACTGTCTAAAGAAAGGATTCATGTTGATTTGATCTTTTGAAGTGTGAGGTCTTTTAAATGCAGAAAGGGTTGCTACTAGATTTCCTGTGTCTAAAAACACGATGCAGGACATCACTGAATTTGTATATTTTCACAGATAAGTGTAAATATTGTTAGCTTTGCAATGCATGCAAATCTATTTTTTTGTAAACAGGTTACATCCTGATTCTAAAAATAGCCTGTGTCCAAATCAGTATAAAAAGCACTGTCCTGTACACTGAAATGTATCATTCTGATGTTCCTTCTGACCTGACCACTGATACCTTTAATCAGTGGAATTGTCCTTGTCAGGGCACCTGAGCGAAATAAAACATCACTCTTTGCTGCAAGACCCTGCTTGTCAACTTCTTCAATATTGCTGTAATCCTGTGACCTGCAGATTGGACCCTAAATCTAATCCGTTCACCGGTTGTTTCTGAGGTTGGACCCAGCTCTCCAGTACCACCGCTGTACCGCTACCCTGCAGCTCTGGTCAGTGTGATAGGCCAGGGGAGATCCATCCACAGCATCCCTGATCTATAGTAAGAGGTGCAGAGTTACCAGCCCAAGTGTACCAGCACAGGAGTACACTAGCAGTGACAGTTACCCAGAAGGAACGTGCTTCTGAGTGCCATAAAGGAAGAGGAGCTCAGTGGTGCAGCATTGCAAGCCCCTCCTACTGAGGCAAGAGGGCGCATTTGGGATAATGTAAAGGAACAGTGGCAAAGTAAGTCCAGCCGGTTCCCTGCAAGAACAGAAAGGGTGGCATAGGCGGTCCATCCTGTCGCAGTTGACAAAGAAACATTTAGTTACAAACTGATCATCAGATAATCTCACTTGCACTATCCTACAGCTTGTCAGGGAGTATTCAGCCATACATTTATTTTAGCATTTTGATTCAATACTCTTACTATGTTTCAATGACATTTCATTCAAATAAATAATCAGTGAATGTTTCCTTCTTTTTGTGCAAATGGTATGTTAGTAGAGATAGTATTAAATTATTGTTAAATTATTGAAACCAACTGTGGAAGTCAAATAATTGGATGAAGTAAACCAAATTGATTAATATTTTTTTACCGTGCGATTGCGATTAATACGCCACATGTTATGACGCAATCACACGGATTCATAACACACACATTTACATTCACACTTGTAAATAATACACATTTATTTAGGTTCTAATCGACATTTATTAATTAGTAAAATATATTAAAAGATATCTAAGGCTCAGTATATAGGAAATGTATCATGTTTAGTGTAATTTTGATCTGCACATTACCATCAGACAGCCGATACAATCGGCTAAGCAATCACACCTTGCGTATGCAAGTTATGAATGATAAAGGATAAAAGGATAAAATGTAATTGTGTTTGTAATGCTAATAGACCAGTTTGAACCAGCTTTTCGGAGGGAAAACACACAGGCAGCCGTTGGAGAGTTGACCTGCACCCTTGGAGGGCATTGTTTGAACCGACCTCTGACCAGTAGGCAACTGAAACATCATTAACCCTGAGCCAATGAAGACCTCTAGACATGATGCTTGTGTACATAGTGACATCATCAGTAGTTTTTTTTTTATACTGAAACTGGATATTATCAAGCTGTTTCCCCCAGCTAGTTCTCTCTCTGATCCTGACTACACAGACAACATGACATCTTATCCTGGGTAAAGCTCATTAGAAAATGTAATGTATTCTGTGTTTTTATACTTTCCTGCTTTATAGTAATATCCTTTATGCGTAATAATGGCTTGCTGTAAATCCTGCTATATTTTGCAATTAATGATCTTGTGCTTTGTAACCACAACAATCGCATTGGAGAATGTTTTATTGGTAAGCGATAAATTGACTTTAATACCACCAATACAAAATTAGGTTAGCGATTTGACCATATCTTCCAACTTTCACGATTTAGGCAAGACAGTATAGCCGTTCTGCAGCATTTGTCCTAGTATCATGACAATTGGGAGCTGTGAAACAATGACCGATACCTGTTCAATGCTGCACATACTAGTGACAGGTGCACATAGAATCGAAGGGGTATTTTTCAGGTTGGGGGCTGGGGTTGGCGCAGTGCTTGGGAAGCATGAGCACTCCCCTTCTAAGGAGCTTATGAAACCTGAGTGGTATATATTGCAATGACAGTTCAGGTGTGTACAATAATGACCAATGAAGAGCTAAAACAAAAAAACTTGATTCCACCATCTATAAAGCAAACATTTTTTAGTTTTAAAGATTTTTTTGTTAGTTTTTACATATTCTTAATTTTCAAAGATTCAATCTCATCAGGCTCAGTACCAAGGGATTGGCGAATAGCAGATGTGGTGCCATTGTTTAAAAAGGGGACGAGATCACAACCAGAGAATTATAGACCTGTAAGCCTGACATCAATAGTTGGGAAACTACGGGAAGGTGTTTTAATGGACAGTATTCAGGATTACTTGGTACGCAATAAAATTATTAATGGGAATCAACATGGATTTGTGAGGGATAGGTCATGTCAAACTAATCTAATTAGTTTCTACGAGGAAGTTAGTGGGAACTTAGACCAGGGCAGGACAGTAGATGTGGTCTACTTAGATTTTGCAAAGGCCTTTGATACAGTGCCACACAAGAGGTTGGTTTACAAAATAAGGGAACTGGGTCTAGGAATCAAAATTTGTACTTGGATCGAAAACTAGTTAGAGAATAGGGAACAGAGAGTTGTGATAAATGGAACATTTTCTAATTGGTCAAAAGTCTTAAGTGGAGTACCTCAACGTTCCGTGCTGGGGCCACTCCTTTTTAATATATTTATTAATGACCTTGGTGATGGTTTAGAGAGTAAAGTTTCTATTTTTGCAGATGACACTAAACTCTGTAAGGTAATAAAATCAGAACAAGATGTAGCTTCTCTACAGAGGGACTTAAATAAACTGGAGGATTGGGTGGCTAAATGGAATATGAGGTATAACACAGATAAATGTAAGGTTATGCATTCAGGGATCAAAAACAAGAACGCAATCTATAAATTAAATGGAATTAATTTAGGAGAATCTATAATGGAAAAGGATTTGGGAGTGCTCGTAGACAGTAGACTTAGCAATAGTGCTCAATGTCTAGCAGCAGCTGCAAGGGCAAACAAAGTATTGGCATGCATAAAAAGGGGCATAGATGCAAGGGAAGACAGTGTAATTTTGCCACTGTATAAATTGTTGGTAAGACCTCATCTTGAATATGCAGTACAGTTCTGGGCACCACTCTATTAAAAAGATAATTTGGAACTAGAAAGGGTTCAGAGAAGGGCGACAAAATTGATAAAGGGTATGGAGTCATTAAGTTATGAGGAAAGGTTAGCCAGTTTAGGCATGTTTACTTTAGAAAAGAGGCGTCTAAGGGGAGATATGATTACTATGTACAAATACATTAGGGGTCAATACAGAGAGCTTTCATGGGAACTTTTTACCCCAAGGACCATACACAGGACACGTGGTCATCCCCTAAGGTTAGAAGAGAGGAAATTTCACAACCAGCAAAGGAAGGGGTTCTTTACAGTAAGGGCAGTCAAGATATGGAATTCATTGCCAGGGAAGGTTGTGATGGCAGAATCAATAGATATGTTTAAGAAAGGGTTAGACAAATTTTTAGACTAACGAATATATCAAAATGCATGTGGTGTAAATACATCTTGCCTTTTCAGCAAAATGAATGCATAGCATACTCTTCCATAAAGTAGGGATGTGCACCGACCACTTTTGGTGTCTCGTGTTTTGGATTCGGATTTGCTTGATGTTTTGGGTTCGGATTTGTTTCGCAAAACACCTGTCGAAAGGTTTTGGTTCGGATTTAAGGTTTTGGATTAGGATTTATTTTGAAAACAGCATAAAAAGTTAGAAAATCAAGTTTTTGGGCTTATTTTCACTCCTACGCTATTATTAACCTCAATAACATTCAATAACAATCATTTCCACTAATTTCCAGTCTATTCTGAACACCCTCACACCTCACAATATTGTTTTTAGTCCAAAACGTTTCACCGAGGTAGCTTTCTGGACTGCATAGTGCAGTGGTCCCGGAACCAATTTGGTACCGGGGCCACAATATATCACCCTCAACTGGTCTGAATTCCACCAAAAAAGTATCTGGAATGCGTAGTGGAGTGGTCCCCACAATATAATAAAAAATACCTCAACTGGTCTGAATTCCACCAAACAAGTATCTGGACTGCGTAGTGGAGTGGCTCCGGTACCCAATTTGATACCGGGGCCACAATATAATAATAAAACCCTCAACTGGTCTCAATTCCAGTGCACAGATGGCTGACACCGGATGGACATCTAAAACCAACATAGCAGTTAAGGGCGCAGTTCCTCTTTTTTGTGACTGCACAAACAATTAACGTAGTAATAGAAATGACAGTTTTTTTTGTTTTTTTTTAAATATAGAAAGAAGGTAGTACTAGAAATGGCAGTTATTCGAATCCCCAGGAGAGTCTAAGTGGGGTGAGCCACAGAGAGATTATTTCCCTCAGTTTCTCTAACAGGTTGTCAGTATTGTGCGTCTTCTTAAAACCCGTGATACATAACTACACACACTCAGCAAAGCTTTTAAAAATTATATGCGGCACAGGAGAGTACCACTGGACTTCTACTGCAGAATGAGTGAAATTTGTAATATTGCAGTACCAATGGACTTATACTGCAGGATTGTTTTGGGATTTATTTTTTTATTATAATTACTTTTTTTGTAATTTTTTATAATTTGAGAATAATGGTGAAATAACAATGCCCTTAGAAGGACAGAGCACAGGACACAGCAACACCACTGAACTCAGAAGGACAGAGCAGAGGACGCAGCACCACTGAACTCAGAAGGACAGAGCACAGGACGCAGCACCACTGAACTCAGAAGGACAGAGCACAGGACGCAGCACCACTGAACTCAGAAGGACACAGAGCACAGCACAGAACAGAACTGAACGAGATATAGCAGGACAGAGGACCACCTAACACACCCTCCCTCTACCCTGATCAATGCCTGAGTGAAGATGGCGGCGACTAGCGGGGAATTTATAGGATCCAAGTATCACGAGATCCGACAGCGGGATTATGACTCAGAGCCTCGATTTCAGTTTTGCAATTGGTGGGAATACCCGGATCTGTCTCGGATCGGCAACAGTTGGGTGGGTTCAGATTTCAGAAATCCGAGTGCGCTCATCTCTACCATAAAGGATACAGACAAGTGTGTATACAACCTCCACACAGAGGAAGAGTTTCTCTGTCTTGATTAGAACTCATGAGTGACTGTACGGGAAGTGGGCCAGCTACCCACTAGGCCAACCTGAGATTTGAAAAAACCCAGACAACACCAACCATACAGCATGCGTGCTACACAGGCAACTCACACTTAACATTACTCTTCATTAATCACACACATTACTCACAAAATAACAATCTCACAGGTAGCTCTCTGGTTAGCACTTTGGACTCACAACACAGCAGCCAAGAGTTCAAATACCAAACAAACCCACAAGTATTGTGTGGACTGGATTAATTATGCTAACAAGAAACACATGAACTTCACACAATGGTTTCATTTTTTAAATGGGTTTCGTTTTAAGTGCTCACCCACATTGTAAAAAAAGGCCTCATTTATCCTATATGGTAAGTTTTACATTTTTGGGGGTGTACTCTATACAAGCCGCAGGGCTAACACTTCACACATGCATATTATTATGTCCATGCTTACATTTTTTACTACAAATGGACTAAGATGGCTGACGCCACTTCTGGGTACAGTTTCCATGTTTCCATGTTCTCTTCAATGTGTGACTGGCTTTGCTCTGACACTTGAACGTAACTTTGGACTATCACTACAATGACACATGATTTTGGGAAATTGTAAACTAGCTAGGGCATTTGACCTTTGGGAATTTATCTTGCACACAGGGCCTACAGATGCTATACCTCTTACAGGGGTGGCTTGTTGGTGGAGGCTACATGTTCCTTGTGGATGAAATGCATACAGCAAATCAGAATCTTTTCTGCTAGAGAAATTATGTTAGGGAAAATCCATCTGGCTGAAATGTTACTATTTTCAGGTTATTATATATATATATATTCTCTTTTATCCTTACAACCACATGTAGGATAAATAGATGAATAAACACACACATACACCAAGGTTTTTTTAGTTACTTATATATTTTTTACATATTTACAATTCAAAACATTTTACATTTTTAATGTTAAACTATTTACATAAAATTAAAAAACAAATGTAAAATAAAAAACTAGTCATACAATCTACAACAATAGGCCAGTTTGGCCTCAATCTCCTCCATATGTTTCTCCTGCTCTTTTTGGAGATCCTTTATTTTTTTCCACGAGGCAAAAATGTCGGGCCTCATCTCTGACAAGGTTGGTGGTGGGGGGGGGGCAATTCTCAGCTTCCTCCATGTGTGCTGATAAAAAACATATAATATACTGACAAGTTGACCAGGCTAGCGGCCCCTTTTTTTAGGGCCCTGCCCTGCGTGCCCATGTGTTAAGATGGCTCTTAAATTTGTAGCCAGATATTATGTGTTAAACCTGTGGCATTTATGTCACCATTTAATCAACATCATGTGTCACAGCAGGGATTATGTACAAGTATAATTGACATCTCAATCTTATCAAATTAGGTCCATCACTTTTGGCAAATACTTACTATCATCAAAGGCCACTGCCTCTTGGCTGCCCAATGCTGCCTTCTCCAATTGTTGGTCCTCCGGGTCAGCCTCCTCCTTCTCCCACACTCCCACCAGCTGGGCCACCTCCTTCTCCTCCACCGCTGCCACTGGCTGGGCCACCTCCTCATCCTCCTCCACCACTGCCACTGGCACAGGCTCCTCCTACTCCGATGACAGTGCCACTGGCACACGCTCCTCCTCTGATGACAGTGCCACTGGCAAAGGCTCCTCCTCCGATGCCACTGCCACCGGCTGCTCCTCCTCCTCCGCTGCCTGTGCTCCACCACTGCCCGGCGGCGTTGCCGGCGTTCCCAGTCTGTTGAAAAAAAGGAAATATATAAAAAAAAAAAAAAAAAAAAAAAAAAAAAAAAGGACATGTTAACACAATCACCAGTTGAAAAAAACTGATAGTATTATGACAATCAGGTGATCATACATATTTAATAAACTTTACATTGTCAGCAGACAAATGTAGGAGACAGGAGGCAAAGCATTTTGGGTGCACTGGAAGGGGCATGACCTTTATAGGGTGCTTGCACATTGTTATGTAGGCCATGTCAGGTGATTAGGGTGAACATATTTGCAAACATATCGCACAGATATATGTGTACATATGGTTTTTGCGATTAATAGAGAACTCACTTATTCTAATCTCCCGCCGAATCTCTTCCAGAAGCTGGGGCTGGCGGCACCGGAGATCGCTCCACCGCCGTTGCAGCTGCATGATAGTTCTCCGGATGTTATACCGCTGCCGGAGGTGTCTGCGGATCCTTTCATAGGCCCGCAGCTTGACCTCGTTGGAGATATACCTCCCAAAGGGTACATTGTCCATACCCTCTGTGAGGACTCTCAATTCTCGCCTACTGAAAATAGTAGCCCTCATTTTGGAATGCTATCTCTCACTCAAAATGGAGGGCTCGGCGTTCCGATTGGTTCTCAGAGCACGTATGGGCGTGCGCACATCACATGCGGATCTTTCAGACACCTGTGTGTGTAATGGGTGCCTCCGAGAACATGGCGCCCGTCGTCGATAATACGAGTACTCTATGCTTTGCAGTCAGAAAACATTAACGTACACCTTGCTTCTCTATTAAATCAGTTATTTAATCCCACTTTTCCCTGTTTCTTCTCTCCTGCAAATTTGAAATTTCACTGAGCAGGCTCTGGCATACTGTGGACATAACAGTTTTTTGGGCCAGAAATTTGAACAACATGTGTAAACATTGTTAATACCAAATGGGCCTACCTGGAAATGCATGTTATTGATGCGTTTTATTGAGAATACACATACAATTAGCCATTACACATAAGTAACCAGTAGGAAGTCTTATACTAACCAAAAATAACATACAGTGTATCTGACCAATTGTAAACATCAAATCCAACCCCAGTGTGGATCTGAGCGCAGAGATGCTATGGGAATGATTAACAACAGTGTTAGTGTGTTAGAAGTTATCTACATTACTATTGTTAGTGTGCGCTAGGCTAGTGCATACACTCTAGGGGGGACATGGGGATAGTAAGTAAATCTTACACCATATAGTGTAAGTTTTGTCCTGGTGTTAGCTTGGTTTTTATGCTGTCATCAGAAGGTGTTTGAAATGGAGTATACATTTGTGGTAGGATAATGGCTTTTCAAAGTAGAACAGTACAAATGTTTGGGGAAGGCTTGGCCTACCTGTCATTTTGATTTAAATATCTGTCTTTTATTTGGTGCATGCAATTTTTGGACTCTACAACAAGTTGTGTCATGGTTGTACACAGTTACCATTAGGCCTCTTGGTATTGCTTCCCTTTAACAAAAACCACAGTGGCAGTTGGTCACAGGATGGCCATGCAGACACGGCATATTCCTAGCCTATTAGCTAGGTAGCCACACCAAACTCTGCTTATTGATTAGATTTATATCCAAACGCACCTTTGTGTCAACCACTATGTTTCTGGTTGGGTTTGGAATCTCACTACAGATTGTGTGCCAGTGTTCTGTACTTACTGCTTGCCAATCTGGAGTATGGACACTCTGCTGGGTGAGGAGAATGTAATTGTGGCCTCAGACTGCTAATATGTGCCACACTTTGAATGTATTTGAGCTACCTTACATGTAAACACATGTTAAAGCAGCCATTGGTCTTACTCTACAGAAAATAGTTCAAACATAGAAATTACACACACACCTTGCAGATATTCCCAACATGAATGTGTTTTAAGGCTAAGGTTAGTTTTTTGCAAGCCCCATTAGCAATGTGAATGCTAGTGCAAATTAATTAACTAATTCTTACATCCCAATCCAATATGAACATTTGAGTCCACATCCATAATACTTATACCTCTGAATTTGAAGGCTACTAAACATACAATATGACAGGTGTGTGCAAAGGAAAATCCCTAGATTTCACACACATTTTACTAGGCTTAAAAATGTTTATATGTGCTGCTGCAAAGGAACATTGCATGACTGCACCAATACACAATATAGTGAAAGTGTAACATGAAAAATAGCGTATGAGGCCACCCAGCAGTGCTGTCCAAAAGGGACATTTAAAAATATGTTGTGACCAACTCCAACAGATGCCTAACTTGCATCTGACTCAAAGACCTTGGTCTTGAATATGTGGACTTTGTGTGCAGCATTTGTCTGTGGCCACGATTCAAAATAAAGTTGCATTTGAGTTGCAAGTGTTTTTGGCCCTGTTGCCTTCTACAGGTCCTAGCCTAGGAAGTGTGCCAGTCAATGACATCAACATTTAAGAAACACTTTGACAGAGGTGTTGTGCAAATCTCTATATGTGCACAGACCATGTGAATGTGCACAATATCACATTCTAAAATGCACCACAACCATTGAGACTATACTAAATACACAAATATCTGTAAAATTAAATGAAAACCACTACATATAGTGTGAATTCAGGGGAGGACCAGTATGTGGCTAATGGGCCAAAAACCAAACATGGGCACAATATATTGGACAAGTAGACCTGTCCCTAAACATGCCCCAAAAGGACTATGTATGGATTATTGGGTATAACAATACAAAAGAACAGCAGTATAGTAGTCAGCAGATACTTGATTGGGACTGATTGTTGACACTAATGCATGGTCACATTTATTGTAAACAAACATGAATCTATAGTTTCAGGACAATACATAGCAAATAAGACAGTGGTCTTTGTGGCAAAGTTACTTGCATCAAGAGTAGACAGTCCGGCCAAAGTCAAGAAACATAAGCAGCCTAGGAGCATTGGATAAATACTTCAACGTGTAGTGAGACACGAACTGCTGAACTCCAAAAGGCACACCAGTTTGGCTTGTAGAATGGAAAAACAAAACATTACTTCTGCAAGATTTGCTCAAATACTAAAATTAAAGAATGTACTTAGTATATGCATTGGTGCACATGAAGGTGTCCCCTGTAATGTAACCTGGAAAGCTTGCTTTAGCTGTGTGTTTTGCATCATTGGTGGCTTGAAAGTCCTCCCACAAAAGATAGATAGTTTCCAAATGTGCAAAATGCCTGTTGACCACAAGGCCGAGCAGCAAATTAATCTCACACATGTACTGTTTTGTTGGCACTAAAATTTAAACTAGCAACACCACTTTACTGTAACATATTAGGCAAAACACTAGAGACTTTCATTCCTCCACAGCATACCCCATGGCCACATCCTGCCAAACATTGGGGACAGCTGGTGTTCCATATTAATCTATATCATTTGTACACAAATGATTTCTTGCCATACCTCTAGAGAGATATTGGAAGGGAGATTTTGCAACAGGTGCCTATAGTACAGGAGCAGTTATCTAGGTAGCAAGTGATCCAGAAGAGACCTGTGTCTAGATGGACAATGGAGTGAAGGATGTATAGGGTGTCAGTGTCCAAAGCAGCAGAGAGTTACAATTTAATTAGTTTCTCCAAAACATTCACCATCATAATTTGGACTAACACATTTACAGTAAGCAAATGAAACATAGAAAATATAACAACTCCTTTCTAAGCATTGCTTAGAAATGTAGCAAGGCAGCTCATGCAGGAACCCATAATGCTTGTCTTCTATGTTTCAAATATCAGATAGAAAGCAAAAAACCTTGGCCCTATTTAAAGTAACAAATTCATTGCCTGTGTTCTTTGTACACACCTGTACTTTCAAAAATTAAAATCTACAATATGTTATCTTAACTGTAACACAAGTCCACAAATGACATAATAGGACCATAAATATATACTTACAAGCTGAAAAAGCCTACAAGTCCATGTCCGTTGCCTTCTGGATGCAATGGACATTTGCAATCCACCTTGATTAATTATTATTTTCAGGTGAGGCAGACATGTCCCAGCCAAGGCCTGTTAGTACACAAAGGAAAGACTTTAGTTTTGCTATAAACACAACAATCAACATTCTTGTTCAAACTGTTCTGCCTATAAAAGGCACATCTGATAAGCTCCATAATTCCAGCACAGGCCTTCCAGCATTTCTATTTAGCAGAAATCAAAAGTACACTTTTGATTCCCTCCCAAGTATCTCGTCCAAACATTTGAATTTATTAAAAATAAAAATCAATTTTCATAAATCCCAATACAATACTTTGTGTGGACTGACAGATACTACCCCAAGTGTGACAAACTATATTTGATTGTTTGTTTTTTTACCTTGCAAATCAATGTTGAAAGTTAGGTGTCCAGGTTCCACATTTTCGTGAGGAATGGTGACCTGTTGAATAAACATGCACCATGGAAGTTTTGCTATACCACATAAGAGTTTAAATAATAGGTATAAGACTGAAATGCTTCACAACACCACACCCCTAAAAAAAAAAGATTACAAATCAATAGTCAAATTAGACACATTAAAATGCTCATTAAACCTGCAATACAAAATGCACTGTTATTGTGTAACATCAAAGATCTTCAAAACATTTAAAGTGCCTATAACACAGTAACTTAAATAACACTCAATACAAATAAAATGCAATTAAGGAAAGCAGCAGCAAAACACAGTACTATCTATTGATTTCTAATCTAACAAACTTTTAGTGTGCATGAGGGTGTATTTTATAGGTGATTGTAATGAGCTAAGTATATGCAGGTGTATAGGCCAGGTACCAGCTGACGAGATCTGATGCTGGGTCTATGCAATGGTGGTTATGAGTAACTCTCTTTTATTTTATACTGATTAAAACAAGTTTGTGTTTAGTTCTTATAGTATAAATATCTGATATTCATTAGACTACACATTGCTTTCTTGATTTTCACATCACCAAACATGATCCTTTCTGTCTGCTACTAAGAAGGTGTGTTCAAGTGTTCAATTAATTCTGTTGAAGGACATTTTTGTGTGCAAATAGTTCATGTGCAGTTTGGTGTCGGTGTTTCCAACTGAAGTATACCTTAGTGCATGGTTGTCCAACTCGCGGGCCGCATGCGGCCCAGCATGCCTGTAAATGTGGCCCAGCAGGAGTTTTGGTTGTGGCAAGGGGGCAGCGCTGAAAAAAAAAAAACCTGCAAAAAAAAGAAAATACTTACCTTGCGGTCACGTCAGCTGGCGCTCCGTCCCCCTCCCTGGTCTCCTCCTCCGTGTGGCGCTTGCAGTGAATGTCGGGTGTGACATCATCACACCCGACAGCCATTGCGTAGCGCAGCACAGAGGAGTCACCCGCGCGAACTATCAGCAGCAGTGAAAGATTACCCAGTATCTTATTGTTGTTACTCTGAATTTGGACTTTCTGCACCATGCAATTATGAACTAGCTGTGTTCTCTGTATGTAATTAATATAAATATTAAGAGATAATTGTATTTTTAATATTTTAAACCATTTTAAATGTGCAGTGCTGAGTAGGGTGAAAATATCACCCACTGTTACCCTCATCAGAGGCTGCTCCATGAGCCATTTTTCCAGCCACCCTATCTTTAAATCTCTGTAGATTTCTATTAGTCCTCCTGATGCTACCTATATCGGTGACCATTTCAAACTGGTCAATAAAAAAAATGATTCATGGGTGCAGAAAGAGAGGAAAAAAAAGTTTTTGGCATTTAATTCCCCAAACCCCACTATGGGGCAGATGCAGGTAAGTTAAATTGTAGCTGGTAATGGGACTACTGCTTTAATCATGATTCTGCAACAGGTTTCCTAACTTTTACTTACTTCATTTCCAAGTAAGTTTAATATGTTAACTATGTTTTCTATGGTTTTTTCGATGATCAGCTATCGTTAGTGTTAGTGTATTTTATGTGCGGCCCAAACCAACTCGGCGTCTTCCAATGTGGCCCAGGGAAGCTAAAAGGTTGGACACCCCTGCCTTAGTGGCTAAAGAAACAAGCTGCCAATGAGAAGGTAAAGAGTTTGAACCCCGAATGATGCCTGTATGTGGCTTAACTTTGTCTCTTTCCATGTTCCACTTTATCTATTACACTCTGTCATTTATCTAAGAGTGCTTTAGTACGTTTTGGTGTGTAATATGCATGTTGAACAGTGTGGTCAGCTACAACAGAGAAAAGCAGTTGGTGCAAATTACTTGATTGCAAAAACATAGGAAATTTCTACTGGCAAAAGTGGAAAAACCTAAGTGTCCAAAATCACCTTAGAGACAAACGAATAATTGGAAGTGCTAGCAATATTATTATACTTTGGGTTTGTATTAATATACATGGCTACATTTCAATATTCAGACATTTTCACTCTGCATGTACCAAATCTGTATGTGTTTAATATTTCTAAGTGTTGGCCTTTTAACAAAGTTTTAAGAAAAACAACTTATGATTGAAGTAGGTGGTCAGCTTGTAGTTCTATGACATTTCCTTGACATGTTGTTTTCATCACTTGTACATTGACGTAGCAGTTACCTATTCTACCTTGCAAGCCTGCATGCGTGAGTTCAAGTCCTCACCAATGCTCTTGTCTCTGAGGGATCATTAATATGCTTGCCATAGTTGTGTTGATGTTAAAAGTGTTCCTGGTTAAAGTCGCATATATCATGCGTGTAATTTGCAAAAATGTAATATTTTTTCTTTTGCTTCATAGTGGTTTTGCATGCAAAAGCACCATCAACAAGTGTCACATTATCCATTCCACATTGACAGTAATCAGAATGGTGGTTGTGGTGATTTTAAAGAGAATTAACATCAATATTTATGCAAACGTTGACTGTTAGTGCTAAAAAAAAAAAAAAGAAATTAAATCATGCACGCTGCACTCCATTCCGGAAGCCACAATGAATGGGGAATGGAGTGTGCACTCCATTTTGGAAACTGTCATGAATGGGGAATGGAGTGTGCACTCCATTCTGGAAACTGTCATGAATGGGGAATGGAGTGTGCACTCCATTTTGGAAACTGTCATGAATGGGGAATGGAGTGTGCACTCCATTCTGGAAACTGTAATAAATGGGGAATGGAGTGTGCACTCCATTTTGGAAACTGTCATGAATGGGGAATGGAGTGTGCACTCAATTTTGGAAACTGTCATGAATGGGGAATGGAGTGTGCACTCCATTTTGGCAGCCGGAATGGATAGGGAGTGATAGTAGAAAATATATCTGGCTAGCATACCAAACTGCAGTGTAGAGGCCTATAAAAGCCAGGCCTCTTTACTGAAGAGACAGCAAGCAGCATAGTGCGCTATATTATATATTTATTTATTTATTTATTTTTACATTTGTGAATAAAATACCAAATATTAATATGTGTGTTTGTTTAGCATATTTTTTTTTAATTTTTCATACGCAGAGTATGCTTCTAAAGGCTTTTAACAGTTGTCTGCGCTAGGTGTTTTGGATTTAAACATGACCCTGGCCTTCCTTAACTTTTGTGAAAGATTTGAGACAGGAGTGACATCAGTTTCACTTAACTGCACAGAGGGAACACCTACTCTTCTCAAGTGAAAAAGCATAACGCCTACCTTACTAAAATTATCTTATCTCCGCCCAGTCCGCGCCTACTCTCCGCCCATTCCCATCCCTTTGTTCTCAAGTGGTCAGCAGCCATCTCAAATCTATTTGCGTTGGGCTTTTAGATTGCGTTGACTTTGAGAGTAGTATCTGCCGTGATTGCGTAGCGTATGTGGTGTTTTGCGCATGCGCAGATCAAATTAGCAGATGCGTATGCGTTTGCGTTCCTTGATGAATCGGGCCCTATATCCATGGCAGTCAGTGCAATTGCTATGGCTCGAAAGCACAGCAAACCCTGTCACAGAGGAAAACATGTGGCTTAATGTATAAACTTACTATGGCTTTATAACAAATGTATCCCACAGTTATACGATTTGGAAAATAATAAGGATAAAATGACTGTATATATAAGTCAGATTAATGTGTCAGACTCCTATTAATGCAATTAGTATTCTGCCATATGAATAATGCCTGAGAATGAAGCAGACATTGTGATGAATATGATTTTATAATGTTACATTCAGGGCCCGATCACAATTTTATTATGGGGCCCATGCATTTATAGTTGTGACCTTGATTATAAACCTAATCTATGTTGTTGATTACTGCTGAAAACAAAATGACTAAGTACAAATACCCACTGATATCATGTGATGTCATTATCGTTCCTCTGCACTGCTGACAGTGTTTGATTAAGTTGTGATCATGTGACAAGAACGGGTGTGTTGCCAAATACCAGACTGCATCACTTGATGCACCTAAAAGACTGATAAACAGCATACTTACCCTGGGGCAGCACATGTAACTCATTACTGGATTAAAGTCTTATGACACTCATAGAAACCTATTTTATTACATGGAAGATAAAACATGAAATGTTCTCTGGGCAATTGATAATGTAAATAAGTCACTGCATTTCTAAATATGAGCTTGTACTACAATGTATATAACACAACGTTCCAGGATACTAAATTTTACTAGTCCCCTTTCTTCATTCTACAGTAAATGTTAGCAGTTCATCAATCCTATGTAATATGTCAAGAACTTATTTCAAAACAAGAGAACAGTAATGGTCTGTAGATAAGTTCCCTTTGAGTATTAATATTATAATCATTATCATTCTTATTATTAACATTAAGGATTTAACATTGTCCGTCTTTATAATAAATATTTAAGGGAATGTCCCTTTTCAGAATGTACACAATCAAATACATAGTACAAGCACGTAGTAAGTCTTACTTGCTACAGAGCTACTTTCAGTCACCACAAGCAATGACATGCATAACTAAATACAGTCTTCCCCATTTGGCTGTTTTGCAGCAATAAATTACCTTTGAGCAAATTATATTTGCCATCAGCAGTACTATTTCTGCAGAATGATCCTTGTGGGTATCTCTGTGATCATGGTAGTTCCACCAATGGCTCCAAAACATCTTAGCAACTGTGTTTGACTGAATAAATCTGATAGATGAGATCCCCAAATGTACTACAGAATAGGCTGAAGTGTTGAGAGGGGTAATAAAAAGTAATGCAAGTGTCATCAATGATATATATTATGTTTAATAAGTGTCACACATTGCACCGGCTACCTTTCATTCTGGTCACTGATCTTACCTGTTTCCCTTGGTTCTCACTCCCTGCATTCACTTGCCGGTCTGAACTGAGCATGTGCACACCTGGGGGTAAATGTATCAAGAGTTTTCCGGCGGGTTTGAAAAACCAATCAGATTCTAGCTATCATTTATTTAGTGCATTTTACAAAATGATAGCTAGAATCTGATTGGTTGCTATTAGAGATGGTCACTGACCCCCGTGTTTTGGTTTTGGATCTGGATTACCTTTGTGTTTTGGTTTTGGCAAAACCGACCTTTCGTGTTTTGGTTTTGGTTTTGTTTGGTTTTGTTTTGCTATTTTTGTAAAAAATACAATTTTTTTGGTCTAAAATAACCTAATTTAGTGCTCCACCAGTTTCTTGGATGAGTGAGGTCATTCTTAAGGTAATAAATTATGAAAAAAAACAGTTTAATCCCTGGTAGGCCGTTCTTAATTCTGCACACAAACCTGATTGTCTTCCTCTCCATCTATGCCTTTTGTCAATGCAGCCATCGTCTTTGGGTGTATATTACACCCTACACTTGTAGTTAAAGAGAAAAGAATCAGCCTGCATTGACTGTACGTTAAATAGAAAGGGACAAAGGCAGTTTGGTATCTGTCTGCATCAGACTCCCTCTCCACTAGTAGTAAAATAGAAAACTATTCAGCCGTTATAGACTGTAGAATATGAATAGAAATGGACAAAGGCAGTTTGGTGTCTGTCTGTGTATGACACCCTACCCTTATTGTGAAATTGACAAAACAGCAGCCATTCAAGACTGTACGTGATATAGAAATGCCCCAAGTCCCTTTCCTGTTTGGGGGTAGATTACACCCTACACTTATATAGAAAGTTTTAAAAAGATGTTATTGTCATCATCTTCAGCATCATCCTCACCCTCACCAGTGTGTACATCATCATCACAGACTATCAATTCATCTCCGCTTGAATCCTCCATTAGAGAACTGGCAGTGCTTGGATGTCTTTGATGGTGAAGGCCTTCCTCGTGGAAGTAACCTCCTACGGCGATCAGAGTACACACTGGAGGATGGCCAGCTTAGGTATTGCAAAGCAAGTTTGAACATGGGTTTCCAAATGCCCTGCTTTTCTTCACAGTAAGGAAAGGGACTGTCTGACATTTCCATATCAATTACCTCTTGAAAATAATTCTCCACCATCCTTTGCATGTTAATACTCGGATTGGATGGAGTTATGGGCAAGGTCACACATTTTTTTGTAAAATCTTTCAAACCAGCCCAGGGTGTAAATGTATCAAGCTGAGAGTTTTCCAGCAGGTTTGAAAAACCAATCAGATTCTAGCTATCATTTATTTAGTACATTCTACAAAATGATAGCTAGAATCTGATTGGTTGCTATAGGCAACATCTCCACTTTTCAAACCCGCCAGAAAACTCTCAGCTTGATACATTTACCCCCAGATGTTAAACTGTTCTGGTCTGCCCCTTCCCTGCTTAGCTTTTGAAAGTTTAATTTTTTCCGAGCAGCAGCTGCTTGAGAAACTGAAGAGGAGACGTCGTCAAGCCAAGGCCCAGTTCAGTGGACAACTTGCTGACCAATAGCTCCTTGCAATGGTTCACATCTCGCTCATTTTGAAGTAAAGAA
This sequence comes from Mixophyes fleayi, assembly GCF_038048845.1. Lineage (NCBI taxonomy): Eukaryota > Metazoa > Chordata > Amphibia > Anura > Limnodynastidae > Mixophyes > Mixophyes fleayi. The sequence goes on along the minus strand of NC_134403.1, from coordinate 207,043,781 downwards.
TCAATGTAGGTCTTAAACCTTGGATCAAGCACAGTCGCCAAAACGTAGTTATCCGAGTTCAAGATTTGAATTACTCCAGGATCATTGTGAAGCGAATTAAGTACTTGATCTACAAGGCCAACATACTTTGCGGAATTGCTTTCTTTCATCTCCTCCTTCAGTTTCTCAAGGTACTTTTCCAATAGTCTAATTAAAGGAATGACTTGGCTCAACCTAGCAGAGTCTGCACTCACTTCACATATCACAACTTCAAATGGTTTCAGAACCTTGCACAGCACTGAAAGGATTCCCCACTGTGCAAGAGTGAAATAAATCCCCCCTACTTTCCCAATGTCATGGCTTGTGCAATACGTTTGGATGGCTTTGCGCTGTTCCTCCATCCTCTGAAGCATGTACAGGGTGGAATATCACCTAGTTAACACCTCTTGCTTAGGTTGGTGGCAGGGCAAGTTAAACTGTTCTTGGAGCTGCTGCAATCTCCTACATGCTGTGTCAGAATGCCTGAAATGGGCTGAAATTTTACGGGCCACCGAAAGCATCTCCTGCACCTCACGATTATTTCTTAGCTCTGCACCACCAAGTTGATGGTGTGAGCAAAACAGGGAATGTGATGGAATTCACCCAGCTGTAATGCTCACACTATATTGTTGGCGTTATCAGAAATGACATATCCTGTGGAGAGTCCAAGTGGTATAAGCCATGTATCAATCACATCTCTTAGTTTTCGTAACAAATTGTCAGCTGTATGCCTGTTAGTGAAGCCGGTGATACAAAGAGTGGCCTGCCTGTGACAAATGTTACGTAGTGGTGTACATGCTGCTGCTGTTCCTGCTGGTGAAGGCGAATGACCAACCAAGAGTGCTGTCACAGTCATATAGTCTTTGGTTTGCCCACTTTCACTTGTCCACATATCTGTGGTTAAGTGGACAGTGGGCAGAATGGCATTTTTCAGTGCAATCTCTACATTTTTACACACTTTTTCGTATAGTTGTGGAATAGCTTTACGGGAAAAATGGTGTCGCAATGGAATTTTGTAACAGTGACAGAAAACCTCAAATAACTGTGAAAAATCAGCTGCGTTTATTGTGGATATTGGACGCAGATCTAACACTAACATGGCGTCTGTGATTCGCTTGGCGACTGGGTGACTGTTGTCATATTTACTTACCCTAGCAAATGATTGTTTCACAGTTAATTGTTGTAATGTAGGACTGCTCTTTTTATTGGCCTTCTTCTGGGATGAAGATTCACTCCCAGCATCAGCAACAGCAGTGGGACTAACACTTTATTCAGAGGAATCCATTATAGTGCAGGAGTCATCCAGCCTTACTAAGTGGGATGCAGGGCTAACTCCAAACACTACTGAGGATATTGATGAGGAAGGTGTGGTGGGTGTATTTTGTAGCCATTGGGATGTCGGTGACCGAAGGGTCCTAGCTGATGATGGAGTGCTTGTAATTTTTTTGGAAGAACTTTCAGCTTTTCCCAACACTTTGCCATGAACTCTCGTCAAATGGCGTAACATGGATGAGGTTTTAAGATGGTTAAGGTTCCTCCCTTGACTGACTGTGGCTTGACATACACTATAAATGGCTATAAAACTGTTGTCAGGATTTGGGTAGAAATAATTCCACACATAAGAAGTGGATTTTTTTTTGTTTTATGGCCAGGCATGACAATGGCCTTTTTCTTGTCACGTGCCAGAACTGCTGCCACTAGTGGAGGACTTACACAAACAACCTCATCAACATCCTCATTAGCGCCCTCGTCGCCTACACAAATCTCCCCTCATCCTCTTCTAATTCCAAAGTGGCATCCTCAATTTGTGTATCATCGGCTACACTGGGGCTGTTCAGGTACACATCAGCAGTAATGCTGGAAGGGCCCTTCTTTATGGGTACACTATCAGAATGCTCACAATTACACATACCACTGTTGGATGGACTCTCCACAGGGATTGGTGTCATTTCTGATTCTGAGCATATATTTTCCTCTACTGCTTTACTGTTTTGGACTGCAAATGATTTGGTCTTACTTGGTCACAAGTGATCATACAACAAGAAGGCTCAGTAACATTTTTTGATCTGGCACTAATAGAGAAAGGCAAAGGCCTCATTCTTTCTTTGCCACTGTCATGATCTGCCTACAGCGTATGCATTACATGCTGCTTTGCATGGCAGCTCCTGCCTTTTTGTCATTCTATTATTTGTATTTCTATTTTGTGTTCCAGCAGTACCTCTTTTCACCAGAGGTGCTGCTATTGTGCATTATTCTTGTGCTTAAGGAGTTAACCTGTATGTTCACTAATTATCTCATGCACCTGGGTGTGTCTCATTCCCCTTATATATACCTGTTCCTCCCAGCAGTCATTGCTGGTTATTGTTGTCCCATCCTGTGATGTCCTTTTCTGTTGTCCAATCCTGATGTTATTACCTGTTATTAATACCTACCCTCTGCTACCCTGCATTACCGTTTACCTGGTTGTTTCTGGACATTCATGCTACTTTCTGCATCAGCTGGAACCTGGTTTTTATCACTGCTCCTTATTACCTGTTGTTAATACCTCTCTGCAAATAAACACAGAGTGTTTTCACCAAATTCGTGACTCCTAGCTGTACTTCTGTTTGAGATCCGTGACAGCCACTACATGTGTAGAATGGCATGTTGGCAATTTAATTTTTTTTATCGGCAGTTAACTTTTCCTCAGTTGCACTTCTTTTTCGCTTCAACACGCTAAAAAAAAATTTGGGGTGTGTTTTTTTGCCTGATTTAAAATGACTTTTACATAGGCTTTACCAGATGATGTACTGGGAACACTACCATCAGGACTGGTGCCAGCACCTGCTTGCTGATCCTGCTCATATGTGGACTGCTTTGAATCCATTTTAATGAGCCCAAATCACTTGTAGTGCAAAATATTAAATAGATAGTGCTGCTGGATAAGACTTTCAACACCAGAAAAATTGTGGTTTCACACTGGGGAATATGGGACACCCCAAAGCACTTGTAGTGAAAAATATTCAATAGATAGTGCTGCTAGATAAGACTTTCAACACCAGAAAAATTGTAGTTTCACACTGGGGAATATGAGACACCCCAAAGCACTTGTAGTGCAAAATATTAAATAGATAATGCTGCTAGATAAGACTTTCATCACCAGAAAAATTGTGGTTTCACACTGGGGAATATGGGACATTCCATAGCACTTCTAGTGCAAAATATTCAATAGATAGTGCTGCTAGATAAGACTTTCTGCAGCAAGAAAATAGTTTCTGTAGGAGGGAAAATGACACAACAAACAGTTGGTAATGTTTGCAAAAATGCCTCTATCCTTCTCTCTTACTGCTATAACAATTGCTAGAAGAATTGCAATAAGAATTGCAAGAATAATTGCTCTGTCCCTGCTCTAATGTTCCCTGCTCTAATGTTGCTTGCGACCTAACCCTGCTCTCTCCCTCTGTCAAATGGTGATGGATTGCTGTGGAGGCGGGTATTTATGGATTTCAAATATCGCGAGAACCGGGCTCCAAAATCCGACGACGTCACAATGACGTTTTGCCTCGATTTTGAATCCGAATTGGCGCGAGAGTACCGAGCCAGCTCGGCTCCGTAATCGGATAGGTGAAGTTCGGGCGGGTTCGGATCTCAGGGAACCAAGCCCGTCCATCTCTAGTTGCTATAGGCAACATCTCCACTTTTCAAACCCGCTGGAAAACTCTCAGCTTCATACATTTAACCCTGGTCATTTCAAAGTTTCCTGCATTCTCTTGATTGGCTAATTGCCTGCCAACTCTGTTTATTTAAAGCACCTGCTTCTCTAATAAGGTGCCAGATCTTCAGGCCTCCTTATCTGTTAGGACGCTGTTCTCTCTGGCTCCTGTCTGCACATCAGGATCCTGAGTTACCTGTTCCATGATCAAGACCTGTGATATTATTGCAAGAACCTTGTGCCTCATCATTGGTCCCATCCTCAAGCTATTCGCTTTCCAGGGATCGCAGTGCATCCATTCCCTGCAGTTTACCTCCTCTCAGTGGATATATAATTCAAAATTCAGCGATAGTCACCCTGGTAAACTTCATGGACATAGGCAAACCCAGGGGTGGGGGGTTTCCTAGTGCTGGAACCCCGCCTTCTTCCAAGCCCAGGGCACTGTATGCTTTAGGTGGCTGGAAAAGGGATTTTAATGTAAGAGTAGAGGGTGTTTTATATGATGTGGATGGGGTGTGAAATATTAATTTCATAGTAGGTTGAGAGTGGGATCTTTTAATTTATTGGTGGGTTGAAGCTTGGGGATATTTAATTTAATAGAGGGGTTGTTGCGGACCTATTAAGTGTGGGATGATGGGACAATTAATTTAATGCTAGGGTGGATTTGGTGCTATTAATTGAATGTGTGGCTGTGTTTGGGTTGAAGAAGTGCTATTTCTTAAAAGTGAATGCTAATTATTTAATGTTTGGGAGGAAATAGCTTTATTTATTAAACGTAAATACTATTAATTTAATGTTGGTGTTGTTTGGGGGAATTGGATCTTTTTATTAAAGGTGAATGACATTAATTTATTGTCCAGGTTGGTTGCTGGGAGGCCTAATTATTAAAAGTGTGTGCTTTTGATTTAATATTGGGCTGCTTTGGTGGAGAGAGGAATACTATATTCACTCATTGCAGGGATTTCTATATCATGTACCTGTCCTTTTTCCAAACAGGGACCTAGCATTCCAGGATCCAGACAAGCAGCAACTGAGCTTAGGACACAAGCAGCAGCAACAAGCAGTGAAAGCAGATAGAACAGGTAGAAGAGCGCAGGACAGTCCGCCAACTGTTCTGACACAATCAGTCAGGACTTTGTCCTGACAGTAGGGATAGTTGGGAGGTATGTCCCGCTTCACGCGGCTCTTCTTGAAAAGAGAGGTGCATGCACCTAACAGTAGTGCACGCAGCATTGCCCGTGTATATGATGGGGAAAAGAAGAGTTGGAGAGCAGCTAAACACTGTCTAAAATTATAGCCCAGCCCCCATGCATGCTGGTCACGTCTACTGGCGTGGAAACTCCTCTCTATAATTTCTGTGTTTGCCCCTGATGGGCTACAACCCTTAATCACAGTAATAAGTTAAAACAGTATTTTTAATTAAAGAAACAGTTATCTGTAATAACATATTAGCAGGTATTTTAAATAAGATTTACAAACTGTAACAAACAAATCTGACAATAAAGCAGGAAGGAGCTGTGAGTACAGGTGATGGCTCAAAGGGCCGCCTGTTGCCCATCTCTGTCTTAAATGTATCCAGTTTTGTGTTACATATATATGTACACTATTCATGGGAAGAATCTGGTAATACTTAGCATGCAGACACCTCAATAAATCCCTAGCAACATACACAATGGCAGAATAGAAACAAATTTTAATTGTACTGAATATTTCCGAATTTTTCATTTGAAATATAGCTTACTACACGAAGTGTATTACTCAGTTCTATATACATTGGGGCAGCATGGTGGCTTAATGGTTAGCACTTCTGCCTCACAGCACTGGGGTCATGAGTTTGACTCCTGACCATGGCCTTATCTGTGTGGAGTTTGTATGTTCTCCTCGTGTTTGTGTGGGTTTCCTCCGGATGCTCTGGTTTCCTCCCACACTCCAAAAACATACTGGTAGGTTAATTGGTTGATATCAAATTTACCCTAGTCTTTGTGTGTATATATATATATATATATATATATAAGGAAATTTAGACTGTAAGCTGCAATGGGGTAGGGTCTGATGTGAGTGAGTTCTCTGTACAGTGCTGCGGAATTAGTGGTGCTATATAGATAGCTGATGATGATTACATCATATCTATGACATACCTGTTGTCAGGCGCCTTCCCGCACAGCCGCCTGTCTGTCCGCCCGGCTTAGCAACCAGACGCATCACTTCCGGATCCCCGCCCGCCCGACCTCTGCAGTGACGGCACGCCCCGTTGCTAGGCAATGGGACGCTATAGTGATTCCTGGCGCGGCGGATGACAGCGCTGCAGCGCTGATGCTCATTGGTCCCTTCCTGTATTTAAACTTCCTCTGGCCCTCCTACCAGTGCCAGAGTATCAGGTCTTCCTGCCTCCAGCGTTTGTGTGTACCAGTTGCTGTATTTGTTCCTGACTATCCTTGTGCTGCCTGTGACCTTTTGACCTGGACCGTTTGACCACCTCTATTTGGATTCTGCCTTTGTACTGCGCTACCTGAAAGTTACCAACCTGGCTTGCCTCACCACTCTTCTGGATATCCCTTTGTACCTCTGCTACCAGAATGTTACCGATCCGGCCTGTCTGACACTTCCTTGTATCTCGTTGTTGACTCTTGGAAGGACCGCGACCTGCGTGTCCCTGCAGCGGAGTCCATACTTCCTTGCGGGGGTTCCTGGTGAATACCAGGGGCACGTTAGACTCCGCACCTTCCTCTGAGTTGCGCCAACAATAGCAGGTACGCTATATAGTTGTGACACCTGTCTACTCTCCCGGAATTCCCAGGAGGCTCCCGAATTTCGGGGAGCCCTCCCGGAAGAGTGGGCTAACCTCCCGAAATTTGGCAAAATTCATGGTAGCCAATGGAGGGGGCGGGGCTTAATCGACATAAAGCTCCTATGGTGACGCAAAATGTCACCACGCCCCCCTCCTAGTCCATGTCACATGACTTCTCCCCCGGATCTCCTGGGGGAGGAATCTGAAAAGTGGGCATGTATGATCTATGATGAGTTACTGTGATTGGGTTAATTTGTCCTGAAGTCGATGTATACTTGTATTAGTCTTCAATGCCCCTCCCACTATATTCTGATATGCAATATCCCTGTATTCACAGCTTGTAAAATACATCTACATGATGCCTCTCCAAAGATAAACTCACTATATTAGTGTACTTCATGACTGTTACCTGAAGAATAGTCTAACATAGGCACAAATGCTATTGATGTTAACCTGGTGCAAATGCTACAAGCATCTTGCTATTTGTCCAACTTTGTATATTTGCGCGATTGTGTCTTTTTGAAAAAGCATGTTCGCAAAAAATGCGTCTGCATTTTTTCACACTTTGATGCAAACTCAGCATCAGTCCCATAGTTTATAGAGGCATCTCCTGAGAGCAGAAAAAACAAGTACACCTTCAAATGCACTGGTTCGCTTATTCAAGCATACTAGTACAATGCATTGTGATGTACTTCATGAATGATGCCTATTGTCTTTATTCTAAACTTAGTAATTTAGCCAATATTAACAATTAAGAACAACATTTTCATGGTTTGGGAGGCATACTTAATTTTTGTTATTTTTTTAATTGAAATTCATATTTTAGTGAAGCTATTGTTTACTGACAGTGTGGTATGGCTGACATAGCCATGTTTTAATGTATTTAACCACCTCTTTGGCAAATGTGCAAATTACCCCATCTAGTGGGTGCATATTGGCATTACCCTTTATGGAGATATTGGAGCAAGACAATATTAGTATCAGCATCTATGAAAGGAGTCAACTGCACTTTGGACACTTTTAAAGAAGTCCATATTGAATACTTCCATTACCTTCAATTTGTAAATGTAGTAAATGCTGTATCCATTTTAGAATTAACTGAACCTCAACATTAATGAGCGTGTAAAACAAATGTGAGGAAGATATTAAGGGGCCAATGTATCAAAGGGTGAAAGTCATATTTCTATCAAATGTTTTTTTTGCCAGCATTAAGTTTAGTTTTCCCTTTGCCCTATATATAAAGTATGGCTTAAGTAAGCTTTTGAAGGTCAGAGCCTTTTATCAAATAGTGTCCGGAAGTGTAGAGCCACAATCCTTCTCTTGAGAGGGCATTAACTGAAGAGACCATTGAAAAACAAACATTAATTTTTATCTTTGCAGTTTAATTAGTTTATTTATCATTTCTTCACATTTTCTTTATGATAATTATCATCTCGTAACGCAGTGATAAGAAATAAATTAATGTATGTAGTTACTTAAATTCTTCAGACAGGACAGTGGCTCAGACAGGAGGCTGTTCTGGCAAATAGTTTATTATAATATGATTGCAATCGCTGTACTTACAGATTTGAATGGCCTTTTAAATTTGTGATGGGTAGGACTATGAAGCCTGCCGAGTAGGAATCTGAAGACCCTCTTTTGCAATACTCTCCCAATAGGTTAGAACAGCTAACGTGTTGGCTGTCCAGGCTAGATAAATAGGGTATTTTCACAGTCCCCATAGACACCTATTGGGACTGCTTTTGTGATTTAAGTGGCTGGGACTGCAGCAGATATGAGATATCTGCTGCGATCCTCTAATAATAAATTGCCTTGTTACTTTAAAATGCTCTTGTAGGTTCATAAACAGACCCCCAAATCTTTCTCAAATTCAAAATATTATTTTGGGGCAGTGAGAAAGATAGATGTAATGCATATGTTATATCTACCGCTATATTTTTATGTATAAATACTTTTTATTCATTTTTTATAAATAGCTTTTATTTATTAATTTATAATTCTGTAATAACAGTGGAACTGGAAGCTGAAACCTTGGCTGCAACTTTTGACCTGGGGGCAAAACACAAGTGGCCCAGGCTCTTCTAGTAGTGTGCCAAAACAGAAACAACTAAAACCCTGTGTGCCTAGATTCACTAATGTGGGCATGTTTTTTTGCAGAGTTTTTTTTACCTCTACATGTTACATTGAAAAGCATTAACTGGTATTATATCACCAACTCTAGCCCCCTCATCCCTCTCCACATCTCCATAACCAGGTATTCATAATGCCCACCTTGTGTATTAAAAGCGGTCTTCCATTCGTCCCTGTTGAGTATGCAAATGAGATTGTAAGCCCCTAGGAGATCAAATTTAGAAAAGATCTAAGAACCACTGATCCGATCAAAGAGCTCAGAGATAAGGGGCAAAGGATAGCAGTTCTTTACGGTGATGGCGTTCAGATGACGATAGTCAATGTAAGGGTGAAGGGTCCTGTCTTTCTTTTTAACAAAAAAAAAAAGCCTGCCCCAGCAGGAGAGGAAGATTTTTTAATAAAGCCACGGTCCAAATTTTCAGAAATGTACTGAGACATGGCCTGAGTCTCAGGGAGAGAGAGAAGGTAAATCCTACCATTAGGGATGGTTTTTCCAGGAGGCAGGTTGATGGGACAGTCCCAAAAACTGTGAGATTGCAATTTCTCAGCGGCATTCTTGTTGAACACATTGCGAAAAGGAGCATACATTGCAGGTAGAAAATGGCTCTAGGGAGAGAACATGGCAAGAGGTGGTGGATTGGGCGACCTTAATGGAGTTGAGACATTGTGAATGGCACAAAGGTCCCCAAAATGTTAAATGTGCGTGGTACCGGTCAAACTGAGGGGAGTGGGACCTAAGCCAAAGTAAACCCAGAATGATTGGGTTAACAGACTGAAGCAGCACCAAGAAACTAATACGCTCTGAATGTAGAACTTCTACTTGCTGCTGAACAGGAAGAGTGATGCTGGTAATGGACCTGTTGAAGACACGGTTTCCATCCACAGTTGTAATGGATAATGGCCGCAGCAAAGACGGCAAAGGCAGATGGAGGTGTGAGAGAAGAGCAGAGGCGATAAAGTTCCCGGCGGAGCCGGAGTCCACAAAGTCAGAAGTGAGTATGGATCCACTAGGAGTGTCCAAAATGACAGGCATCAGAAAATCTGATCTTTTAGAAGTATAGGGAGAGGATCTCCATACTCCTAGTTCAGCCTCCCTGTTATCGGCTAGGTAACAGGGAGGTCTGGTAAGCTGCCCAGACTCTCCACAATAGATATAGAGCTTATTTTAAAATCGTCTCTCGCATCCCTCTGGAGTAAGGCGGTAGTGATCGATTTCCGTTGGCTCCTCAGGGGAAACCGAGGAGCTAGGCATGGAGTGAAGCACTGAGAACGGCCTCTCTCCTGGGTGCATTCTCTAAAGCGAATTTCCACCCAAATACACAGAGAGATGAGGGAGTCTAGGGTGTGAAACTGAACCACATACTGTCCTAGTGAAAGGGTACCCTGGTGGAGATTTAATAGACAAGAGACTGCAGAGGAAACATGTCAAGGCTCATCAATAATCTATAGGAACGTTTCGATGAACCTAGTGGAGTCCTGCAGAATAGGGTTGTCACACTCCCAAAAAGGCAAGACCAAGGCCTGACCGGAGAGCAAAGAAATAATAAAAGTCACTCTCGGGATACCCTTTGAATTGAATAGCGCATTGGTTGAGGAATCCTCTGCAGTTCTTGTGGCCTCCGTCATACTTATCAGGAAGTGAGATACAGAGGTTTTTTGAGGAGGCAGTGGCCAGTACTGAGGGGGAAATTGAAACTGAGAGGACGCAGAAGTCTGTGAGGTGGTAGTCAGGCAATTTTGTAAGTAGTCCAGGTGGGAAACTATGCCTTGCACTGAAGCACCTGGGCCTGGTCCGTCTCTTGCTGTTCTACCCGTCGGGCCAAATTGAGGCGCAGATCCCTGGCAGAGGGTTCGCCTGTACCTTCTGACATGGCCAGAGTATACACTCACACATAATAGTAGCAGGTGACTACTTGCTGGTATTTGTGCTGCTGAAACTGGAGGCGCGGAGTTTAATGCACCCCTGGTCTTCATTAGGGTCCCCAGCAAGGAAGTTTGCATTTAGCTGTGAGGGGCACGCATGTTGTAGTTCTCCAGAACAGCCACAAGTGAGGTAGAAACAGAATGGTCAGGCAATCCGGTTTAGAACCGAGTGAGCAGAAGCAGTACCGAATCAGGATCCAAGAGAAGCGTCTAGGGCAAGCCAAAGGTCAAGTTACACGAGGGTACACAGCCAGGGATAATCCAAAGAGTGATCAGGTGAGGAGCCGAAGGGTTGTGGCTTAGGAACTCATCAAGTCAGGGCCGTAAAGAGGTCGGTGCGACTGTCCAGAGCACAAGGCCAAGAGGGGCCAAAACCTGCCTGCCCGTTATGTGCCAGATCTCCACCAATGTTGCGGTGAATGACGTGTGGCAGCATCACAGGACTACACTGCCTATTGACAGCGAGCCGTTGCAATAAGGAAGGCACTGGCTCTCAGCTCACCAATGTTCTGTTTTGCCCAGGACACTAACATGTTTAGTTACAGCTGTGCATAAATTAAGCAATGCTGCAACTGAGCTCCGGCTAGCTACTGGTATATTCAGCTACTAATGGAATTAAGTGGCTGTCAGCTATTTCTATGTATTTAACAGATGCCCTCGCAAATGCACACCTAAGAATGTGAAAAAAAAAAATTTTCAGCCTGAAATAGGTTCCTTCTTCACACGGCAGCCTATAATAAACAAACCACCCACCCTTCAGAGAAAATGTTACCCCCCTGAGGTGAGGATGTGACTTCTGAAAGCTCTCCTCTGCTGCAAAACACCTGGAGAATCTGCTGATCGATATCTGCAAGCCTTTCATCATATTGTTGGTGAGATCAAATTGTCAGTTGGCTAGATCAAATCAACAGCTAGGAAAATGAATGTGCCGCCTTCCAGCACAGTGGCCAAGCTGCCCCTGCCACTGTTAGGTGCCTACAAATCTCCTTTCAGGAGAAGAGTAGCATAAAGTGGGACATACCGCTCTACTGTCCCTCTAGTTGGGACAAATTCCTGAGTGAGGGAGACAATGCCATCACGTTTGGAACAGTTGGCAACTTGCAACATTAACTATGCTCTAAAATCTTAAGCTAAATTGTTGCTAGGCTGGATTCTGGAATATGGGGGTCCTGTTTGGAAAACAAATAGTATTTATCGCCTGGAAGCTGAGCAACTAATAAACACTCTAGACTTCCCATCCAGTTCCAAAATCAGATGAATTCCATTTACATTTAACAAACAGACCTATTTCCCCAAACATTACATTTTAGCCTTCCCTTATATTTATGAATACTCCCCCCTCCTCCATACATCAATACTTCCCCCACACACACTACACAAATGACAGCCCCCCACACACACTCACACTACATCAATACACCCCACACTCACACTATATCAATACCCCAAACATATACAGTGTATGTGATCAATATCACATACACTAATAGCAAATAAACTACCCAAATCTCCACAATAGCCATCAACAGTACCCTCCACCTCTTGACATGCAGCGCTCAGCAATAACCATACACATTACCACATAACCCCCTCCATACAGCAACAACACCCATAAATTCCTGCAATACCCCCACCCCTCCTTTTTACAGCAATCAGCTATAGCTTTCCCCACATTACAGTAATACCACTCAAACCCTCCACATTATAGCAATACCACCACCCCATCTTTCCCACACAAAGTAGGCCGGCCTTCTCCATCTATGTCTGCTCACCCTATACTTTCTATAGGGAAGTAACAAATACCTCCAAACTGTCAGGAATCTAGGGGACTGTCCCTCCGCCTTGACTGCCAGGTCTTTTTTCCTGACTGCAGTCTTCTTGGGGGTATGTCCGCCACGCTCACCTGACACTTGTCTCGCGACAATACAGGGTTTGAGTTTTTCTAATGGAGAGGAAGGGGGTTAGCAGCAGCCAAAATAATGTGATCCTTTTTTAAAAGCACACCACTGGAATTTCAGAAGCAAGAAAACAGGATTTGGACAGTGGAAATGATGGGAGCTGGGCCGGCGGAACGCGGTAAGCGGGGTAAGCAAGGCGTGGGGGTGCCAAAAGTAAGGGACGCTGCCCACCACCTGCCATCCCCACTTATCCGCCAGCACATAAAAAGAAAATGAAAAAAAAAACGTCAGCACCCTCCTCCCCCTCCCCTCTCTTCTCACTATCATCACATCCCATCACCATCAGTGAGGAGCAGCGCAGAGAGGAGCTGCACACCGAGACAGTGAGAAGAGAAGACAGAAAAAGAGAAGAGAAGGAAAGAAGGTAAGTAAATAACAGAGGAGGACAGTAATGTGGAAAAGGGAGGGGAACAGTAATGTTCAAGAAGGGGGACAGTAACGTGTAAAAAATAGGGGAGAGTATGTGAAAGGAGGGGAACGAAAATGTGGAAGAAGGAGGGGAACAGAAATGTGGAAAAAAGAGGGGGACAGCAACGTTGATGAAAGAGGGGGACAGCAATGTTGATGAGGGGAACTGTAACGTTGATGAAGAAGGGGGATAGCAGTGTGGATGAAGGAGGGGGACAGCTATGTTGATGAAGGAGGTAGTCAGCAGTGTGGAAGAGGAGAGCGCACAGTGTGATAAAGGTGCACAGTATAATGATAATGGGGGCAGAACCTTATTACAAATAATATATATTCTTCATTTATATTATTCATATATCATTTCATGTTTGATGTTTATTTGTATTACTTTCTTTAGTAAAGTGTATTATATGATTTATATTAAAAGAAAAAGCATTATTGAATGAACAAATAATTTATAAAAGTGCAAAATTATTTTTCGCAGGGGCTGCCGGATATGCTAGCACCTGCCCCAGATGGGAGATACCATTATTATCGTTTATTTATATGACGCTACAAAATTCTGCAACACCATACAGTGGAGAAATAGAGCATAGTGCTAAAACGTAGAGGACCAACAAGCAAAATATAAAACAAGCAAATACAAAACAAGTACAGGAAAAAAATACAGGAAGAGTGCAAGAATAGTAAGACATTATGTACAATACTATACATTAGGCATAACATGTAAGATATAGAACAAACAAGTGTTATAGAACATATAAGAATGTAAGTATGTAAGGACGAACAAGACACTCTGATACACTGTGTATCCACCTGTACCTGCGCCCAAGCACCAGAAGGGGGAGCTGTGTCAGCGAGTCCTCCTCTGCTTTTTCACGTAGGGCTGGAACTATTATGCGAACAGCGGAACTTTTTTCCATCATCTGAATTCGAAGGGAATAGTATTGTATCGCACCCATCATTTCCGGGTCGGGCCTTTCGAAGATGGAGACTATTCTGGAGCAACAGCGGCGTTACCATGAGGAAAAAGAACGGCTCATGGATGTCATGACAAAGGAAATGATGGCGAAGAAAGCCACGGTGAGAACTCGGGTGGGGGTCGATCATGTTGCTGCTCAGTCATGTCCGGGGCAGTCGGTGCTCGGGTCTGCGCGGGGGATTCTGCCCCTTGGTTCGTGTGGGTTACGTACATGGGACATGTTGTGTTGGAGAAAGTGCACTCGGGCTCATATACTATTAATATATTTTTATAATTACTATGTAGCATTTCCAAGCTATACGTTTGCTGTGTTTTGTGTATTTGTGTTGGAAAAATGATCTTTGTAACAAATCTAAACTAGATGTTTTGCCTTGAATTTGATTGTAACCTGTAGCATCCATACTGGTTCATGTTCACTAGTAATCGGGGTAGGATTAGCAGGCTTATTTGGCTAGTCTTGTGCTAAGAATATGTGGTATAATCCTTTGCATCACTTGAAATTACATATCTGTTATGAGTGAAAATAAAGCATGCACAATACTAAATACCTATACTGAAGTCACTTTATTTAGTGACATGTTATCTATTTGCTTCTAACCTGCTAAGGGTATGTGCACACAGGAAAGGTTTTCTTTTTTTTTTACCATTAAAACAAATCATTCAATAAAACTTAATTTTGACAATCATTTCAGTATGTGTTTTTGTTAAAAAAAAAAGGTACTGTTTTTTGTATTTTGCATTATAAAGTATGATGCATTCTTACATTCCTCTTTCAATATATATTTTTTAACGTATTTCTGCCTGAAAGCAGCATATTGCAATGGATTGAAAATACATGTGCTTTTAGATATGTTTCCATAGTCCCAATGTAAAAGATGTATAAAGAAAATCTGCAGCACGCTGTTTTTAAAATGACAAAAGATAAAATAAAGTGTGCATTGTTATTAAATTAATCATAGGAACATGGAATCTGGCTGTGTTTTATCTTCTGTCCATGGCCCTCTCTATCCTCTATCATGTCTGCACCTCATTCATCAAACTTCTATATACTTGTATTGGTGTGTGTGAGATGATTTATAACTGCTGAGTTTTGTGGCACCTTACAAATGGTGATTTGTAGATAACAATGTTTCTCTCTCACTTCAGTTACGCGAACAGATAAATTCAGATCACAGAGCTCGAGCAATGCAGGATGTAAGTGCTGATCATTTCTATTTAAGTTGCCTTTCTGATAAACAACAAAACTTACTGGTTTAAAACTCCTTGCTTATAACTCTATGTATTTTTATTTGTAGAGATACATGGAAGTGAGTGCAAACTCCAGGGATTTATACGAAGATAAAGATGGGTAAGAGAAATTACTTATTAAAATACTCCTGGTGAAGAATTGAGCCTTGGCAGAGCTAATCATAGAAGTGGATCCATAACATAATAAGATCTAGTGGTATTTTGAAGTATGACTTATATTGTTGAATGTTTCAATCAGTGTTTTTAAATTAATGGTCATTTGGGTATTTCAGATTAAGAAAGGAAGAACTGAATGCAATTTCTGGGCCCAATGAGTTTGGTGAATTTTACAACAGACTCAAATTGATTAAAGAATTTCACCGGAAGCATCCAAATGAGGTGAGTTTATTGGTCAGTTTCTGTTGTGGAATGTGTACAAGTCAGAATTCATGTCTACAGGTGTTTCCAGGATCAGAAAATAGAGCAATTTTTTATTTTTTTACTTGTGCAAATTAAAACAGGTCTTTTTAATTTGGATATACTTTTGTTTGTATAAACTATGACCCATTATCATGTATTTGTAATATAAATTTGGATTATGACATGAAAAACTTTAACTAAAAACACTAGTAGTATGATTTAAAATCGGGTTTCTCAATTGCTGCATCCCCTTAGAGTGAGTGAGAAGAACATGTAAATTTACAGGAATTTTAATGGTGATGCCTTGATCTATATAAATCTAGGCATGGCCATTAAATTTAAATGTACATGTTTTTTCTTCTCACTAACTCTAAGTTGGGGCAGCGATTGAGAAACCTGATTTTATCTATTTAGTGATAGTCTGAGAATATCTATGCTCAAGCAGCTCCCATAAAGGGCCAGCCATCATAATCGAATAGTATTTTAGCGCAGATCAATTTTGACCTTTTTCCTAGTAGTAGAATGTGTTATATGTTGTAATAACTTTTTGTGTCTTTGAAAGATTTGTGTTCCTATGTCGGTGGAATTTGATGAGCTGCTGAAGTCCAGGGAGAACCCGAGTGAAGAAGATCAAAGTAAGTACATGGTGTGTCCTTAAAATGCCCATGGTTATTTTCCCTTCAACATGAGGTTCCTTTGCACTGATCTTTAAAACAGACTTCTCAGTGCTCCAATTAGTTTAGGCATTTTTGTTGACATGGATAATATTGAAATAATTGCTGAGCTTGATTTCGGGATGACTTTCACCTTGGTAAATCTTGTTTTGAGAACAAAAGCTAGGCACTGTAGCTTCTAGTCTGAGCCTTATAACTGTTAGTATTTATTCATTATTTTAATAACAGATTTGTTACAGCCATAACTGTAACACCTTACTTTTTAACGTTTATTTCACCTGTGGATGACTCATACTGTTCTTGTCTCAGATCTGGTGGAGTTCACAGATGAGGAGGGTTATGGTCGATACTTGGACCTTCATGACTGTTACTTGAAATACATCAACCTCAAGTCAGCAGAGGTAAAAGAACAAGAAAATCGGTATTTTAAATGGGAAAATGTCACCTGACAAGAAAAAAAAGCAGGCAAAGAGTTGTGCTAATCTGTACTAATCTGAAATGTTGAATATAACAATGCAAGTACCTTCAAACTCTGCTTATGTTTTTCATATTTGCAACTTGCTCTAGTGTTCAGATATGCTGAGATGCTTTTTTTGTGTAGGCCAACCTATGTCCATTTTTACTGACTTGTGAAAAATACAGTGAGCAGCCAGCTTATTAGTTACATCTGCCCATTTCAGGTAATGAAAGGCCCTGTAAAGGTTGAAGTAAATTGTGCAAATGGGCACAGTCAGTCAGCTGAGTTTAACATTGTCGCTGTCAAAAGTATTGCAGTGTTACTCTGTCACTGATGGGTTGAGGTAGGCACACAAAAAAAAAAATGAGGGGGCACATAGGGGTCATGGATCTATGGTTTTGTTCGGCAAGATGTCAACAATGGAAGCTGGTAGTAGAGTTGAATTGATAGATGTGATTCAGTAGTACACATTGGGGGCGGGGGGGGGATTCAACTGGCCGCATTACTGCCGAAAGTAACGAGGCCTGTGCATTATTACTGTTTGTACGGTAAAGTTTAGTGCTGATTTCTGCCGTGACCAGAAATGCCGGTTAAGATTACTGCATTAACAGTAACAGAGCACAGACCATGTTACTTTTTGGAGGTAACGCAGCCAATTGAACCCTCTTCCCCACCCCCCATTGGGCGACTTTGTAGGTATAGAGCAGCATTTGGAAAGCAACAGGATATTTGAACAAGGTTGCCGATCACATGATTCCTTATGGCGTCAATGTACTCATCTGTGATTGAGCAGAATTTCGCTTAATGCAGCATCCTTCCCAGTCACTAAATCTTAATCTCAGTCCAACAGTCTAACATGTTAAGTTGAGCAGGAAGAAATTAACCACCAGCTAGTTTATAACAACTATAGGAGGTATTAGAGCCAACATGGTTCAGCATCTGTGCCATGCTTTTGACACCATCTTGGGTCCATGCCCAACAAATTCAGACTGTGAGAGCAATCCACTAGTAGTTGATCCTGTTAAAGTGGTTGATTAGTGTAAACCTTACAAATGCTGCTTATTTTTCTAATAATGTACAGGGAGGATGCTTACTGTTTTAATTGTCTTTTTAGAAATTGGACTATATCACATATTTATCAACTTTTGACCAACTTTTCGACATTCCTAAAGAGAGAAAAAATGCAGAATACAAACGGTAAGTGATTTCAAATGCATGTTTAGTATATACTGGTGAACCAAATAACCTGTTTTACTAACCCAGTCCACCCATGAGAAATGGTCTTCAGGGACAACCCCATAACTGGCAGTCCCGTAAGGGACAATTTGGGATATAACAGTCTGCGGTTCACATAAAGCAGTGAGTTTAGCTGACAATTTTATTTTTCTCCTGTGTCACTTGCTGTTATACCAGGCATTTGAAACATAATGAGGGATTGGACATGGGATATCTTCACTTCTAGTTGGTAGGAATGTGGGAAACTCACCCCGCATGTACATTTACAAGAACATAAGTCTCTATATGGTCCTCTTGTTTAAAATGACTGTGTAATGCTAATTGACAAGTTTTTAGTCATATATTATTTCTTTTACAGTTATTATAAATGTGACCAACAGTAAATTTAAAAGGAAATAGTTGTTTAAAATAGAAGAGTATTAATTTCCAGATGTGATTTCTGTCCCAACTTTACACAGGAAACTGCCGACAGACAAGTAACTTTTTTTTTTAATACTGCCTGTTTTTTCATGTAGCACACACATATCAACTTTCAATTTCAGTGTACAAATAAGCTATCAAGTATTTGTGTGCTACATGAAAAAACAGTCAGTATTTAACTTATGTGCAAAACCGAACACTCATTTGCACCCCTTGCATTGTAACATGGTTTTGTCCAGGAGACTGAAATAAGATTTCTCTTCATTTAAGATCCTTAATGAATCGGGCCCGAGGTTCGTTTATGTATCAATGCAATGTTTTATTTGGACCCTGACATTCAATATTCTATTTCAGCATATCAGATTTGAGCTCTCATCCTGACACGTTTCTATATATATTCCATGGTATCGCAGGTATTTGGAAGTGCTTTTAGAGTACCTACAAGATTATACAGACAGAGTGAAACCATTGCTGGATCAAAATGAACTTTTTGGAAAGATACAGAATGACTTTGAGAAGAAGTGGGAGACTGGAAGCTTTCCAGGATGGCCAGTAAGTAATTGACATCAGTGGTATAATGTAGGCATGTCAAGGTGATTTTCCGGATGGTAGTATATTTGAAACCGTCGATTGACATTTACTGTGCCAGTTAGGAGCAATCTGCATAACAAGGATCCTATTACATTGTGTTTGTGCAATCTGTGATTCATCAAATACATCTTCTTTCACCCTAAGCAAGGAATACACAGGCAGTAATCTTTTTATGCAGAATACTTGGAGTAAAGAGGGATGTTTCCTGTTAGTCTTTTTTTATTTTCTTCCGGAATTTGGAGCACCCAATCTCCAGTTTATTCCACGTGTTGCTGGTGCTGTTCACATAATGTTAGCAGAGAGAGTTTCCCATTTGATACCTATAAGAGGATGATACACTATTTAATTGCAAGATCCTGCTTTAATACATTTGTTTCTACTATGCTGGTACCTATCAGCAATGAACTGTTCTCTGCTTTCACTTTCCCTAGACATTCTTATTTGTATACAGCTGCTACAATTATGTAAACTATTGTAAATAAAATGTAAAAAATGCCATGTTATGCAGCTCTATTTTATTTTATCTGTGGGGAAAGCAGAAGTCTTCCTAACTGTGAATCTACTCCTTGTTTTTAGTCATTAAAAAGCCCAGTTATTTGTTATTTTATTTGGTGACTACCAGCATTCATAAGAAAGTATGTGTACATTTCCATAACCGTGGCTTAGATCTTGCCTTGTGATCCATTAGTTTGCTATGCCTTTCTGTTCACAAGCGGATTGGGAGGCCATGAACCATCTTGAATGCAGTCAGATTCTCCTGGCTCACCGTAGTTCTTAATTGTAATCAATAACTGATTAAACATAATAGCCTAGCTGCTTCCTGTCACCTTAGTTGCTATTGCGTTAATCGGAAACACAGGGATGTTATGCTTAGTTAACAGTCCATGAGGGAAATTCAGTTAGCCGTGTAGTGTCTCACGGATGTTCTGGAGACACTTTGTGGTGGAGATTTGTACCGCGATTGACGGCAATGTGCATGGCACCTCATCACTGGCAATTGAAATCCCCCCTAAGAGGCATATTCAATAAGGTGCTGGATCGCGGTAACGTGCAGAGTGCGCATTACCGAAGGGAATACAGTACTGCAATAACGCAGATTTTTCCTTGCAACTCTGTGGTGCAAAGGAAGATCAGCCTTATTGCGTTGCCGCGGATTATCGTTTCGGTACGTTACCGCGCTCCCGGCACCTAATTATACTCCTAAATGTCAAATATAATTTCAAACACTCTATATTGCAGTATGACCACTAGGTGATACTGTTCTGTTAAATTATGTGACAAATTTGTTATTGTACTGTATTTAGGCACAACGGTCAATATTTAATGCACCTTTTCATTAAAATTTGCAAATAAGAATAGAAATAAAGTACAATTAACAGAATATTCTGTTAATTTATTCTTAATGGGATTTCTGCAGTTCTTGAATATCTGAATATAGGATAGTGTTTTAAATTTTGCACTAATGTTTATCTTTTGTGATTTGCAGAAAGAAACTAGCAGTGCCCTTACACATGCAGGTGCTCATTTGGACCTCTCTGCCTTTTCATCTTGGGAGGTAAGATTCCTGCGGCCAATGTGAATCCTTCTTTTTCTTTCCTGTTTTCTTTTAAGGTATTAGGGAATATTGTGTTTTTAACTGTTGTCTATATAGATGACGCCTGTAATTGTACAACTATGATTCTTAGTAACTTTATTACAAAATAGGAAAACATTTTGTTTGAACAAAAAATGTTCAGGAGTAGGTAACAGAAATGCAAAAATAAGTCCTTCTGATTGTTTGTTTCTTTTTTCTGGCAGGAAACGTTTTGATGCGTTTGCCTTTAGTCAGTTTAAATAGACAGAGCACGATCAAAGTGCATATATATTGCTAGGAAGCCATGCAGATTGTAAATTCTTGTGCGACCTCTCCTTGTTTACGTTTGAATGTATGTAGATCAGTTTTGCGGTGTGCTGGATTTTAATGTAAAAAAAGAGAATTATTTACTATAAAGATCAATGGCCCCTATAACTACTGTATTGTTAGCCCATTGAAATGCACATATGTGAACAGAGTCTTAAGGGTTGCTTCATCCTGTTCTAAAACTGGAAGTGCTGCCTAAGCTGACACAGAAGAAATGAAATCCCATGAGGTTCTTTGGCGTACCATGTATCCAAGCTCACTTTAGTGAAGACCTATTGTTAACAAAGTAAAGTCAGGGAAAAATTTTTAGTGAATTAAATCAAAAGTTAGGAAAACCATTGCCTTGACATTTGCAAATATTGTTTTGTTACCTGGCTGTCATTTTTATAATATTTATAATAACATTTTTAATTTTTCTTTTCTTTCTGGCAGGAGTTAGCCTCTCTTGGATTGGACAGATTGAAGTTGGCCCTGCTTGCACTGGGGCTTAAATGTGGAGGGTAAGTGATGTAGCTTTTTACATGCGTGTTTTTGTGTTTTGGCCGTTAATTATTGTAATACAGAGAAAGATAACAGGGCATTTTTTACACAGATTCTGATATTATAAACAGAGCAACTAAAATGGAAATGGCAGGATAAACTTATTAAACCACTGTATAGAACTGGCAGAGGCATGTAAGTGTGCCACCATTTCACCTTTTAATAGATGTAACTACTGCAGTGATTGTAGCATGGTGTAAGCAGCACTATGAAATTACAATTTATAGACTGTCTTGTCAGAGTGTATAATTTATTTATTTTTGGAGGGTGTAGTTTGGAGAGAGACAGCACATCCAGATGAAATGCAGTGAGAGAGTGACTAAAATTGCCCAATTGTGCAGAATTCCCATGGAAAAAAAGATCACTTTGTGACTTATGGACTATGAAGTTGCATATATTGATTTTTATTCATTGTGTTCTCGAGTTGAAATTCACTGTGCATTTATATGTAGGTCTTGATTTAACTTCTCTTTTCCTTTCTTTTTTTATACCAAATTTATTTAATAACATTTTTGCCCTAGAACTCTTGAAGAAAGAGCGCAGAGACTTTTCGGTACAAAAGGAAAATCTTTGGATGCCCTGGATTCATCTTTGTTCACAAAGAATCCAAAAGCAAAGGGTATCAGAAGGTAAATATCTGGTATTTTGTGCTAAGCTGCACATCATTCTCATTTTGTCTATTGGCAGCTGCCTGTTGTTGGAAACTACCTCTGCAGGTTGTCCATTTGTTAAGATGTACCTGTTATCAGATTCTGTAATTGGGAGGAATTGTAGTCGAACAGGAGAACCTGTATATAGACCAGGTTATTTATCAACTGGGGGGTTTTAACAGACAGAAAAGTCTCTAAAAAAAAAAAAAAAGAAAGATGAAGGGTGGTAGTCATGCCCAGGGGGAGAATTATTGAATGTTCAGTGAAGGATATCAATGCCATGAGTCAAAGGTCAGCATACTTTTAGTAGGGGGCTCATGGTTTTACAGAAAGAATATTTGAGAATGCGTGTTATGTATTCCTGTGGTACACATTACCAATTCTGTTATAGCTTATCTGATCACGCCGCTGGCGATTTCCAGACTGCTGCTACCTGGCAGGTGGCGCCAGATATGTGTTTGATGAGCTTCATTTGGCACCTGGTTGACCCAAGTGGGAGCTCAATTTGGAGAATTGTGTATACTACCTTTTTTTTTATGGTTCTCCAAAACTCTTGGTGCTTCAGACAAGTCAACCAGATGTGGATGAGGTAACAGAGTGCCATGCAGCCCCTTCAGCATCTCTCCAATTTATCAGGAAAAGTTACATTACCTAACTGGAACATAGTACCAGTGCTGCATAAACTTCTATGCATTTTTTTCCCCTTCATTTTAACGCAGGTAAAGTTGGAGGACTTACACAACCATATCTAGGCCCAGTCCTCCTCATCTAATGTCAGTCTCCCAAACAAATTCATGAGTGTCCTCTGAGACTAATCCTTTTTTTCCTCAAGGCCTTCCACAGACACAGCGGTTCAACAGTTGTAAAGGGTCTTGCAGTTAGGTAGTCCTTCAGTAAAATGGTCAAGTTTGAGCTGCAAAAATTGACAAGTTCTTATGCGGGATATTAAATGTAACATGGAGACCAGAGAATTATGGAAATATCCGAGAGTGTGATACATGGTTTAAAAGCCTTGACTTGTACTGTTACTAGTACGAAATGATGCGGAGGTGACTCCGTTTGCCTAAACATTAGTCTTGGGTGAGCTAAGATGAAAGTGAGAAATTTGCCATTGAAGCCCATAGAGCCTAGGTTCCCAAAGTGTGCGCCGCGGCTCCCAGCGGTGCCGCAGCGCTGTCACAGGGGTGCCGCAGTGCTGTCACGGGTGCTGTGGCCAGGAGGAGAAAAAAAAACTTGCCAATCCGGCGTTGCCCAGGACCCAGCATCCTCCTCCCTCCTCGTTTCTCACTGAATGACGTGGGGGATGTCATCACGCCCGGCATTCAGTGACAAGCGGCAGGAGAGAGGATGCTGGGTCCCGGGCACCGCCAAATTGGTAAGATAGAAGAAAGAAGGTCAAGTATGGTAAGTAAATAAACAGAGGGGAATGGTGACAGGAAACAGTAATGGAGGGGCAAAAGAATGAAGGAGGGGGCACAGAGCGAGTTAGCTGTAAATTATTCTTTGACAGAAATATAATTGAAACAAATATATAAAATATATTCTTTCCCTTGGATTTATGTGTATTATTTTTGCATACAACTAAATAAGTATTTCTGTCCTGACCTAAATGCTTATTACGTTTTTTTGACCCAACTACTTATAAAACAGGACTGCTTGGTAATTATTTTGGAGGGGTGCCTTGAAAAAATTGAGACTATAGGAGTCTCGCGAACTGCAAACATTTGGGAACCACTGCCATAGAGGACAGAACACACAATATTTTTCGGCATTAAGCTTAAGTACTAGGGAGTGAGATTTATCATCGTGCAGAAGTCTCTCAACTGTTGGCATTGGCTTTTTCATTTATTTTCCTGAATAAAGCTTTTCATTGAAGATTTGCTCATCCAAAACATCGGCTCCTGGCCTTACTTTGAAATATGTAGTCTTGTTTTTTTTATATAATATGCTTGATATGTATGTAGTTTTGTTTGTTTTAGGTACACCTCGTGCTTGCTCCATAATATATTATTTTTTTCTTTGATTCACTCAGCTTTTTATTACTTTTTCTTTCTTTTTTTTAGTGCACTGTTGTGTTTCTACAGATATTTATTTTCACTTCTGCTTATGCTGGTTTTCAACCTTTGTTTTCCTTTGCCAGCTGAGTCTATTTCAGTATTTATCACCACTTCTGACCTTTGTAAAAAAGTGTTTGTAGCTGGAACTTACCATGTGCCAAACAAAAGGGATTTTCATCTTTAACAAATTTAAATGCATTTTAGCTAAAAACCCCTAACATTATAGAAAATTACATATTTTATGCAGACACACTATCCTCTACCTAGTGAGGGTACGGGAAATTAGGAGTTCCTGCCTAAGGTGGAACACACCCTTTATGCGTTTATTAAAAAACATTCCTATTAGAAATGCAGCTTCCTGCCTCCTTGTTGGGTAAAAAAACAGACTTGAAATGTTTAAGAATAACCATTAAATATTGAACTTGACTTCTGCATACATGGATTCCCTGTGCACTGATGTAATGTGTATATTGTATCTATTTACAGGGACACAGAAAAGAACAAGGACATTGCTTTTCTTGAAGCGCAAATTTACGAATATGTTGAAACCCTAGGGGTAAGTTACAATTGGTTAAATTTAAATCTACCGATTTAGAGGGATATATTTTATATATTTTAGTTCTGTATTTTTTTTTAGTTATGTCTAATGGTGATGCGCCTTTCCATTCATTTGACAAATTTGGGCGTTTGGACTAAATCTACCGCCTATGTATGTTATTTGTGTGTGTCTGTATGTTTATATAAAATGTGTGTGTATATATATTTTTGTGTGATTCTATTTAGATACACACATTTCTTTACTGAATGACCAGAGGGTTTGTGCACACTTCATGACAAAATCTATTTTATTTTTGTCGGTCCAGGCAGATATTTTATTGTCCCTTTTTTGCAGGATATGTATTTGCTAGCATATTGAGATTTTTTTTTGGGCTGTTTTTTTTATTTTCTGGGATCTATATTTGTAAAATGGGCACAAAATAAGAAAAAATACTTTTCCTTAATTGTACCCAAAACTTCATGCAAACTGTGCCCAAAATGTAACAAGCTATTTCTGTTTTAAATGTGTTTTTCTTTATGCGGTATCGAATTTATAGTACCCAGAGACAAAAGTATACATTTTAGTTTTAGAAGGTTTTTATTTTAATTTTTTTGAGGTTATATCTAACTGAACATAGATGCAAAATATCCATGTACACAAATCTTTATGTTGGAAGAATATTTGTGATGGTGCCTTTTTGCAGGTTTGGAATCACAAATATTTGTGTCTCTTTATACAACATGTGTCCATGCAACAGATCACTGACTTCATTTTGGGGTCTAGAACCTAGGAGCGTGATGGAGACCATTTTTAAGCCAATTTTATCTTTTTTTTTATTTTTATTCTTGTAGTTTTTCTTAACTTCTAAACCAGGGGTGTCCAACCTTTTAGCTTCCCTGGGCCACATTGGAAGACGACGAGTTGGTTTGGGCCGCACATAAAATACACTAACCCTAACGATAGCTGATCATCGAAAAAAACCATAGAAAACATAGTTAACCTATTAAACTTACTTGGAAATGAAGTTAGTAAGAGTTAGGAAACCTGTTGCAGAATCATGATTAAAGCAGTAGTCCCATTACCAGCTACAATTTAACTTACCTGCATCTGTCCCTTAGTGGGGTTCGGGGGATTAAATGCCAAAAACTTTTTTTTC
This sequence comes from Mixophyes fleayi, assembly GCF_038048845.1. Taxonomy (NCBI): domain Eukaryota; kingdom Metazoa; phylum Chordata; class Amphibia; order Anura; family Limnodynastidae; genus Mixophyes; species Mixophyes fleayi. The sequence continues at coordinate 207,018,020 of NC_134403.1, read as the reverse complement.
TCTCTTTCTGCACCCATGAATCATTTTTTTTTATTGACCAGTTTGAAATGGTCACCGATATAGGTAGCATCAGGAGGACTAATAGAAATCTACAGAGATTTAAAGATAGGGTGGTGGGAAAAATGGTTCATGGAGGAGCCTCCGATGAGGGTAACAGTGGGTGATATTTTCACCCTACTCAGCACTGCACATTTAAAATGGTTTAAATTTTAAACATACAATCATCTCTTAATATTTATATTAGATACATACAGAGAACACAAAGTCCAAATTCAGAGTAACAACAATAAGATACTGGGTAATCTTTCACTGCTGCTGATAGTTCACGCGGGTGACTCCCCTGTGCTGCGCTACGCAATGGATGTCGGGTGTGATGACGTCACCCCCGACATTTACTGCAAGCGCCACACGGAGGAGGAGACCAGGGAGGGAGCCTGAGCGCCAGCTGACGTGACCGCAAGGTAAGTATTTTCTCTTCTTTTTTTTTTTCAGGTTTTTTTTTTTTTTCAGTGCTGCCCCCTTGCCACAACCAAAACTCCTGCTGGGCCACATTTACAGGCATGCTGGGCCTGTAAATGTGGTGGGTCGTTGGACAACCATGTTCTAAACCTACATAGGAGCACTGTATTAACTCTATTTTGCTCAACATGGCTGCCGCTAGCTAAAGTTGATCCTAGTACCAAAATTGTTTCAGTTACAACCACAATGGAGAAATCGCAGGCAATCACGATCTCTAGGTAACAGTGTCTGTCTGTCCGGGACATATTAAGTGGTTCCCTGGACACAGTGCTGGAGAAAGGTGGTCACTGACATCTGTGTTTCAGCACTAGGTGGATGGGGGCCCCAAATCAGCACTGTTTTATACAGAATTTTAAAATGACGCTTAGATTTCATTGAAGTCTAAGTTGCATTTTCAAGTCGTTTCACTGTTGTAAAGCGGCTGAAAATGCTGTAGTAGAAAGAAAACTTATAACTTAATATTGTAGCAGAAAAATGTTGTCCCATCAGGGTGACATGTTGGTCTTGCTTGCTTTAATTTTCAGGAGCAGCGACATCTGACACATGAGAATGTGCAGCGCAAGCAGGCCCGAACTGGTGAGGAGAGAGAAGAGGAGGAGGAAGAACAGATTAGTGAAAGTGAGAGTGACGACGAGGAAAATGAGATCATTTATAACCCCAAAAACCTTCCGCTTGGGTGGGATGGCAAGGTGAGAGATCATTTGTCCTGTAGCAATTTAAATGGACCGCTGTACACATACTGCCTAGACAGGGGGTGTGATACACAAATGTAATTGTATGTTCTGATAAAGGTTGGCTACCATTTAAACATTTGTATATCACAATCTTGCAGTTGATTTTAGGTTGTTGCTATACGGAGAGTCTATATGCAATACCCTTAGAATTGCAAGCGGCAGAAGTCTTAAATCTCTGAAACTTTTGGGTATGGAGGTATGGGCCGATTAAATCTTCCTTCTAACTACTGCTGAACCCACAGCGACACTGAAGACAATAGACATTAGGGCTGACATTTAAGGTAGTCCGTCCAGTCATAATTAGCAAACACACTTACTACTCCTATTACAGGACTTCATTTTTTATGGTGGTGTATGCAGATGTTGCTGTTCATTTGAGATGCCATTATTTGTGTTTTCTCCCCTGGTAGCCTAGTACTAAAGGATATATGATATTATTGGATGATATATTTGGGGCATCCAATATGACAGCAGACTACATCCTTAGTTTGTTCATAAGTGGCACAGATAAATGGCCAAAGTGAATGTATATACCAGACAAAATGTCAGTCACAAAGAAAATAGTGAAAGACCACAAAATAAAGAAACCATCACAGAGCAGAAATTAATAGCAAGAAAATGGAGGGAAACACCTGATGTGTAAGGATCCTGCGTTCTGTGATGTAGGCTATAAGCTAAGTAATGTACATTGGGGCATGCATGACGGCTTCTAAGTTTTCATAAAAAAATTCTTTCTTGTAGCCCATACCATACTGGTTGTATAAACTACATGGACTAAACATAAACTACAACTGTGAAATATGCGGTAACTATACCTACAGAGGGCCTAAGGCTTTCCAGCGTCACTTTGCAGTAAGTATCTTCCTATTTGAATATTATGTATGCGTTTGTTACAAAACCTAAAGAAGCTGTAATAAGTGTCATATTTTTCAACTTTTGGTCCAGGAATTGTAACTGGTTTCCTTGTGAGTTGCAGTGCTTTCCCTAGAAAATGTATCTAGACAGATGGCATTAAGAAGTAGCTGGGTGGGGGCAGTTGTAATACTTTACAATGATATTGAAAAATCTTGGACGTTATTGCCCACACCTACCAGGACTGGTCAGACTGATAGTCAGTGTTAGCTGTAGTGCTCACATAGTGCCTGTACAAATAGGGGAAACAATAGTTTATTCTATTATATAGAACTATGTTGGTCTCCAAGAGCTGGGTGGCAAGTAAACACAGCCGGTGGTGCTCCCTGGAAATAGCTGCTGGGGAGAGCAATGAGTTGACTGGGCAGGAAATTATAGAAGTGTTGGCTAAAGATATATCTATTTGAAAGGACCCTAAAATTGTTTACTGAAGTTGCTCTTACTGTGACTGTGTAAACAAATACAGTGCTAGTGAAAACAGTGAATATTCATGCATAATTCTCTGTACTTCTCTTTTTAAACACTTTTTAAAATAATCATATAAGTAGACAAAGGAACAAATATGTCACATATATTCTCCACTTACAGTGTGTTTCAAGCTCTCTGTTCTCAAGGTATTACAACTAATGATAGTCTGGTTCTTTCCAATTAACAGGAATGGAGGCACGCGCATGGCATGCGGTGTCTGGGCATCCCAAACACTGCTCACTTTGCCAATGTCACACAAATTGAAGATGCAGTTTCATGTAAGTGATTGTCTCTTATTTTTTTCTCAATGTTTAGACTTAGTGTGGCAGCTACCAGGAGCCATTAAGGACAGGTATTTGTTAATTTGGAATCATGTTGCACGGGTTTGCATTAAATGTAGCAACAGAAAAATAGAAGTAATTGCTACATTTGTATGTTGCCAGTATAGTGTATTTACACGTGCAAGATATGTTATCCGTAAACCAGTTATACAGAAAAATAACTATTGCTACTGTTATATAGTAATGCTATACACATTGATGTGATCGTTGAGCATTTTCCCCTATAATCACTGAGGAGCACTGCTAAACAATTTTGACTATGGGAATGTCAGGGGCAGCTCTAGCAAGGTACATGGCACAATATTTATCTCATAACTAAAAAGAAAATTTGCCTTCCACTATATGTATGATCACGTGTGTGTGTGTGTGTGTGTGTTTTTTTTTGTATTTTTAGTTCTATAATGTGCCACATAACTTGCTACAGCTTCAAGCAATAGTGATGTTCGTAAGGAACTTTCTAACCTCCACCTGAATGTATGTCATACGTTCCCAAGCACAAATTTTTCCCCTTTCTGTCCAAAAGGGTAAATTGCTTGGTATAGTTGTCAGCCATATTGTGTGCATGCTACGAAGAGTTACAGTCTTTGATCATTGAAGACTATTGCCAAGTATATTTTAACTTAAACACCTTTTTGTCACTGCTGTAATAAGCTCTGCATGTTTTTATTTCTTTATAGTGTGGTCAAAACTCAAGCTCCAGAAGGCATCAGAGAGGTGGCAGCCTGACACAGAGGTAAGCAAGTCATGACACAGCAGGGATCCTCACATAAGAAATAAACAACCGGACTCGACTGACAGTTAATGAAGACTTGAGAGATGGCACAAAATATATCTAGTTACTTTCATTTCAGTAATTTAACCTTCGTTTATAGGAAATAAATCCATCAGGGACTTGGCACAACCCTCCCAGGTATATTACTTGCTGGTCTGTGACACAAGCCCTGTTGTGCTGCTGTGTCTCCTGTGTTCTGCCTAGTAACCCAGCAACTGATGTCAATACAGTGCGTTACTGGGGAGCAAAACACGACATAAGAATTATATTTGAATCTTGTACTTTACTTGAGAACATGCAGATCACATTGCTTTGATGCCATAATTTTAGCCCTCTTTGGGTAGTGCTTAATTTATTTTCTGCAATTATCACTGTTGTAACTATATATAACTTTATCTAGAGGCTGGAAAATGCCTTATTTTGATTGCACTGCACAGGGTACCATCAGCAAGGTCATATAAATTACGGGGAAAAAAGCATGAAATTGACTGAATACCCTGGTTTTATATGTATTGAAACTACTGTGCATAATATGCAATATATACTCCTACAAAATTAATATAATTAACATTTACATGGACAATAGATTATCAATACATAGGTCTACTATATATAGCTCTAGCAATAGCTACCAATAAGTTAAATAACAGGGTTACATACTTAAAACATTTTAAAAAAGCATACACAGTAAATATTTCATGGTAAAGACCCCTACACCCCTTCCTCAGAACAACAGAGTCCTGACGTCAAGTACCCTTGCCATTTGGGAGATGCTAGTGGAGATTTTCTTTTTCAGTCCAGTCATGGTATAGAAACATATTTTATATTAATGTGGCAGAATGCTTTGTCCTGATGGCTAAACGTGTAATTTTAGTTTTTGGTTTCCTTTCTTTAGTTTAAAGTTAACTGTCCAGTAACTAATGCTTCTTAACCAAAATGTGTATATCTTTATGTACAGGAGGAATATGAAGATTCAAGTGGGAATGTTGTTAACAAGAAGACCTATGAAGATTTGAAACGTCAAGGCCTTCTCTAATACCAGTCCTTTTTTCCACAAGTTTCATTATTGTTTTTTTGTTTGTATTCGATTCAAACTACTTTTTGTTTGCTGGAGCCCATTGATCAGTGTGGCTTGTTACTTGTATGATTGTCTTTTTTTTAATTAAAATGCAAACAACATTTTCAGTAAAGTTTGTATGTAGTCAGTTAAACCTATTGGAAATGACCAAAAATAGCTGTAAAAGAAAATTGTATATTGTATTCAGGTCACTTATCCTACATCTGTATACAATGACACGGCAACTACATGGGTGAGGGATGTCTTTCTGATTAGTTTGATGACCTAGTTCTTACTGAAATCTACCAGTTGATATATTTTCCATGCTGAGAGCCAGACCACAAACATGATATCTACTATAATGTATAAGTTACCCTCCCTGTGTAATTGGTGTAGGCATTCTTTCAGCAACATGTTTTCTAGGGAAGAAAAAACACTTGTGTAAGACTAGTCCTTAATAGCAAACTTTTTATTTTATCTTTTTATTTTTTTTTTGCTAACACATTTAATGTGGGCAGTTAGTGTTGATCTGTAACCACAGTTCATTGCATTGCTAATTTTCAGTTCCCAACCTCATGTGAGAACACTGCCTCCCCTGAATAGCTTCATGTAAATAGTGTCCCGCTTCACAGATCTCCACCTTCTGTTTCACTGTAAAACGGTCCATTACATGCCTCACCCAGTATGACTTATTCTGCACTAACTTGGTTTCACCTACTGGTCCTAGGAAATTGGCAGGTAGCCTGCAGTTCAAGGATGGCACTGGCTGTTTTTAGGTTTTTTTTAGATCCTCACCGATCACATGCTCCTGTCATAGGAACCTGAAGCAAGAAGCTTTTACCAGTGATCTGCTTGTTACAAATTACTGGTATGGAGCTGAGCTTTTGGTACCGACTAGCACTCTGCGTGTTGGCTAAAAGGTGACTGCAGCCTCACCTCCATTATTTTAAGGCTATATTTTGCTCCATTTAGGCACATTTTACAATTGAAAGTACATTAATGTGCCAGTAAAACAATGTAAATAAAAAGTAAAAATGTAAAGTTTATTAACTTGAAATAAATGGATCCCTAATGTTGCCTTACTGTGGTGAGTTATTTAACTCACAACTGAGTATAAATAAGGGTCAAACAAGCAGTAAGGAAAGCTCAAATTAGGACACAATACGAAAATAGATGGTAAACAGTATTTTTCCTTTTTGGACTTCCCGACAGCCAATGCTAATGGTTTAACTTCCTACTCAGCTGATAGACAGGAAATTAGAACACCTGGGGCTATATAATGTGACTCCTCTCCCGTAAGGTCACACTGCAGGCAGATTGCATCCCAAGTCAAGGGGTAGCTCTTTTTAACCACTAATTTCTCCTGTCTGGGGGACACTTATACAGTGGGTTGTGTGAGGGGAATGGAGTTTGGCACTTAACTAGTTAACACTGTCAATGTATGCTGCTGACAAACCCCTCCCCTCTGCAAGCCACCCTGTAGCGTCTTCAGTTTTCGTTTAGTGCCCAAGGGAGTTGTGCTCACTTATGCTAGATAGTAAGGTTTTGTTGTTTTTTTTACTTAATATGTTTTATTAAATTTTTATTTTGTATTACCTGCAGAGGTGTGCTCTGTTCTTCTCACAGAGCACACTCGTTTAGTAAAAGCAGCAGCTGTCAGAAGAGAGAGCAAGACAGCTTTCACTGACAGCAGAGATTTTTTTTTCCTGCTTCTTTGCAGTGCTGACAGGCAGCTTATATAAGCTGTTGTCACACTGGTCCATACTAGGCGCTGCCACGAGTGATAGAGAGCACCGGTAATCGCTGCCGTTGGAGCCTGCCATTGCTGGGCTATTCCAAGTCTTCTCCCTCAGAAAAGATGGGGGGGGGTCCTTATTTGCAGTGGCCAGGAGATGCACTGAACGGTGATTACCGCTTAGAAAGAAGCAGTACATCGCCTTCACAACCATTGTGCTTTCGAGTGGAGCAAGTGCAGGACGGAGAGAGCTAGGATAATAGAGTTCCCCTACCTGCAGAGAAAATTTGGACTCTCCCAAGGTGCCAAGATCTGCCTGGGAAAAGAGGCAGCAGCTTCTTCTGAGGGGGGATAAGCAGAACTGCTGATAGACTTCTGCTCCAAACAGCTTAGCCTTGGGAAGGCTAAGTACCAATAAACCTTTTCTATACTCTCTATAATAGAGAGAGAGAGGTGTATTAGAAAACTTATTCATGCAAATATATTAGTAGAATATTATTTGCATAAATATTCTTTGGTTTCACACATAGTATCCCTGTTAAGGCTATCTTTTGACTTCTGTCATAGATTAGTTAGTATATTTTGTCTATTTCTTGTGTGATTGCCTGTATTACGGACCCAGAGGAGTCTGAAATATCAGGGGATTGATGACCTGGTGGTAGCAGTGCGGCAGCATTTCAACTTCTAGACCTAAAGGAGATTAGACCTACATATCAGTCTTTTTTAAAAGGGTCAGAAGGCAGGCGATCCGTTTTTTCCTCCATCTTTGGAGTTAAAAGAGATCACAGAAGCATATTGGAAACAACCTGATCGTAGGTTTGTTATTCCCCGAAGGTACCTGGCTCTATACCCACTGCAGGAGGATGATCTAAACTATTGGGAACAGGTCCCAAGGGTTGATATGCCAGTAGCACACTTAGCTCGCCCCACCACACTCCCTGTTCCAGGGACAGCCTCCCTGCAGGATTCCATTGGCAGTAAGATAAAGGCTTTCTTAAAGTCCATCTACATGGCAGCAGGTTCTTCATTTAGACCCATGTTTACATCAGTCTGGGTTGCCAGAGCTATGGAAACATGGGCCGACCAGTTAGCTACAGGTCTGCAAGATTCAGACTTTCTTCCCCTTGCCCTTCACCTCAAGGAGGCTTCAGGGTATGTGTATGAAGCTGCCCAAAACGCAGCTTCCATCTCCTCCTCTGTTTCAGCAACAGCAGTTGCGACCAGGAGGGCCCTATGGCTGAGGTCCTGGGATGCGGACACTGAATCTAAGAAATCGCTAGAATTTCTCCCTGTTCAGGTGGAGTGTTGTTTGGGCTTGAATTGGACAGCATAATTTCCCAGGCCACAGGAGGCAAAAGTACTTTCCTAACAGTCAATGTCCCAAAGCCTAGGATGCCCAATTTTGGCTCATTTAGACAGCCCTTTTGGGGTGGCTCATTAGGTCAGAGCAAGACCATATGGCACCAGAGGACACTCGCACCAAGGTAAGTCTTCCTCCTCAAGGAATCATCCCTCTTCCAAGCTCCTGGATAAACCTGCAGCTTGGTGCCCACCACCTCCGTCTCGCGGCGGTGGGAGTGGGGGACGTTTGCTTCTGTTCAGAGATCAGTGGGCAGAATCCTTGGAGGACAGTTGGATTTGTGGGATCATGAGAGGTTACATAATAGACCTATTGGGCCCAGCCCCTCGTCGGCTTTTCGCAACCAGCTTGCCTCGTGACCCACAAAGAAGACAGGCAATGCTCCTGTGTTGCCTCGCTTCTTTCCGCAGGAGTCATCCAGGAAGTTCCAAAAGAGACCTCTTTTTGGTCTGAAAGCCGGATGGCTCCTTCCGCCATATCTTGAACCTAAAACCGTTGAACCTTCACCTGCAGGTGGTCATATTTCGGATGGAATCCCTCAGGTCGGTTATCAACAGACTGGAAGCAAACCAGTTCATGGAATCTATAGACATCAAAGACGCCTACCTCCATGTTCCGATCTGGAAGGCACATCAGGCTCTTCTCAGATTCACAGTGGGACCTTTTCACTTCCAGTTCACTGCTCTCCCATTCAGCCTTGCAACAGCACCAAGGGTGTTTACAAAAAATAATGGCGGTGATGGCAGCTTATAATCATTCTGGAGGTGTGCAAATAGTGCGCTACCTGGACGATTTACTAATCGAGGCTGCCTCGGCTCACCTGCTTGAGCAGCATCTACAGCTCACCATCAGGATCCTGGAGAGACATGCTTATAAATCGGGCCAAATCCCAGTTAACCCCTTGCCAGAGAATGACTTTTCTAGGACTGATAATGGATACCAACAATGATCCAACTGATCAGCGCAAAAAGCACTTTTGGCCCAAGATCCATCTCGGTTTGCTCTCTGACTGAGACGGATCTACCCTTTGCTCCTCTGTGCTTTGAGAGGTGGAACAGAGAAGGCAGTGGGCGACCCTAGCAATGGGCGTGTGCACATATTTTACATGCTATGCCGAGTTGAAAGCAGCTGCAGATAAGTCTCTAGGAGATGTATCTGTTGTGGGTGCTTTCACTTGGTGCAAAAAAAAAAAAATTGGTGTGCCCAACCCTAGTGCTATTTATTGGGCAGAAGCACTAATATAAATATATATAATGTAATTTATTTATTTATCGGCTTTACAGGGCTGCTGGTACTGATACACTTAATTGTATCATGCACACCGGCCCATAAGGCAAATATAGATCTGTGAGACTTCTGGAATCCTGTATAAATTATGGGGTGCAATTTACACTTATGATTTCAGTGTAAATTCCATCCAACTCTACATCAGCACCCCTGTGTGTAGATTATACATGTGAAATTATTAAAGGTACAGATAGCCATTGAAGCAAGCTAGAGAGGTGTTACATTGCATGTAAGTCTTCTGAAGAGGACTTTTAAGTTTTCTCCAAAATGTTAGAGTTTAAGCCACATATTACCTTAGACATAGAAGATTTACTAAGACCCTGTACGTGTATAAGGGGACTCTGGAAGACAAGCATTGGTTCTTGTATAGTGAGAGGGGGACATTAAGGAAGAACACATATCTTTTAAATTTGATGTAGTTGAAATGATACTTAATTGGATTAATAAAGTAAGGGGAATTCAACATTTAACAGCCATGGCAACATTACATTTCTTTGAGGAAAGTCACTGCAAAAGCAGTGGTTTTTTATATATCAGGTCATTAAAAATCTTATTAGAAAGGAATGAGAACAACCAGAAAGGCTAAAGGGTTAAACCCTAAAATGATTGAAATCTATTTTTTTTTTTCCAGATAGGTAGAAAATGGGTCTTTATTCCAAAAGTACTACACCAATTCTATCCACAAAAAATACTATTCCACTGGGTGATGATTGCCCCTTGAACAACTGCATGGATAGAAGCATGGACAACAGTGTTAAGAGATTATATATCTGCAAGGATAGCAGTTAAGTCAGGTGTAGCAGTGGTCTCAATTTTTAGAGTCCTTAGTCTTTGGATGGAAGCCTTGTATAAAGATACCCAGGGCATGTTTAATGGAGAATGGTTTTTCAGAAGAAAGTAAATTGAAGAATGGTATTGGTTTTCTATGTAAAGCTTCCCTTAATATGGTTATGCTATTGGCAACAACTATAGCTTCAATAGTGATGGCTGGGACAGTGTTTTGACTGTGGCCCTGATCAGCTGATCCTTATTAAAAAAAAAAAAATTGGTCATGCTTCTTTTTGAAGGTTTTGTTTGTTTGATGATAAACTAGATTCCAAGGTCTAGAAAGTGACTGGAGGGAAGACGCCATTTGCTACAAGATGTAAAGAGACCATTGTCTGCTCACAACAGTTTAGAGAAGTAATAAGATAGCACACCAACTATTTCTTGAACACTTCTCTGCATGGCTCCCTCACTTGATTTCAACATCTCTATTGCTAATCCACGTTCCAATGCTGTTTACAAACTACTCCCTCACTTGACCTCTCCTAGTGGATTGAATCTCCTACTCATCAGGATGGCCACTGTCTTGATCTTGTTTTCTCTAGACTATGCTCAGTTTCTCATTTCCTTAATACACCTTTCCCCCTCTCTGATCATCACCTGTTTAGCTACTTGCTCACCACCAGTTCTTGTTCATCTCCGCTATCAAACTCTTCCAAGTCTCACACCCGCAGGAATATTAATGCTATTGATTTTCAACAGTTTTCCACCTCTCTTCAACACCTTCTCTCCCCAATTTCTACATTCTTCTCCCCTGATACAGCAGTACCTCATTTTCACCAAACTCTAGCAACTACCCTTGATCAAGTGGATCCAATGACTCTTCATACTCCGCGTAGACTTCATTGCTAACCGTGGCACATTAAAGTAACATGAACTCTACAAAAACTTTCTCATAAAGCCGAATGTCACTTGTACCTTTTTAACACATTTAAATCTCTTCCAAATACTCCGTCTACCATCAGTGCCAAGGATCTTGCTTCCTATTTCAAGGAAAAAATTGATAAAATCAGACTTTAAATTGTATCATCTCCCTCGACAAGCAATCATCTCAATTTCATTATATCACACTCTGGCACTCTCTCTTCATTTGATCCCTACTCTACCTCCTATCCTCTTGATCCCATAGCCTCACAAATTGGTAGGTTCCTGTCTACTGTGCTCATTCCACCTCTAACTAAAATCTGTAATCTCTCTCTACTGGTATTTTTCCATCACTCTTCAAGCATGCAGTGATTACTCCTATTTTGAAAAAACAAAATTCTGACCCAAACTCTCTCTTAAATTACCACCCTATCTCTCATTTTCCATTACCCTCCAAGCTTCATCATCATCATCATCATTTATTTATATAGCGCCAGCAAATTCCGTAGCGCTTTACAGTTGGGAACAAACATTGATAAAACAATACTGGGTAATACATACAGACAGAGAGGTAAGAGAACCCTGCTCGCAAGCTTACAATCTATAGGACAATGGGAGTTAGAAACACAAGGGCATGTGCTACATCATATTGCACAATGGACCACCTAGAACATAAAGGTAAAAGTATTGAGTGGGCTGTGTGTGTTGCAATGTTGGTCAGAGAGTTGTTGTCTTGCGCTAGCTGTGGAGAGGATGGTAATAGGGTAATCTAGGGAAATTAAAATGGTGGTTGAGGAATATCATAACCTTGTCTGAAGAGGTGGGTTTTCAGTGAATGTTTGAAGACTAGAGGAAAGTCTTATTGTGCGTGGGAAGGAATTCCACAAAGTGGGTGCAGCCCAGAAAAAATCCTGTAACCGAGAATGGGAGGATGTGATGAGAGTGGAGGAGAGACGTAGATCTTGTGCAGAACGGAGGTGTCGAATGGGGAGATATTTCGAGACCAGTGAAGAAATGTATGTCGGTGCAATTTTGTTGATGGCCTTGTATGTTAGTAGAAACATTTTATATTGGATTCGTTGAAATACAAGCAGCCAATGTAGAGATTGACAGAGTGGCTCAGCAGAGGAAAAACGGTTAGTAAGGAAAATCAATCTAGCCGCTGCATGCAAAATAGATTGTAGGGGTTCAAGTCTGACTTTGGGAAGACCAGTAAGGAGGGAATTGCAATAGTCAATGCGGGAGATGAGTGCATGAATTAATTTCTTGTTGCAGTGTCTTCTGTCAGATATGTGCGTATTCTGGAAATGTTCTTTAGGTGTATGTAACATGATTTAGATATAGAGTTGATGTGGGGAATAAATGACAGTTGTGAATCAAGGATTACACCTAGGCAACGAGCTTGCGGGGTGGGATTTATGGTCATGTTATAAACAGAAATTGAAATGTCAGGCAGGAAGCTTCTGTTTTTGGGTGGGAATATTATTAATTCAGTTTTTGAAAGATTGAGTTTGAGTTGGCGAGAAGACATCCAAGATGAAATGGCAGAAAGACAGTCAGTAACGCGAAACAACACAGATGGTGAAAGATCAGGAGAGGATAGATAAATTTGTGTATCATCCGCATAGAGATGATACTGAAATCCAAAGAAGCTTATTAGTTTTCCAAGAGAAGTGGTGTAGATAGAGAATAGCAGTGGACCTAGGACTGAGCCTTGTGGTACTCCAACTGATAAAGGAAGTGGAGCAGAGGTGGATCCAGAGAAATTAACACTGAAAGAGCGATTAGATAGGTAGGATGAGAACCAGGATAGGACAGTGCCTTCAAGACCTAGGGATTGTAGCGTTTGTATTAGGAGAGAGTGGTCAACAGTGTCAAATGCAGCAGAGAGATCCAGGAGAATTAGAAGAGAGTAATGGTTATTATTTTTTGCTGTGATCAAATCATTGACAACCTTGGTCAGCGCAGTCTCTGTGGAGTGTTGAGAGCGAAAGCCTGACTGAAGAAGATCCAACAGGTTGTTTGCTGTAAGAAAGTGTGTGAGGCGAGTGTAGGCAATTCTCTCAAAAGAATTGAAGACACTCGCCTCACACACTTTCTCACAGCAAACAACCTACTGGATTAGCTTCAGTCAGGCTTTTGCTTTATACACTCCACAGAGACCAAGCTTGTCAATGATTTGATCATAGCAAAAAATAATAACCATTACTCTCTTCTAGGGGGTGTCCGGCTCATATCTAAGAAGTGATAGAGTGTCCTTTTGGATTCTGAGAAAGTTTCAACGTGTCACAAAGCACCTGCAGTGAATTGATTATTGGTGTACTTTATGAGCTGTTCCACTCCTAAAAAAAACAGTGTATAGTACAGACTTGAAGGCATTCCTGGTTATGAGAGCTGTCCTACAGCATTTTCCACTGCAAAAAGGCTTTAGAAGTGGCATTATCAGCCTCCAATTAAATTTTGTTTGCTCAAGGTAGGCTAACAGGTGGAACTTACCATGCAGTAAGGTACCAATGTAATACTCCGGTGATGTTAATATGTATAAAAAAATGTAAATATCTGTACTGATGTCAGTTCTGATGTCATCACTTCAGTGTTCATTAGGAAACTGTATATACAATATATATATATATATATATATATATATATATATATAACTGTATAGACAATATATATATATATATATAATCAGAAGTCACTGGATTTCTATGACTAGTATAAAAGCACTCTGTCGACAGCCTTGTTCTTTTTATGTGATTACTGAACACTTCAATTACATAATCCCATATAGGCAGTGCATTATCACATTGATATTACAAAGTACACTATGATGAAATCTGAATGAGAACGTCACTATGTCCCCACTGATTTTTTATTTTTATTTTTTTTAAATGTAATCCCCTTCATTTTTTCCCATTACATAGTACACAAGTAAATGAGGTTACATTGTGACACATAAACATATCTTGTTATGAAACAATGGAAAAATACAAGGCATTGCATCATGCAACATATATCAGCAGCTGGGTACCATGAAGCATCAATTAGCACAAATTAAAGATGATCAGATGTTTTAAAGGCAATTGAAAGCAAAAGGAAAACATACAGTGCTTCACTTGCTATTAAGGATGTACGTACACACAGTAGTGTGTTGTGGCATTACTCACATTAAGGTAAACATGAAGGGTATGATTTTGAGTTAGGAGAAAAGCAAAGAAAATGAGCAAATATGCACCTTGGCAAAACCATGTTGCTTTGGAGGGGGAGGTAAATTTAACATGTAGGGACAGATTTATAGTTGGGGTAGCGCATGTCCTAGATCAACTTTAATTTCAGTGTAAAAATGAAGCTGTGTGCTACAGGAAAAAAACAGACAGTATTTTCCTTACGTGCAAAAAAATTAATTACTTTGCACCCTTTGCATTGTAACATAGTTTGTCCAGGTGCAAAGTTGTTATTTTTCTCTGCTTTGCTACTAACTCAAAATCAGCCCCTAAATATTTAGGGCTCATTCCTTAGGTCACACACAAATTAAAAAATCCCTGAGAAATAATAAATGAATATGGCGTCAAATTAGAGGCTAGAAAGATCTAGAGCAGAACGCCAACTATCCTAAATTGCGGGCGCCATGATAGATTAATTAGGTAGTGACCTCCAAAAAATATATATATTGCCTAGATCGCAAATATGTGAAAAGTCCCTGCCTGTAATAAACTCGGGAGCAATCAAAAAAAGTGAGGGTTTTGGTGATATAAGAGAGTATGCAGCGGGTAATGAGGGCAGCAGAACAGAAAGACGCCAACGAGCGTTTCACTCTGGTGCTCTTTGCCTTGAAAAAACACAGAGCGTGCTCTAGATCTTTTTATCCTCTTATTTGGTGCCATATTCATTTATTATTTCTCAGGGATTTTCCATTTCCAGATCGCTCCCCAGTTTATAATAAGTAGGGATATTTTCACATATATCACGATCTAAGGGAAATAAATAGGAAAATATCATCTATCCTAGGAAAATAAGTGGGAGGTTACTATTATATTTCTCCTCCATTGTGGTACCTTATATATGGGTTACTCAGTGTAACCTATAATTACAATTATCTACTCAGAAATAAAAACTTCCAAATTTTATCAGACAGTAAAATCGAATTACCTTTTAACATTATAAATTGGTATTATCAGCGGATCGTTTATATACCTTATGAAGAAATATATTTTGAATTATATAAAGGCAGCAAAGCTATGCAAACCTTGCATTTTTAACTCACAACTAGCACATTTTACCTCTTCTATGTTTTTAATTATTTTGCTCAAAAATTCTGACACTTTCCATTTTTTAATGTATACCCAATAAAAATAAGAATTTTATTCCTTGTTATCCTGGAGTGCCACAAATTTGAACACACTTTCTGTCTTGTTTCTATGTTATTTATTTGTGTTTATAGTTTTCAGCTTGGCATGGGTGGTAGCTTTTTAGCTCTGAAACACACACCCCATGTAACATATATTGCAGGTTCTTCCCCCTTCCAGCAAATGCTTTAACCCTTTGTCATGGGTTACCTCTCTGGCTTTCCTTCCCCCATGTCCACTTTTCCCACCTTCCCTGATACATTAAGCTAGAATGTGCCTTCTTCACGCTGCCTCTGTGCTCTTCCTCAAGAATCCGATCCCATTATGATAGCTTAAATTTATCATCTCTGTGCTCTTCCCCCCTAGTACCATATGGTTAGGTTTCTCTCACTTAATGTAAGGGTCTTGAACTCCCCTAATAAACAGCGCATGGCTTTGTCATTCTTCCACACCCACAGAGTGGACGTCGTGGCTGTGCAAGAAACTCATTTTTCGACAATAAGTTTCCAATTTTTTACTTGGCCAACGATCCCCACAAGCATAACAGGAGTAGCCATTCTGATCAATTCTAAGATATCCTTTACAGTTAAATCTAAAATCGAGGACAGAAATGGACACTTTCTGTTTCTAGTTGGCTCCCGGATTTGGCTAAAAATCAGGAACACATTGGCACAATTGAGAGATTGGTTCCTCTTCTTGGCCCATAGATCCTGGGTGGATTTAGAAAGAGCTTTCAACCCTGCTTTTCCTTCCGCGGACCTTATGTGGGTCCATAGGGAATAGTGGCCTCATTCCTCTCTTCTGCCCTGAATTACTAGAGACTCCTTAGTTGTTTGGGACAAAGCTATCATGGCCCATAAAGAAATTTTGCTCTCCAGATCTAACCTCTCACTCCTAGGTATGTCTAAACTTATCCTGGATCTTAATCTCTCATATTAGTCTGAGAATGGGAATTACTCATGAACATTTGTATCCTGCGGAGGACCTTATGCCCTTTGCTCAACTAAAGGACCGATAACCTTTTCTGTCCCGGGATTTTTATAACTTTCTTCAGGTTAGACATTGGCTTACCAATGTCTAACCTTAACTATCTCTAAATCAATCCCCTCCCTTCCTTTTTTTAAATTAACAAGAGATGAAAACAAGGCAGTCATTACTTTCTGGTATAAGTTTATCACAGTTGAAGAGGATTCCCCAAGGGCTCTATTTCAGCTGAATTAAAAGGGGATCAATGGACGTCCATCTTCGAATCCGTGTAACAGATGTCCTGATGTTTGAACCACAGCAAGATGCTGATTAAATGACTTCATGGATTCTATTTGACCCCAGATAAGTTTCACAAGATATGGCCCTGCCTGTCTAAATACTGCTGGCGTAACTCTGGAGAGAATGGGGATGTGTACCATATTTTCTGGGATTGTTCATGCTTTGTGGTTTGAAGTTTTTGATCTAGTTAGAAATGTTGCATGACACTCTCTTCCTTTATCCCCTGATCTGGCACTTTTCCATCCTTTTCCTGTGCAGATCCCATCAGGGGACCGTTATGTGATTTGCCATATATTTATAGCAGCCTTCTGTGTCGCCCCTACATAAAATAATTTCCAAGATCCAGTTTAGTTTTGAGATGAAGACATTGTTGGTCCCGCACTCTGCACCAGCATCTTCCCCTTTTAATGAAATGGCTCAGTTGGAATGAATATGTAACTGATGGTGTGAGCTCTCCTTGTCATTCTCAATCTGCTTAGTGCTCACCTTAAGCTTATGTACTAGCTATTGTTTTTGCTAATGATATTGCTATGTCATAACAGGTATTTAATGTTTAGCCTGCAATTGTTTATGTTTTTTTCTGAACAATTTCAAATTTAAAGTCTTTAGGTGCCATTATGTACCTTTCCCCCCCTGCCATCCCTACCCTTTTTTTGTACTGTTTTGTATCTGTTTTTTTCCTTCTCCATTAATGTGAAACAAATATGTTTAATAAAAATTATTATTGAAAAAAATAAAATAAATTGAATGATTGCTATTCCAAATCAATTGTTAAACCAGGGTTGTCCAGCACGCCTGTAAATGTGGCCCAGAAGGAGTTTTGGTTGTGGCAAGGGGGCAGCGCTGTTAATGGGCAAAAATAATCCTGCCAAAAAAGAAAAGAAAATACTTACCTTGCGGTCACGCGGTCACGTCAGCTGGTACTCCGGCTCCCTCTCTTGTCTCCTCCTCCGTGCGGTGCTCGCAGTGAATGTCAGGCGTGATGTCATCACGCCCAACATCCATTGCAGAGCGCAGCACAGAGGAGACACCCGCGCGAGAAGAACAATCAGCAGCACAGAATTGGAGAAAAGAAGAGAAGAGGACAGGAGAACAAGCCGATTAAAAGGTAAGTTAAGGGGAATTTTTTTTATTATTTCAAGAGACGCTGACAAGTGAATAAAAGTCACCTGGTCCTGGAGCATCATGGACCTTATCTCCCTGCTACATACTTCTACTTGTATTACTAATGGGGCATTATATATTATTCTCTTTGGCCCATTATAAGTTGTTATCCCTTAACTAACATTAGGGATGTGCACCGGCGACTTTTGGTGTCTCGTGTTTTGTGTTTTGGATTCGGATTTTCGTGATGTTTTGGGTTCGGATTTGTTTCGCAAAACACCTGCCGAAAGGTTCTGGATCGGATTTAAGGTTTTGGATTCGGATTTTTTTTGAAAAAAGCATAAAAAGTTCAAAAATCAAGTTTTTGGGCTTATTTTCACTCCTACGCTATTATTAACCTCAATAACATTCAATAACAAGCATTTTCACGAATTTACAGTGTATTCTGAACACTTCACAATATAGTTATTAGTCCAAAACGTTGCAACGAGGTATCTTTCTGGACTGCGTAGTGGAGTGGTCCCCACAATATAATAAGAAAACCATCAACTGGTCTTAATCGCACCAAAAAATGTACCTGGACTGCGTAGAGGAGTGGTCACCACAATATAATTTAAAAACCCTGAACTTGTATGATTCGCACCAATAAATGTATCTGGACTGCGTAGAGGAGTGGTCACCACAATATAATAGGAAAACCATCAACTGGTATGAATCGCACCAAAAAATGTACCTGGACTGCGTAGAGGAGTGGTCACCACAATATAAATTAAAAACCCTGAACTTGTATGAATCACACCAATAAATGTATCTGGACTGCATAGAGGAGGGGTCACCACAATATAATAAGAAAACCATCAACTGGTCTGAATCGCACCGAATAATGTACCTGGACTGCGTAGAGGAGTGGTCACCACAATATAAATTAAAAACCCTGAACTTGTATGATTCGCACCAATAAATGTATCTGGACTGCGTAGAGGAGTGGTCACCACAATATAATTTAAAAACCCTGAACTTGTATGATTCGCACCAATAAATGTATCTGGACTGCGTAGAGGAGTGGTCACCACAATATAATAAGAAAACCCTGAACTTGTATGATTCGCACCAATAAATGTATCTGGACTGCGTAGAGGAGTGGTCACCACAATATAATAAGAAAACCATCAACTGGTATGAATCGCACCGAATAATGTACCTGGACTGCGTAGAGGAGTGGTCACCACAATATAATAAGAAAACCATCAACTGGTATGAATCGCACCGAATAATGTACCTGGACTGCGTAGAGGAGTGGTCACCACAATATAATAAGAAAACCATCAACTGGTATGAATCGCACCGAATAATGTACCTGGACTGCGTAGAGGAGTAGTCACCACAATATAATTTAAAAACCCTGAACTTGTATGATTCGCACCAATAAATGTATCTGGACTGCGTAGAGGAGTGGTCACCACAATATAATAAGAAAACCATCAACTGGTATGAATCGCACTGAATAATGTACCTGGACTGCGTAGAGGAGTGGTCACCACAATATAATAAGAAAACCATCAACTGGTCTGAATCGCACCGAATAATGTACCTGGACTGCGTAGAGGAGTGGTCACCACAATATGATTAATAATAAACCCTCCACGGCTCTGAATTCCCAAAAAAAAAATTCTGGACTGCGTAGTGGGGTGGCCCCGGTCCCCAATTTGATACCGAGGCCACAATATAATAAATACACCCTCAACTGGTCAGAATTCCACCAAACTAGTATCTGGACTGCGTAGTGGAGTGGTCATCACAATATAGTTTAAAAACCCTGAACTTGTATGATTCGCACCAATAAATGTATCTGGACTGCGTAGAGGAGTGGTCACCACAATATAATAAGAAAACCATCAACTGGTATGAATCGCACCGAATAATGTACCTGGACTGCGTAGAGGAGTGGGTCACCACAATATAATTTAAAAACCCTGAACTTGTATGATTCGCACCAATAAATGTATCTGGACTGCGTAGAGGAGTGGTCACCACAATATAATAAGAAAACCATCAACTGGTATGAATCGCACTGAATAATGTACCTGGACTGCGTAGAGGAGTGGTCACCACAATATAATAAGAAAACCATCAACTGGTATGAATCGCACCGAATAATGTACCTGGACTGCGTAGAGGAGTGGTCACCACAATATAATAAGAAAACCATCAACTGGTCTGAATCGCACCGAATAATGTACCTGGACTGCGTAGAGGAGTGGTCACCACAATATGATTAATAATAAACCCTCCACGGCTCTGAATTCCCAAAAAAAAAATTCTGGACTGCGTAGTGGGGTGGCCCCGGTCCCCAATTTGATACCGGGGCCACAATATAATAAATACACCCTCAACTGGTCAGAATTCCACCAAACTAGTATCTGGACTGCGTAGTGGAGTGGTCTTCACAATATAGTTTAAAAACCCTGAACTTGTAGGATTCGCACCAATAAATGTATCTGGACTGCGTAGAGGAGTGGTCACCACAATATAATAAGAAAACCATCAACTGGTATGAATCGCACCGAATAATGTACCTGGACTGCGTAGAGGAGTGGTCACCACAATATAAATTAAAAACCCTGAACTTGTATGATTCGCACCAATAAATGTATCTGGACTGCGTAGAGGAGTGGTCACCACAATATAATTTAAAAACCCTGAACTTGTATGATTCGCACCAATAAATGTATCTGGACTGCGTAGAGGAGTGGTCACCACAATATAATAAGAAAACCATCAACTGGTATGAATCGCACTGAATAATGTACCTGGACTGCGTAGAGGAGTGGTCACCACAATATAATAAGAAAAGCATCAACTGGTATGAATCGCACCGAATAATGTACCTGGACTGCGTAGAGGAGTGGTCACCACAATATAATAAGAAAACCATCAACTGGTCTGAATCGCACCGAATAATGTACCTGGACTGCGTAGAGGAGTGGTCACCACAATATGATTAATAATAAACCCTCCACGGCTCTGAATTCCCAAAAAAAGAATTCTGGACTGCGTAGTGGGGTGGCCCCGGTCCCCAATTTGATACCGGGGCCACAATATAATAAATACACCCTCAACTGGTCAGAATTCCACCAAACTAGTATCTGGACTGCGTAGTGGGGTGGCCGCGGTACCCAATTTGGTACCGGGGCCACAATACCTCCTCCAAGTTCCAAGTGTAGTGTTTATAACATATTAACACTACACTACACTAATTCTAGCACGTCAATACCCTCCCATCCACCCTTTTGTTGTTGAAATAGGACATGCACACTTTAACAAACCAATCATTTCAGCGACAGGGCCTACCAAACAACTGTGGCTGAAATGATTGGTTTGTTTGGGCCCCCACACCAAAAAAACAATTGATCTCTCCCTGTACAAACTAAACAGGCTCTACTGAGGAAAGATGTCGTCCTCATCCTCAACCTCTGATTCCTCTCCCCCTACAGTGTGTACTTCCTCCTCCTCACACATTATCAATTCGTCCCCACTGGACTCCACAACCACAAGTCCCTCTGTACTATCTGGAGGGCAGTGCTGTACTTCATTGAGGAATTGATTATTCATTTTTATAAACATCATTTTTTCAACGTTGTGAGGAAGCAACCTCCTTCGTCGCTCACTGACCAGGTTCCCCGCTGCACTAAAAACTCTTTCCGAGTACACACTGGAGGGGGGACAACTCAGGTAAAATAGAGCCAGTTTGTACAGGGGCTTCCAAACTGGCTTTTTTTTCCTGCCAGTAACAATATGGACTGTCTGACATGTCTACTTGGATGGTGTCAGCAAAGTAATCATCCACAATTTTTTCAATTGTGACAGCATCCAATGCAGCGACAGTAGACATGTCTGCAATGGTTGGCAGGTCCTTCAGTCTGGACCAGATGTTATCAGCATCCTCGCCAGCGGCTCTTTTAGGAAAACTGAGCTTTTTCCTCGCAGCCATAGATGTGGAAGAAAATGAGGGTGGAGCTGTTGGCATGTCACGGTCCTCTTCAGAGGACAATCTCCTGACCAGAAGGTCTTTGCACTGCTGTAGACTTGTGTCCGCCGGAAACAGAGACACAACATACGCTTTAAACCGAGGATCGAGCACGGTGGTCAGAATGTATTCCTCTGACTTTAAAATAGTGACCACCCTCGGATCCTGGCAAAGCGTACGAAGGGCTACATCCACAAGAGCTACATGCTTGGTGTAATCGCAATGGTTTACCAGCTCCTCCCTCACTTTCTCCAGCTGCTTCTGCAACAGTCTGATCAGGGGAATGACCTGACTCAAGCTGGCAGTGTCGGAACTGACTTCTCGTGTGGCAAGTTCAAACGGCTGGAGAACCTTGCACAACACGATAATCAGTCTCCACTGCGCTTGACTCAGGCGCATCCCCACTCCTTTGCCTATGTCGTAGGTGGCGGTGTAGGCCTGAATGGCCTGTTGCTGCTCCTCCATCCTCTGCAGCATATAGAGGGTGGAGTTCCAGCGCGTCACAACCTCTTGTTTGAGGTGATGGCAGGGCAGGTTCATGGTTTTTTTGATGTGCCTCGAGTAGGCACTGGCAGAATGCCAAAAGTGTCCAGCAATTTTGCGGGCCACCGCAAGCATCTCCTGCACACCCCTGTCACTCTTGAGGTAATACTGCACCACCAAATTAATGGTGTGGGCAAAACATGGGACGTGCTGGAAATTGCCCATATGCAATGCCCGCACAATGTTACTGGCGTTGTATGACACCACAAATCCCCAGGACAGTCTAAGTGGGGTAAGCCACTGCGAAATAATTTCCTTCATTTTCTCTAATAGGTTGTCAGCGTTGTGCCTCTTATTAAAGCCTGTAATACACAATGTTGCCTGCCTTGGCACGAGCAGACGTTGTGTAGATGCTGCTACTGATGCAACTGCTGCTGTTGCTGTGGAAGGGGATGCATCTACCCAGTGGGCTGTCACAGTCATATAGTCCTTCGTTTGCCCTGAACCACTTGTCCACATGTCCGTGGTTAAGTGGACAGTGGGTACAACCGCATTTTTTAGAGCACTGAGGACACTTGATCGTACTTCTCTGTACATTTGGTATCGCCTGCCTAGTGAAGTGGAATCTCGACGGGATTTGGTACCGGGGACACAATACCTCCATCAACCCTCTAAATCCCACTCCACTGATGGCGGACACCGGGCGCACGTCTAACACCAACATAGCAGTTACAGCCGCAGTTATCCGCTTTGCAATAGGGTGACTACTATCGTATTTTTTGGTCATGGCAAACGACTGTTGGACGGTCAATTGTTTTGTGAAAGACGTAGCGGTCTTACGACTTCCCCTCTGGGAAGATGACCGACTAACAGCAGCAGTGGCAGTAGTAGGCGTACCGCTGCAGGATTCCTCGGATGAATCCCGTAAAGAAGAGGACTCAGTCTGCCTGGTGACATGGCCTGCAGTACTAAATCTGATGGAGATCGTGGAGGAAGTTGACGAGGAGGGTGTTGGTGGTGTGTATCCAACAGGACCAAGGGATTTAGGTGTCCCTGTACTGATGACGGTCCTAGGCCCAGTTCCTGAACTAACCACTGAACTATGAAGGTTATTCAGGTGACGTATAAGGGAGGATGTTCCTAGGTGGACAAGATCCTTACCCCTGCTTATTTGAGCTTTACATAAGCTACATATGGCCATACATTGGTTGTCCGGATTTGGATAAAAATAACTCCAGACCAAAGAGGTGCATTTTTTGGTCTTCTGACCAGGCATGACGATGGGCTTTTTCATCCCATGGACATCAGCTGTTTCCCCCCCTGGTGCCTCATTTACAATAACCACATCACCATCCTCATCATCAAGTTCCTCCACAGCGCCTGCTACATCAATAGCCTCCTCCCGGTGTACAACATTGACACCTTGATTATCCAAATCTGGATCTACACTGTGGGTGATCCTTCCAACATATGCAGAGGGTGTGCTGCAAATGCTGGATGGAGTCACCTCTTCCCGTACAGTGATGGGAAGGTCAGGCTTCACAACCACCAACACCCTTGGACTCGCCTTGGGGATTTGTGATGTCATCTGTTTAGAAGGCAGAGTTCTTTGCTGTTTTGTTGCTGTTGCTGACAGCATAACTCTCTTCAATTTTTTGTAGCGGGGGGAGGAGGAGGGCTTAGATCCTTGGGTGAAGCTGGACCACTAGTCATGAACATGGGCCAGGGCCTAAGCCGTTCCTTGGCAACTTTACGTTTCTCCTCAGATAATTTTAAGTTTCTCTTTTTGCTACTTTTTGAGAACTTGGGCTTTTTGGATTTTACATGCCCTGTACTAGGAGATTGGGCATCGGGCTTGCCAGACGACGTTGATGGCATTTCATCGTCTATGTCATGACTAGTGGCAGCAGCTTCAGCATTAGGAGGAAGTGGGTCTTGATCTTTCCCTACTTTATCCTCCAAATTTTTGTTTTCCATTATTTGTAGCACAAGAGAGCATACCCCTAAGCCACACACACTCGGCAAAGCCTTTAAAAATTATATGCGGCACAGGAGAGTACCACTGGACTTATACTGCTGAATCAGTGAACTTTGTAATATAGCAGTACTACTGGGCTTATACTGCTGAATCAGTGAACTTTGTAATATAGCAGTACCACTGGAATTATACTGCTGAATCAGTGAACTTTGTAATATAGCAGTACCACTGGACTTATACTGCTGAATCAGTGAACTTTGTAATATAGCAGTACCAATGGACTTATACTGCATAATCAGTGAACTTTGTAATATAGCAGTACCAATGGACTTATACTGCTGAATCAGTGAACTTTGTAATATAGCAGTACCACTGGACTTATACTGCTGAATCAGTGAACTTTGTAATATAGCAGTACCACTGGACTTATACTGCTGAATCAGTGAACTTTGTAATATAGCAGTACCAATGGACTTATACTGCAGAATCAGTGAACTTTGTAATATTGCAGTACCACTGGACTTATACTGCAGAATCAGTGAACTTTGTAATATAGCAGTACCAATGGACTTATACTGCAGAATCAGTGAACTTTGTAATATAGCAGTACCAATGGACTTATACTGCAGAATCTGTGAACTTTGTAATATTGCAGTACCAATGGACTTATACTGCAGGATTGTTTTTGGATATTTTTTTTCAATAATTTTTTTTTATAATTTTTTTTTTTTATATAACTTTTTTAAAAAAAATGTATTACTTGGGAATAATGGGGAAATAACAATGCCCTTAGAAGGACAGAGCACAGGACACAGCACCACTGGACTGAACAGGACACAGCACAGGACCCAGCAGCACCACTGAACTCAGAAGGACAGAGCACAGGACACAGCACCACTGGACTGAGCAGAACACAGCACAGCACAGCACAGAACTGAACAGCACAGCACAGCACAGCACGAGATATATCAGGACAGAGGACCACCTAACACAACCTCCCTCTACCCTGATCAATGCCCGAGTGAAGATGGCGGCGGCTAGTGGGGAATTTATAGAATACGAGTATCGCGAGATCTGACAGCGGGATTATGACTCAGAGCCTCGGTTTCAGTTTTGCAATTGGCGGGAATACCCGGATCTGTCTCGGATCCGGCTCGGATCGGCAACGTTCGGGTGGGCTCAGATTTCAGATATCTGAGCCCGCTCATCTCTACTGCATTCTCTAAGAACTTGGGGCTCATAGAGTTGATATATGCACATTTACAGACAGCAGCAATACATCAGCCTAACGGGTCAACCTTAATATGAAGCAATGGATTTTTTGAGCAAAGGTGATACACCTCATGAGTAGGAAGAAAATAGATGTTGAAATACGTATCCCGCCCAGGAGCATTTAAGGAGACAATGATATGGGTCTCCTGGAGGTAGGTGAAGTCAGAGGAGTATATTTTAAGAAATTAAAATACCAGTGCCCTCTAATAGTTTTTGTTTAACCCCGTATTACATGAGATTATGCAAATTTCAGACTCAAATAGATTTGCTGTGAGCTACTTACAGCCGTAGAAAAGCCATGACATATGTCAAGATTCTTATCCAGGTGAATGGCAAGTGGGATTAGGAGCCCAGCAAATACATTAAGATACCAGCAGCTGCACTAAAAAGATCTGGAATAAATTGAATCTGGTGTGTCAAGCAAGTTTTGAAAAATTTGATTCCTCCAGTTAATGCCGGGGTAGGAAGTCGACACTTATTATTGCCCCTCTGGCCTGATCGGGGGATGGAAGCTATTCAAGAACAGAGTCATGCAGAAGAGGGTGTAGGGAGCCTAGTTTGCACTCTCCAGATGTTAGAAGACAAGAGATTCACTTCCCAGTTCAGAAAGAACCCCCAAGACCAAGAAAGAGTTCTGCTTGGCAGCCATAAATAGATTATTGAACAATTGGGAAAGATCCTGCCTGAAAGAGGGTACCAGATATTGAAGCCTTTCTCGAATATCAGCCCTACTGGCAAAGATGCATATGAGGTGTGGAAGGAATTCACCTCACAGTACTTGGAGGAGTGCCCTTGTTCGGAGCAAGCAAAAAGGCAACGGCTAGGAGAGAGGGCCAACAATGGAGATAGTGAAGGCCACCAGGAGAAGTGAGCTGCAAGTTATGACCTTAGACTACTTGGCTGCCTTAGAGGAAGTCTGTACAGTCATGACCAAAAGTTTTGAGAATGACCCAAGCATTGATTTACACAATGTTTGCTTCTTCAGTGTTTTTAGTCCTTTTTGTCAGAAGCTGCTATGGTATACTGAAGTAAAAGTACAAGCATTTCATAAGTGTCAAAGTCTTTTATTGATAATTACATTAAGTTTATGCAAAGAGTTAATATTTGCAGTTTGACCCTTCTTTTTGAAGACCTCTGCAATTTGCGCTGGCATGCTGTCAATCAACTTCTGGACCACATACTGACTGATGGCCGCCCATTCTTGCCTAATCAATGCTTGGAGTTTGTCAGAATTTGTGGGTTTTTGTTTGTACACCCGCCTCTTGAGGATTGACCACAAGTCCTCAATAGGATTAAGGTCTGGGGAGTTTTCAGGTCATGGACCCAAAATTTTAATGTTTTAATCCCCAAGCCACTTTGCCTTATTGCAAGGTGCTCCATCATGCTGGAAAAGGCATTGTTCATCACCAAACTGTTCGTCACCAACCTTGGATGGTTGGGAGAAGTTGCTCTTGGAAGATGTTGCGGTACCATTCTTTATTTATGGCTGTGTTCAAAACTGTGTTCAAAACTGTGAGTGAGCCCACTCCTTTGGCTGAGAAGCAACAACACATATGAATGGTCTCAGGATGGACAACAAACTGATGGAAGTGCTCACCTTTCCTTCTTCAGACAAACATTTTTCCAGATGTCCCAAAGAATCTTAAAGGGGGTGCATCAGAGAAAATGACTTTATTCCAGTCCTCAGCAGTCCAATCCCTGTACCTTTTGCAGAATATCAGTCTGTCCCTGATGTTTTTCCTGGAGAGAAGTGGCTTCTCCTTCTTGACATCAGGCCATCATCTAAAAGTCTTCGCCTCACTGTCCGTGCAGATGCACTCGAACCTGGCTGCTGCCATTCCTGAGCAAGCTGTGCATTGGTGGTGCCCCGATCCTGCAGCTGAATCAACTTTGGAAGACTGTCCTGGCGCTTGCTGGATGTTCTTGGGCGCCCTGAAAGCCTTCTTCACAACTATTGAACCTCTCTCCTTGAAGTTCTTGATGATCTAATAAATGGTTGATTTAGGTGCAATTTTATTAGCAGCAATATCCTTGCCTGTGAAGCTCTTTTTGTGTAAAGCAATGATGACTGCACATGTTTCTTATATTATTATTAATAATTTTTATTTATATTTATAGGGCGCCACAAGGTGTCCGTAGCGCCGTACAGGGACAAACGAATAACAATACAAGGTGAGACAGCACAGTACAGTAAACATAAGCACAGTACCTCAGTAAGCTCAATGCACAGCTAGAGAGGGTGGGGGGAGGGAGGATCCGCAAACGACGGGGCCCAAGAAGGAGGGCGCGGAAGACAGGGAGCCCCCCAAAGGGGGGAGGAGGGAGCGAGAGGGGCCGGGGGGTGGAGGGCCCTCGAGGAGGAGGGCTAAGTAGCTGGAGAGCAGAGTTAGAAGTGGTGGAAACAGGAGGAGAGATGGCCCTGCTCAGAGAACCGTACAATCTAAGGGGAGTGGTGGACAGACAGAGAAACGCAGAGGAGAGAGGGAGAGTAGGGGGACAAAGGCAGGGAAGGGGAAAGAAGGGGGAGAGGCAGAAGATAAGGTAGGAAGTTAAGTGGGAGACTGGAAGGCTTTAAGAAAAAGGCGGGTTTTTAAAGCCCGTTTGAAACTAGACAGCTTAGGGGAAGCTCTGATGGAGGGAGGGAGCTTGTTCCAGTGGAGGGGGGCAGCGCGGGCAAAGTCTTGGATACGCGCGTGGGAGGAGGTGATCAGGGGGGAAGAGAGGCGACGGTCATTGGCAGATCAGAGAGGGCGGGATGGAGCATGAATAGACAGGAGTGCGGAGATGTAGGGTGCAGTGGTGTTGGCGAGGGCCTTGTATGTGAGAGTGAGGAGCTTGAACAGAATTCTGTAGGGGAAAGGGAGCCAGTGAAGGGATTGTTAGGGGGGGAGATAGAAGAGGAGCGGTGAGAAAGGAAGATAAGCCTAGCGGGCACGTTGAGTACAGATCGAAAGGGAGCGAGATGAGAGGGGGAGGCCAGTAAGGAGGAGGTTGCAGTAGTCCAATCGGGAGATGATCAGAGAGTGAATAAGACATTTGGTGGCATCTTGGGAGAAGAAGAACCGGATGCGAGCGATGTTACGCAGCTGGAAGCGGCAGGATTTAGCAAGAGGGAGGATGTGGGGGCCAAAGGAGAGAGAAGAGTCGAGGATGACACCAAGGCAGTGAAGTTGGGGGACAGGGGAGATAGAGGAGTTGTCGACAGTGATGGAGAGGTCAGAAGGGGATGGGGTATGAGGAAGGGGAAAAACTATGAGCTCAGTTTTAGCGAGGTTAAGTTTCAGGAATCGAGAGGACATCCAGGAGGAGATGGCAGAGAGGCAGGCGACACCCTAGAGAGGAGGGAGGGAGAGATATCAGGTGAGGAGAGGTATAGTTGAGTGTCGTCAGCGTAAAGGTGGTAGTTGAAGCCGAAGGAGCTGATGAGTTCACCCAGGGAGGAGGTGTATAGAGAGAAGAGTAAGGGTCCCAGAACAGGGTCCCTCAGGACTGGAAGGGCGGATGGGGGGGATAACGGGGGGGGGGATATTTGCAGATAACCATGGTTAACAGAGGAAGAACAATGATTTGAAGCACCACCCTCCTTTTAAAGCTTCCAGTCTGTTATTCTAACTCAATCAGCATGACAGAGTGATCTCCAGCCTTGTCCTCCTCAACACTATCACCTGTGTTAATGAGAGAATCACTGACCTGATGTCAGCTGGTCCTTTTGTGGCAGAGCTGAAATGCAGTGGAAATGTTGTTTTTTGGGTTCATTGTCATTAGGGATGTGCACCGGCCACTTTTCGCGTTTTGGTTCTGATTACCTGCAGGTTTTGGGTTCTAATGTGTTTTGCCAAAACACCCCCTCAAGGTTTTGGGTTTTAGGTTCTGATTTTTTTTTTTAAAAAGCATAAAAACTGCTACAATCAAGATTTTTTTTTTTTACACTCCTACACTATTATTAACCTCAATAACAATCATTTTCACTCATTTCCAGTCTATTCTGAACACCTCACACCTCACAATATTGTTTTTAGGCCAAAAGGTGGCACCGAGGTAGCTGGATGAGTAAGCTAAGCGACACAAGTGGGCGGCACAAACACGTGGCCCATCTAGGAGTGGCACTGCAGTGGCAGACAGGATGGCAGTTTGAAAAACTAGGCCCCAAAGAGCACATAATGCCAAAAAAAAGGTGCAAGATGGAATTGTCCTTGGGCCCTCCTACCCACCCTTATGTTGGTGAAATAGGACATGCGCACTTTAACAAACCAATCATTTCAGTGACAGGGCCTACAAAACTGTGGCTGAAATGATTTGTTAGTTTGGACCCCCACAAAACGAGCTGGCAAAGAAAAAAAAGAGGTGCAAGATGGAATTGTCCTTGGGCACTCCAACCCACCCTTATGTTGCGGAAAAAGGACATGCACACTTTAACAAACCAATCATTTCAGCGACAGGGCCTACCAAACTACTGTGGTTGAAATGATTGGTTTGTTTAGGCCCACACACAAAAAAAGCAATTCATCTCTCCCTGTACAAAGTAAACTGGCTCTACTGAGGCAAGATGTCGTCCTCATCCTCATCCTCTGATTCCTCGCCCCCCTTCAGTGTGTACTTCCTCATCCTCACACATTATCAATTCGTCCCCGCTGGACTCCACAATCACAGGTCCCTCTGTAGTCTCTGGAGGCCATTGCTGGTCTTGATTGAAGAATTGATAATTCATTTTTATGAACATCATCTTCTCAATATTTTGCGGAAGCAACCTCCTTCGCCGCTCACTGACCAGGTTCCCCGCTGCACTAAAAACTCTTTCGGAGTACACACAGGAGGAAGGACAAATCAGGTAAAATAGAGCCAGTTTGTACAGGGGCTTCCAAACTGCCTTTTTTTCCTGCCAGTAAAAGTAAGGACTGTCTGACATGTCTACTTGGATGGTGTCAGCAAAGTAATCCTCCACCATTTTTTCAATGGTGACAGCATCAAATGCAGCGACAGTAAACATGTCAGCAATGGTTGGCAGGTCCTTCAGTCCGGACCAGATGTTCTCTGCATCCCCGCCAGCGGGTCGTTTATGAAATCTCAGCTGTTTCCTCGCAGCCACAGGTGTGGAAGAAAATGAAGGAGGAGCTGTTGGCATGTCACGGTCCACTTCAGAGGACAATCTCCTGACCAGCAGGTCTTTGCACCGCTGTAGACTTGTGTCCGCCGGAAACAGAGACACAACATACGCTTTAAACCAAGGATCGAGCGCGGTGGCCAGAATGTATTCCTCTGACTTTAAAAGAGTGAACAACTTCGGATCCTGGCAAAGCGTACGAAGGGCTTCATCCACAAGAGCTACATGCTTTGTGGAATCGCAATTGTTTACCAGCTCCTCCCTCACTTTCTCCAGCTGCTTCTGCAACAGCCTGATCAGGGGAATCACCAGACTCAAGCTGGCAGTGTCGGAACTGACTTCTCGTGTGGCAAGTTCAAACGGCTGGAGAACCTTGCACAACACGGAAATCAGTCTCCACTGCGCTTGACTCAGGCGCATCCCCACTCCTTTGCCTATGTCGTAGGTGGCTGTGTAGGATTGAATGGCCTTTTGCTGCTCCTCCATCCTCTGCAGCATATAGAGGGTGGAGTTCCAGCGCGTCACAAACTCTTGTTTAAGGTGATGGCAGCGCAGGTTCAGGCTTTTCTGATATTGCTCGAGTCTTCGGTAGGCAGTGACAGAATGCCAAAAGTGTCCAGCAGTTTTGCGGGCCACCGCAAGCATCTCCTGCACACCCCTGTCACTCTTGAGGTAATGCTGCACCACCAAATTTATTGTGTGGGCAAAACATGGCACGTGCTGGAAATTGCCCATATGTAATGCCCGCACAATGTTACTGGCGTTGTCCGACACCACAAATCCCCAGGAGAGTGTAAGTGGGGTAAGTCACTGCAAAATGATTTCCCTCAGTTTCTCTAAGAGGTTGTCAGCATTTTGCCTCTTACTGAAACCAGTGATACACAACGTTGCCTGCCTTGGAATGAGCAGGTGTTTGGGAGATGCTGCTACTGATGCAGCTGCTGCTGTTGCTGCGGAAGGCAATGCATCTACCCAGTGGGCTGTCACAGTCATATAGTCCTTAGTTTGCCCTGAACCACTTGTCCACATGTCCGTGGTTAAGTGGACAGTGGGTACAACCGCATTTTTCAGAGCACTGAGGACACTTTTTTGTACTTCTCTGTACATCCCGGGTATCGCCTGCCTAGTGAAGTGGAATCTAGACGGGATTTGGTACCGGGGACACAATACCTCCATCAAACTTGTAAATCCCACTCCACTGATGGCGGACACCGGACGCATGTCTAACACTAACATAGCGTCAAGGATGCAGTTATCCACTTTGCTATAGAATGAGTGCTGTCGTACTTCATGCTCATGGCAAACGACTGTTGTACGGTCAATTGTTTAGTGAAAGATGTAGCGGTCTTATGACTTCCCCTCTGGGAAGATAACCGACTCCCAGCAGCAACAGCAGCAGCGGCAGTAGTAGGTGTACCGCTGCAGGATCCTCCGGAAGAATCCCGGGTTGAAGATGACTCAGTCATGCCGGTGACATGGCCTGCATGACTATCTCTGATCGAGATCGTGGAGGAAATTGACGAGGAGGGTGTTGCTGGTGTGGATACAACATGACCAAGGGATTTAGGTGTCCCTGGACTGCTGACGGTCCTAGCCACAGTTCCTGAACTAAACACTGAATTATGAAGGGTCTTCAGGTGACGTAGAAGGGAGGATGTCCCTAGGTGGCCAAGATCCTTACCCCTGCTTATTGCAGCTTTACATAAACTACATATGGCAATACAATTGTTGTCCGGATTGGGATAGAAATAATTCCAGACCGAAGAGGTGGATTTTTTGGTCTTCTGCCCAGGCATGACGATGGGCTTTTTCATCCCATGGACAACAACTGTTTTCCCCCCTGGTGCCTCATTTAAGATAACCACATCAGCATCCTCCTCATCAAGTTCCTCCTCAGCGCCAGCTACATCAATATCCTACTCCCGGTGTACAACATTGACACCTTCATTATCCAAATCTGTACCTGCACTGTGGCTGATTCTTTCAGCATATGCAGAGGGCGTCCTGCAAATGGTGGAAGGAGCCACCTCTTCCCATACAGTGATGGGAAGGTCAGGCTTCGCAACCACCAACACCCTTGGACTCGCCTTGGGGATTTGTGATGACATCTCTTTAGAAGGCAGAGTTGTTTGCTGTGTTGTTGATGACAGCTTATCTCTCTTAAATTTTTTAGAGGGGGGGAGGAGGAGGGCTTACATCCTTGAGTGAAGCTGAACCACTAGTCATGAACATGGGCCAGGGCCTAAGCCGTTCCTTGCCACTCCGTGTCGTAAATGGCATATTGGCAAGTTTACGTTTCTCCTCAGATGATTTCAATTTCTTTTTTTTGATCATTTTAGTGACCTTTGGCTTTTTGGATTTTATATCCCCGCTACTATGAAATTGGGCATCGGCCTTGGCAGACGACGTTGATGGCATTGATCGTCTGTGTCATGACTAGTGGCAGCAGCTTCAGCATTAGGAGTAAGTGGTTCTTGATCTTTCCCTACTTTATCCTCCATATTTTGGTTCTCCATTATATGCAGCACAAGAGAGCGTACCCCTAAACCACACACACTCGTCAAAGCCTTTAAAAATTATTTGCGGCACAGGACAGTACCACTGGACTGGAGTTATACAGCAGTACCAATGGACTTATATACTGCAGGAACAGTGAACGTAGGTATATTGCAGTACCAATGGACTTATATACTGCAGGAACAGTGAAAGTAGTTATATTGCAGTTCCACTGGACTTATATACTGCAGGAACAGTGAACGTAGTTATATTGCAGTACCAATGGACTTATATACTGCAGGAACAGTGAACGTAGTTATATTGCAGTTCCACTGGACTTATATACTGCAGGAACAGTGAACGTAGTTATATTGCAGTAACACTGGACTTATATACTGCAGGAACAGTGAACGTAGTTATATTGCAGTACCAATGGACTTATATACTGCAGGAACAGTGAACGTAGTTATATTGCAGTACCAATGGACTTATATACTGCAGGAACAGTGAAAGTAGTTATATTGCAGTACCACTGGACTTATATACTGCAGGAACAGTGAACGTAGTTATATTGCGGTACCATTGGACTTATATACTGCAGGAACAGTGAACGTAGTTATATTGCAGTACCAATGGACTTATATACTGCAGGAACAGTGAACGTAGTTATATTGCAGTACCACTGGACTTATATACTGCAGGAACAGTGAACGTAGTTATATTGCAGTGCCACTGGACTTATATACTGCAGGAACAGTGAAAGTAGTTATATTGCAGTACCACTGGACTTAGCAGGACAGAGCACAGAACACAGCACCACTGGACTCAGCAGGATAGAGCACAAGACACAGCACCACTGGACTCAGCAGGACAGAGCACAGGACACAGCACCACTGGACTCAGCAGGACAGAGCACAAGACACAGCACAACTGAACTCAGCAGGACAGAGCACAGGACACAGCACCACTGGACTCAGCAGGACACAGCACAGGACAGCACCACTAGAAAGAGCAGGACAGAGGACAGCTAACACACCCTCCCTTTTCCCTGATCAATGCCCGAGTGAAGATGGCGGCGGCAAGCGGGAAATATAAAGAATCCGGATCTCGCGAGATCCGACGGCGGGATTAGGACGTTAAGCCTCGTTTTCATTTTTGACATCGGCGGGAATACCCGAACAGTGCTCGGATCGGGGCTCGGATCCGCACTGTTCGGGGTTGTTCGGATTGCGAGAATCCGAGCCCGCTCATCCCTGATTGTCATGGCAAAGAGAGACTTTGGAATTAATTGCAGTTCATCTGATCACTCTTCCTGACATTCTGCAATTTTCCATCTTAAAAACTTAGGCAACAGACTTTGTGAAAAATAATATTTTTGTCATTCTCAAAACTTTTGGCCATGACTGTAGATCTAAATAAGATGCTACTGATCTGTTTCAGACACCCATATCAAAAGGCAGATAAGAAGTTATCCTGTTATGTGTACCTTGTCACAATCTGCCTCTGTTTGCAGCAGCATTTCTCCTGTGGGTGCTGCTTTGCTTCTGCAGATCCTGCCTGCCAAAGGTTAAATTTCCATCATTACATCAGGATGCTATTCACCTGTGGTTAGCCTTTAAGAGACTGCCTTTCCCTGTAACCTGTGCCAGGTTATCAATTGTTTTGCTGTTGCTGATTCCTCAGTGTAACTCGTATTCTGATCCTGACTGACTCCTTGGTATTGACACCTGCTTGTCCCCTTATTTTGCACCTCAACTTATGAACCAGATCTGGCTTTATTTTGACTTCGCTCCTGCTTTCTCCCGTGTATTGTTGTGGACCTTCTGTCTTCTGACTCCTGGCTAGTTTGACCCTCCATTTATCGGATTCTCCTGTGAGTCCTCCAATGCCTCATGCTTCCTTTTTAATCTGGACATTCATCCTACCTGTGCCTGCAGACAGGGGTGCCGAGGGGGGGGGGGGGCATGTACAAATTACCCAGGTCTGGGCCAGGCTGCTGGGCGCAGTGGAGCACTATAGTTTTCAAAAAAAAAAATTCTCACCACGGGTGTCACTGGAAAGGAGACACATAAGTTGATAGTGTCAGGACGTGACCACTGTGTCCACTGCATACAGCTCTCAGTTTCAGAAAATTTATGTCCATTTTGAAACCAGCAACTCTGAACCATGAAGGAGTTTAAAACGCTGCTCCAAAAGACTTGCATCTATAGGCACTAAGTGCAACTAGATAACCAATAATGAACATCCTAGTAAAATATTTTTGTGTCTCATCTAACAAGAGAGAAATTCTCGCAGGCTGTGAGACAGCAAGAGGAGGGGTGAATTGAGTTTTTGGTGCAATCAATTGAAATGTCTAACTATAAATCCCTGGTATAGAACTGGGCAGTGGTTCAGCCTCTATGATCACCACCATCAATCCCAGAATCTGCATACAATTTTTTATCAACACATCACTTTTCCTTGGAGATTCCTGCAGGGTTTTCTGTCAGCAGCATAGGTAAGTACAGTGGGCTGGGGGAGGTTATAATGTGTCTTGGGGGGGTGTCATAATGTGTCTGGGGGGATGTCTTGGGGAGGGTTGTAATATGTCTTTGGGGGCATCATAATGTGCCTATGGGGTGGCGTTACGTGTCTGGGGGGTTGGGGAGGGGAGGTGTGATGTGGCAGGGGGTGGGGTGATTTGTGATGTGGCAGGGGGTGGCGTGATGCGTGATGTTGTAATGTGGCATTATAATGTATGTATTATATACTGCGTGATCTGTGTTATGTTCACTTATTGCTCGGTTTTCCATATTTACATTTTCCAATAGGTCCCAACATTCCAAGATCCATGCAAGAATCCAGTACCAGGTTATGAAAGCTGTAATAACAAGTAGGTGAGAGTAACACCATTTTAATATATAATGGGAGAATTTAATCAGCTGCAAAGTGTCTCCGGAACATCAGCAAGACAGTTTGCGGCAGAGATTTGACAGAAATTTCCTCTCACTTTT
This sequence comes from Mixophyes fleayi, assembly GCF_038048845.1. Lineage (NCBI taxonomy): Eukaryota > Metazoa > Chordata > Amphibia > Anura > Limnodynastidae > Mixophyes > Mixophyes fleayi. The sequence continues at coordinate 206,982,080 of NC_134403.1, read as the reverse complement.
CCTCGCTCCTCTATGGGGTGCGGGAGAAAATGAGCGGAGGTTTCTACGATAATGTGCGCTGTGCGATGTTTGCAAGCTTGCGAGTTTTGTATTCTATAATACAAATGTATTATAGAGTACTGCCCTCCACAGCGATCCAGTGCTATTTCACAGAGAGACACAGAAGGGGTAGCACGGTTCTTGGCAGTCTCTAGTGCAGTTGGGCAGCGTCATATCTAAAACAGAAAGAGGAGGGGTGGCAGTTTTCTTAAAAGTCTCCAATGACGTTGTACTGAGTTATTGCTCTCACAGAAACAGGAGAGGTCCATTGCTCCATTGCTAATTGTCATTGCTAAAATAATAAAAATAATAGGGCTGTCAGTGTTCTTCAAAATCTGCAGTCACATTGGACTGTGTTATTATAGCTCACACAGAAACAAACAGGAGAGGTTCCAGTGTTGTTGACAGTCTACATGCATTGCTCCATTGCTAATTGTCATTGCTGTAATAGAAATAATAGGACTGTCAGTGTTCTTCAAAATCTCCAGTGACATTCCACTGTGCCATATCTCATACAGAAATAGAAGGGATGGCAGTGTCCTTGTCACTCTCTAGTCTCCAGTCACATTGTTCTTGTCACTCTCCAGTCTCAGTAACATTGTTCTGGTCACTCTCCAGTTTCAGTGCCGTTGGTCACACAGAAATAGGGGTAGCAGTGTTCTTGTCACTCTCCAGTCTTCAGTCACATTGATCTTGTCACTCTCCAGCCTCAGTCATGATTATACTAATCCCTCTATGTCATGTGCTAAAGCCTATGTTCAAGTGCATAGTGGTTTTAAGTCAGGGAAACAAAAATGTACCTTGTACCTTTTTAAAGAAAAAAACACCTCTCTAAAAAAGGTGAAAGTTTGCTGTAGAAAAATATAAAATTACCAAAATGCCATTATACCCAAAATATTAACAAGCATACCAGCTACAGCTAGCTCTCTTCTCTTAGCTAGAACCCAGAAACTGCAATCTACACAGTCATCATCCTCACCCTCATCAGTGTGTACATCATCCCCTCACAATACTAATTCATCCCTGCTGGAATCCACCATTACAGAAGTCTCTGTACTTTGATGTAATTTCCGGTAATGGCCTTCCCCGTGGAATTTGTTGTTCATTTTACAACAGAGCTGTTATGATTTTTTGGCAATTCTTTTACACCAGACCAAATGTCAAAATTTTGTGCTGACTCATCTGCATCACCACTGGGTGTCTTGGGAAAGCTAAGTTTTTTCCTGGCAGCAGTTGCCAAACAACTGAGGGAGGATGAGTCGTTGTGTCATGTACCACTTAAACTGTCAACTTGCTCATTGTATCTCTTGAGCTCTGGGTCAGCTGGAAAGAAAGAGAAGACATATCTCTTAAACCTAGGATCATGCACAGTTATCAATATGTAGTGATCCGATTTCAAGATGTTGATAACTCTCGGATCCCAGCAAAGCGAATGAAGTACTGGATCTACAAGTCCTACATAGCGGAATTGCTTAGTTTCATCTCCTCCTTCAATTTCTCTAGCTGCTTTTCCAAAAGACTAATTAGGGGAATCACTTGACTCAAGCTAACAGTGTCTGAACTCACTTCACAGGTGACTACTTCGAGTGGTTTCAGCACCTTGCATAACACGGAAAGTATACTCCACTGCATTGGACTAAAGTACAATCAATTTGATTTTTCTTGCAGCTGCAATCTCCTACATGCTGTTGCAGAATGCCGAAAATGACCCGAATTATTTCTGGACTCAGACAGCATCTCCTGCATGTCACTGTCATTTTTTATAAAGCTCGATACCACCAAGTTGATTGTGTGAGCAAAACAGGAAATGTGATGGAATTATCCCTACTTTAATACTCTCACAATATTGGTGGGGTTATCACAAATGACGTAGCCTCAGGAGAGTCCAAGCGGGATAAGCCATGTTGCAGTGACTTCCCTTCGTTTTTCAAACAGGTTTTCAGCGGTATGCCTCTTAGTGTAGCCGGTGATACACAAATGTAGGATACCACTTTGCATTTGCAGCAGGATGAGCGGGATATTTGTGTAGCTTACGACGGCGCTAATGAGGATGATGATGTTTGTGTAAGTTCTGCACCACTGGAAGCAGTTCTTGCCAGTGATAAGAAGAAGGCCACTGTCATGCCTGGACTTTTAAAAATAATTCGCAGCTTAGCAGCTCTTACAACAGGTGGATGCCCAGTGTTGTTTTTGTTTTAATATTAAATGTCATCCTAATCCATCCAGTGGAAGGCCCAGAACAGGCTCTCTGGATCAAAGTTCTGCCTACCATACAACAACGGGAGGTCTGACCAGGACCTCAACCCTCTAGTATGTGTTCTGGACTCCAATGTCACCACTCTGTGAAGACTTCATCCAAATCTATCAAGTGGAAGGCTCAGAACAGGCTCCCCGGGTCCAAGTTCTGCCCATCGTACACCAACGAAGATCCAACTGAGACCCTGAAGAACTGTTTATCAAGGTGCATGTTGATAAAGACTTCTTTAAGTTGAAACATGTTGGAGCAGGAAAGCTGAATGCTATTTTTCAAATCTTGGACTTTATATACATCTCCTTGCTGTTTACCTTCTAGTGTGGGGACATCTTCAGTGCTATGGACAATCCTGGGTCCTTGTGGAATAGATCTGTACACTGTCTTTTTACCCTCATTTGATCCGATAGGAGTGTTTGCACACACTGATTTCTATTTGTTTTTATTTTGGGATGATGTGAGTGTCATTTTTTGCAATTAAACAGATTTTATATTTTTAAAAAAAATCGATATCACGCTAGATGTTATTTCTTTTTTCTCTATTATCATATATGGCACATGGTGCACTGATCTTCTGGAGGAAGATTTAAGTTGAGCAAAGTTTAATATTGAAGTGCCTATTCAAATGAGATTCTAGTGAGTAGCCTGACACTAGGGGGCAGCACATTGGGAGAGATTACTGTTATCCTGAAGGAAATTTTTGGTTCACTTTATGAAAGGAGCACCCTGGATGAAAGAACTCTGATTGTGACCACATATTCTTGGCACTATCAATTATGGATGTTTGGTTCTGATTTTATTTTACACAAACAGTATTACACTATTGTGATTCTTTATCTTCCTATATGGATTCGATTTGGGGAATATCCAATGTGAGAACTAATAGATCCAGAAAACAACGTTGAGAAAAAAATAAGTATTTTTTATTACCTCTTTCTTATTTTTATGAAACCAGGCGTTCTATGCATCAAGCATTTTTGACACGTAAAAGATGCGGAAACAGTAGTTTTCGCATCTTTTAAGTATATTTGCTATGCATTAACTGACTATCGGAGGAGATTTCACAGAAATCTCCTCCGTTTAGGCAAATACCGTTAACCATCACAGTCCCCATAGATTACTATGGCGACTGCGATGTTCAGTAATGCATCAAGCTTTGATAAGCTGTGCATTGCGCAGACAGATAACGCCATCTCATTATGGTGTTATTTGTCATTTCCTATGGGATTCTGCTGAAGCCTCTTCGCAGAATCCGGTACAGTGGATGCACGGCACTTCCTCCTAACGCTTCCGGTAAATAGGAAAAAAAGATTGCATCATAGAGGTCACTTTGCCGGGGCTCCTAGAGTAGCCCTGGCATGGTGCATCTTAGCAGTACCTAAATATGCATTGCTGCGGTTTGCACCAATGCATATTTAGCTGTACCGAATATTATTGATGGATAGATCTAATCCGTCTTTGTTCCCTTGTATATCATCTTCCGTGTACTCTCCATCAGGCATTGCTGATATTTTTGGCACCATATAAATAAACAATACATAAAACAATAAACAATAAAAAAAAATACATTGTCAAAAGTGCAAAGCAAGTCTGAGTTGTTCTCATGCACCTCAAAGACAACTGCAGGAGGTTTCCTCATGTTGTTTTGAACCAGGCTTGATAATACCAACAGAAACATCCTTTTCCTTTTTAACAAAGGAAGGTGTGTCATGTAAGCCTTTTAATGAAAGTTTTGACCTGCCAGCATCAAACGTGGATTTGTATTATGTAAGTAGAACTGCAGGAAAGCTTATAAAATCTAAATCTAAAACCCAGGTCTTTTCATATGCATTTGAGAACACAGACACAGGCATTAGCATTACTAATGTCCATCCAATCACAGCTTCTATCCTCTCCTCTATTTACTGAGATTTTCTAGAGAAGGTGATATTGCACTTAAATAAGTTTTCTAAAGGACCCCTTTCTAAAGGACCCCCAAAGTTGATCCATGTAGATAGGCACAATCTATTGTTCCGTTATTGCCTATTTTATACTCAGAAGTACTCCCTGCAATCGGCTTAAATAATACCACATTCAGAAGTATAAACTTAATAGTCTGCCAATGATAAATGCCCATCCCCTTACAGGTCTCTCCATGCCACCATTTGCTTGAAATACCTAGTAAAACCATATGATGACATAACTGTATTTCCATAGGTGAATGTAGAAGTGTTAGGTGCATAAACGCTATGGGAGGAATTCAATTAGCAGCGAAGTCCCATCAAACCTCATGCGATCAGACTCTACCTGATGTTTAGTACCTAAAACATTGCTGATTATAGAGGTGGGAGAAAGATATGAAAGGTGCCTTAGAGCACTGAGTGGTGTCGGGCTTGATGATGCATTTAGCATCATCATACACATTGCCATGCCCACACCCACCTCTACTTTTCATACTTGTCCTATGCATCATACTGATGACAGTGGGGCAAGTTTGTAATACTTTCTATTCACATACAATGAATTCAAGAGAAATGCAAACAATAAATCATTTTATTATCCTACAATTTATAATAAGATCTTCATACTGTACTTGTTTATACCTACTGCCTACAAACTGGTGATACATGTTATTAAATAACATGTCCGCATTTGGACTCATCTTACCTATCTTAAATTTGTATCATATCTGTATTTTAAAAGCAGTATTTTTCTGCCAAGTGTTCAGAAAACTTTTAGGAGAGGAAAAGCAGTGCTCTGATACTTCAGTACCTTTATACAGCTTTTGTGTGACAGGATACAGATGAAAACCTCATCCATTTGAATCTTATTTTTACAGATGAGGCCCCATATGGCTATCAGCATAAACAGTCTCTCTATATATAGCACCTGTGTGGTCGTGTAGCAGTTTAGTAAAACAATAGTCCATAAAAGCAGTCATATAGTGTCAAGAGCCGCAGATTTACTATGAGCCGCCGTGTGTACAAGTAATTTAGATGGATTAGTTTACACTCTCATCAGCTGGGGCCCATTGTCTGTTTAGGGAGCCTGCTCCTGATTGGTCATTATCTGTATTTAAGGCAGGGAGGGCTTAGCATCCCTGCCGGTTATAGCGTTCAGTTTCCCGGCTGCTGACCTGCTGATTGCTCTGTGTTTCTGTACTGCTGTACCTCTGGATTAACCTTTCTTTGTATGACCTTTGGCGTGTTTATTGGATTGTGATTATCTGCTGGTGACCCTGACCTCTGCCTGTGACTTGGATATCCTTTCTTTCTGCCGGACCTGATCTTTTGCCTGGACCCCACTCTGCTGATTGCCTGTGCCCTTTGACCTTGGCCTGTCCTTGATTTTGTTTACCTTGTGCTGCCATCTCCTTGCCGCACTACAATTTAAACCATAAGCTTGTAATACGCTGAGCATAAGACCTGGGGGCATCTGAGTACCTGTGAGCACATCAAGCTCTACGGGAAAGGCGGCTGCTAAAGTCGAAGACCTCTACCACCTGTTCTACAAGCTTTGACAATAACCGGTAGTTGTGACATATAGTAGATTTAAAATAAGGAAAGTCCAGTAAAGAAAAGAGTCACAGCTACAATTCTGCTGAAGAAAGCATCCTCCAACCCATATTCAGTTGCTACCACTACATAATAGTAACAATAATAATAATCTTATATATATAACGTTTTCTTCAAATAGGATGCAAATCAACACATTGTACAAAAACATTAGTGTAGAGAGGTACAGGAACACGTAGATGTGAGGTAGCCACTAAATTTATGCATAAGGAACAACTTACTTATAACTCGAACAAGACAAGACACATAACTGTGATAGAGGGTAGTGTTGTCTCCTCCGAGATGTTAAGTAAGTTATTCCCGATGCATAACGTTAGTGCACTCAAGTTGGCTACCTCACCTCTACATGTTCCTGTACCTCTCTACTTTAATGTCCAACAAATATGTGGGGTGTACACATATGCAGGGGCTTACTGCCGGCAGCTGCATACTATGTGCAGGTCCGTTCAGCAGAGACAGACAGGGAGAGTGTGCTAGCCCGCTGATCTAATCAGAGAAGCAGGCCAGCACACTCTCCCTGCCTGTCTCTGCCGAACAGACCTGCACATAGTGTGCAGCCGCCGGCAGCAAGCCCCTGCAATCTCCACTTTGACATCTAACGTAATATATTTTTTTTCAAATTTCGGGGCCAAAATTAAGGTGCGTCTTATACATGTGAGCCCCTTATACATGGGGAAATACGGTATCTTTTCCAGGTCTATGGGGCATATTCAATTAGGATTCCGGTCCGCGGAACCTGCACAGTATTGCCGGTAATACGGTACCGCAATAACGCAGATTTTCCTACGCAACCCTATGGGGTGCGCACGAAATCCATGTTATTGCGGTAACGTGGATTGACTTCGCGGCCCGTTCCGGCGTGTTCCTGCGAACCAGAAACCTAATTGAATATGCCCCTATAAGTCAATACACAGTAATAGTTTATCAATTTATTCAAACAGCTGAAGTGAGAAAATCCTATAATAATTATGTACATCTGAGAACAAGGACAGAATGTGCTGCACTAAAAACGGGAAAAATTAGATGAGATTGGAGAGCTCAAATCAGCATCTACAGGTCGCATGAAGGTCAACCGATGTAAAACTTTTTCTACACAAATTTTATTACCATATAAAAAACAATATTAAAAACATGCATTATAAAAGTAGCTCCTTAAGGCGCCACATATCTCAGGTATAATCAATATACAAATGTGCTAATATGGCGCAATATTTCATCATTAAGCCCCGCCCCCCTGCCACTTATCTATTGCGTGGGAAAGAACCGGAAGGTTGCCCTTGTGTGTAATTTCTTATTAGATTGCTCAGAGTGCATATCCTAAGTGCAACAAGGAGCCATAAAATGGTGCAAAATGTTTATCCTTTTGCAGAATGGAAATGACCGTGTGCCCCCCACACAGCCAGGAGTGTTCCTACAAATGTGCTCTCTCCACTCCTATATATCGCTACAAAAATCTTGCTCTGTAAGAGGAAATCTACTTTTTGCACTGCTCTGCCAAATGAGATCCACAGATGTGCCTACTCTGTACTACTGTACTTTACTAGGAGTGCCTTCACCTCACCCAAGTCTGCCAGTCTGCAAACTGCTGCTTCTCTGCAGATGCTGCCTCTTGCTCCATAACCCATGCTGTGGTGTAGGCACACTTACATGAATTGATGTGCACAAAGTTGGAAGCATAGCATTGTCCAAATGACTTTGTATGCTGAAACATTAAGATTGCCCTTCACTGGAGATAAGAAGGTTACCCCAGTCCCATACCATTATCCCTCATCCACCAAACTTCACAGTTGGCATAATGCAGTCAGACAGGTAACGTTCTCCCGGCATCTGCCAAACCCAGACTCACCCATCTGACTGTCAAGCCGAGAAGCGTGATTCATCACTCCACAGAACACGTTTCCACTGGTCCACAGTCCAGTGTCTGTGTGCTATACACCACTCCATCCGACGCTTGGCATTGGTCTTGGTGATGTGAGGCTTGCATGCAGCTGCTCGGCTGTGGAAACCCATTACATTAAGCTCCCGTGCACAGTTTTTGTGCTTACATTAATGCCAGTGGAAATTCGGAACTCTTCAGCTATGGAATCAGCAGAGCGATGGCAACTTATACGCACCATGCGCCTTAGCAGTCATTGACTCCGCTCTGTGATTTTATGTGATCTTATGCTTTGTGGCTGAGTTGCTGTTGTTCCTAATTGCTTCCACTTTCTAATAATATCACTTACAGTTGACCGTGGATTATCCAGCATGGATGAAATTCCACAAACCGTCTTATTGCAAAGGTGGCATCTTATCACAGTACCACGCTTGAAGTCACTGAGCTCTTCAGAACAACCCATGTTTGCAAATGGAGGGTGCATGGCGAGGTGCTGAATTTTATAAACCTCTGGCAGTGATTCTGATTGAAACACCTCAAGTCAATAATTAAATCAAATAATGAACTACTGTTGTCCATATATTGTGTATATATATATATATACACACAGTATGTGTGTGTGTGATTCTGAAAAAACGCACTACATTTCGCAATATATGGACAAAAATATTGGCGCCCTTGCACTTTTTTCAAACAGTTCACAACTTCCTCTAAACATAACTTGAATATGTCCCGATTTTTTTTTCTCTCTTATTTTTACAAATCAGAAATTGAAAATACAAATTGCACTGACAAAATTATTGACACCCCAGACAAAACAATATTTGGCAGCACAGCATTTGGTCAAAATAACTGCAATCAACTGCTTCTTATAGCCATATGGATGAGCTGCACCTCTCTACTCGCAGTTTGTTCCATTTTTCTTATGCAAACTGCTCCAGTTCTCCCAGATTTGAGGGTGCCTTATAGTAACTGTTGTTTTCAGATCTCTCCACAAGTGCTCTTTGGCATTTCGACCTGGGAGTATATTAACTAAACTGCAGGTTTGAAAAGTGGAGATGTTGTCTATAGCAACCAATCAGATACTAGTTGTCATTTTGTAGACTGTACTAAATAAATGTCCATCTCCACTTTTTCAAACCTGCAGTTTAGTAAATATACCCACTGGTCTAAATGCCCACTGTCTTGTCTTGAACTATTCATGCTTTTTGAAGTGTGTTTTGGGTTAGTGTCCTACTGGAAGAACCATGACCTTCGAAAGAGACCCAGTTTTTTTTACACTGGGTTCAATATTCTGCTTTAAACTGACCTGGTAATCTCCACATTTCATGATGCCATGCACACATTCAAGTCACCCAGTTCCAGGCGCAGCATGGCAACTCCAAAACTACTTTGAGCCTCTATGATAGTAGAGAAGGTGTTCTCTCTTTGAAAGCTTCATTTTGATTTCTGTAAACATTGGGATCATGAGCTTTACCAAAAAGCTGTAATTTAGTCTTATCTGTCTAGAGGAAATTTTCCAAAAAGGAATTTGGCTTGTTCAGATATTTTTTGGCAAACTCCAGTCAGGCTTTCTTATGTCTCTCTCTCAGCAGTGGTTACCTGTTTGGCTTCTTAACATATAACCCCCTTTCATTGAGTTGACAGCAGTTGATGCAAATTGATACTGTGGTACCTTGTGTTTGAAGGTCAGCTAGAATCTATGCAGTTGACCAAGGTGCTTTCTCCACCATTTAATCAATCCTGCACTGCACCGCAATCTTTCAAATGTTCTATTGCGGCTACAGTGATGTGGGCCTTGGATGCCATAGAGACTGCAACGTCAAGCTCTCTGGATACTGATTTGCAGAAGTGAGATTGTTCATGCCTGGCTACAATCTTCTGTCTGATCTCTTTCTGTTTGGCTATTTTTCTTTTCTCAATGCACATTGCAGTACACACAGTGACACAAAACGGGGGAGTCCTATTCTCTATTCAAGTTCATTTAATGAGTGATTTATAAATTGCAGACACCTGCAAGTAAGGATTTTTGTGTGGATTAAGCTACAACTAAGTAAGTTTGTCTGCTTTTGGCTTACATACGTGGATACTTAAATATTTTTTTATTTCAACAATTTAGCTGAAGAACTGACACAGGAGTAGAAAAAAATCTGCAAGGGTGACAAAATTTTTATCACGACTGTAAATAAAATTATCTATGGTGTGGGCACTCACATGGATGGAAAGCAGCAGCCTGCAGAGGCTGCAAAGGCAGATAAGAGGCAGCAAAGGCTGCAAAGACAGATAAGAATCCAGATAGATCCGTCCTTCATAGTATGAAGTTCATACACATCAACATACGGAACTCACAGGTCTTTCAAATTCAGTAAAGTATCATAGCTGTTTATTTGTATTTAATGTTTTGGTTATAAATAAACCTTTATCAGGATCTTAATCAACATAAAATATATATATTACACACAGTTATTTTACCTAATATTTGAACTTGATTGGGTGATAGAGGCAAAGGGGAGCTTCCTGACGGAGACCAATGCTAGCAGGTGTCTATATGCTTACAACCTGCTCTAGATGGGCTTCTGCCTAGTTATAAAAGATCTGAACAAGGTAATGGGTCTATCTGAATGTCACCTAAAACAGGAATTGGGAGCAGCCAGGAATATATAGTCATAAACAACTTGCACCAAACTAAAACAAGGGACAAGTTGTGCAATACAGGTTAAACACAAATGTTGTTATACTTAGAAATCGATGTGGTCGACTAGCCAGTCACTGAGATGCTGGGTAACAAGCATAAGACCACTAACTCCAGCGATCGCACCTTTTAAAATGCAGGTTCCCAGACCCACTTTCCATCGGATCAGAGGGGGAGAACCGATAACAGTATTGGTTGCGAAAGCTGGGCTCCCTAATCTGTACAGACCCTACATCGCTGTACCCACTTATTTCAGCCTTGCTATCAGCTGATTAGGGGTACTAGAGATACATGTTGATTTCCAGAACACCAAAAAGCAACAATATTTGAATTCATTTACACAGCAAATAAATATGGCAGAACATCTCAAAAGCTTCTTATTTTGCATGTTTACATTATACATGGTACTATTTTTGCACTAATGGTGGGTGTATGCATAACACAGGTAAGATGGATATTAATGTCATATATACATCAATTTGCTCAGAATCATGGGTGGACCTGGCTAGATATGGACAGATTTGAATTTACAATATGGAATACGGAATATCTTCATTAATGACTATGCATGTAAACCAAAATATGAGGTTCTATTTTGTAGGTTAGCATAAGAATTTTCAAAGGGTTGTGATTGTGGGAATTTAAAGCCAATTCTGAATCTGTCAAGTGTAAAAATTCACAGTATTTTTATTTGTGCAATTTCACTTGTCTACTTAAAGATTTCAACTCACATCCCATTGCTTGGAACCGATCACAAAAAAAACGAAAAAAAGATTTTTGCCATTGCAATTCCCGACCATGACTTATCTGTGTGGAGTTTGTATGTTCTCCCCGTCTTTGCGTGGGTTTTCTCCGGGTGCTCCGGTTTCCTCCCACACTCCAAAAAAATACTAGTAGGTTAAATGGCTGCTATCAAAACTGACCCTAGTCTCTCTCTGTCTGTGTGTGTATGTTAGGGAATTTAGACTGTAAGCTCCAATGGGGCAGGAACTGATGTGAATGAGTTCTCTGTACAGCGCTGCGGAATCAGTGGCGCTATATAAATAAATGGT